>NC_143066.1:5089021-5392826 GCF_052426305.1 Pelodiscus sinensis
TTCTTTTTTTAACCTAATTATAATTTTGGCCTTTACAACATCCCCTGGCAAGGAGTTCCACAGGTTGGCTGTGCATTGGGCGAAGAAATGCTTCCCTTTATTTGTTTGAAACCTGCTCCCTGTTAATTTCATTGGGTGATCCCAGTTCTTGCAGTGGCGCTGGAACCATTTTTAGGGTGGGGATGAACCCCTCACAGACCCAGACTGGGGCTGCAGCTGGGGGAAGCTGCAGATCTCCAGGCATGGGGCCAACGGTCAGTGCCCTAGAGCCTGGAGAGGCAAGTGGGCCAGCAGCCTGAACCCTAGCTGAGGGGGTGGTGTCTGGGACCCCCTGGAGCTGGCGACTGGTTCCCCAGGTGGCAGTGGAGCCCATGGGTACAGGCTGGCAGCTGGGACCCTAGGGTGGGGTGCAAAATCTGGGGGGTGCTGCACACCCCCTGAACCCCTACTTCCTGTGCCTATGAGTTCTCGTGTTATATGAAGGGGTAAATAACACTTCCTGGCTACGTCTACACTGGCACGATTTTCCAAAAATGCTTTTAACAGAAAAGTTTTCCGTTAAAAGCATTTTCGGAAAAGCACATCTAGATTGGCAGGATGCTTTTCCACAAAAGCACTTTCTGTAGAAAAGCGTCCGTGGCCAATTTAAACGCGCTTTTCCGCAAAAAAGCCCCAATCACCATTTTCGCGATCGGGGCTTTTTTGCGGAAAACAGTCCTGTGCTGTCTACACTGGCCCTTTTGCGCAAAAGTCTTTCAGAAAAAGACTTTTGCCCGAACGGGAGCAGCATAGTATTTCCGGAAAAGCACTGACAATCTTACATGAGATCGTCAGTGCTTTTCCGGAAATTCAAGCGGCCAGTGTAGACAGCTGGCAAGTTTTTCCGGAAAAGCAGCTGATTTTCCGGAAAAACTTGCCAGTCTAGACACAGCCCCTTAGTTTCTCCACACCACTCGTGATTTTACAGACTCTGTCAGCCACTCTCTGTTGCCTCTTTTCCATGCTGAAAAGTCCCAGGCTTTTTAATCTCTCCTCATATGGAAACTGTCCCATCTCCTGACTAGTATTGACTCGTCCCCAACACATCCCGTTCATCTCTGTGTCTGATCATTCTGTTCTTCACTATGGTTTCCCTTGTACTAAGTTAAGTTCACTGGCCTGTAATTGCCAGGATCGCCTCTGGAACCTTTTTCAAAAATTGGTATCACATCCGCCACCCTCCAGTCTCGGGTACCGAGGCTGATGTAAGCAGTTGGTTACATACCCCAGTTAGTAGCTCTGGGGTGAATCTCTTCCTGTTCCAGTGAATTATTGCTGTTTAATTCATCAATTTGTCTCAAAACCTCCTGTACTGACGACACAGCCTGGGAACTGTTCCTCAGATTTGCCACCTGAAAAGAATGGCTCAGGTTTGGGACTCTCCCTCACATGAGCTACAGAGAAGTCTGATGCAAAGAAATCATTTAATTTCTCTGCAGCAGCCTTGTCTGTTGAATCCCCTTTTTGCGCCTTGATCATCCAGTGGCCCCGCTGTGTGTTTGGCCGGATTCCTACGTCTGATGCACTTAACATTTTTGTACAGTTTGTTTTTTAGGCTTCTGCTAGTTGCTCTTCAAATTCTTTTTTTGGCCTGCCTGACTAGTCTCTTACACTTGACTTGCCACAGTTTATGCGCCTTTCTATGTTCTTCAGGAGGCGTTCCGGTGTTTAAAGGACTGTTTCTTTTACTCGGTTCTTTAGCCAAGCTGGTGCTTTTTCAGTCCTCTCGGGAGCCTCTGTTACGGTGTTTTTACCGTTTCCATGCAGCTCGCACTCTTGTGACTGTCGCTTTTCATTGCCATTTTGCTCGGTTCCTCATTTTTGTGCCGTTCCCCTTCTGAAGCGAAATGCGACTGTGGTGGGTTGTGCTGGTGCTTTTCCTCCCTTGGGGATGCTACATTTAATTAATTATAGTCACGGTAAGCGGGTGGTTCCGCTGTATTCCCCTCTTGGACCTGATCTTGTGCTCCACTTAGCACTGAGTTAAGAATTGCCTCTCCCCTTGTGGGTTCCAGGAATAGCTGCTCCAAGAAGCAACCGCTGATGGTGTCTAGAAACTGTGCCTCAGCATCCCGGCCGGAGGTGACGTGTCCCCAGCCGCTGTGGGATGGCTGAAATCCCCCTGTACTTTGGGTTTTCTAGTTGTTTAGCCTCGCCTCGCCGGGACCGTGCGTGGGACAGGCAGCACCCCGGGATCTGTGTGCGCCCAGCCCAGCCCCACTCCCCGCTGGCCGGTTCCCCCACAATCAGCCCTGCTCCCCCCAACCCTCTCCAACGGCCCTGCTTCCCGCCGGCCGGTTCCCCCCTCCCCCCGATCTCCCGCAGCCAGCTCCACTCCCCCCAATCCCCTCCTGGCCAGCACTGCTCCCCTCCCAGCTCCCCTCCCATCTGAGATCAAGTGTGTCTGGTATATTTTTTAACTATCTGGTAACCCTAGCTGGGGGGTACCCAGGACCTTTTGCCTGTGGCACTGGAGGGTCGGTTGCTCCCTCCCCCAGAGATGGCTCTGTCTATGGTACAGAGTGATTCAGGTAAAATTCTCACTACATTTGCCTCTACACTTTCTTCCACAAACTGTGCCCTTTCCCTGCCGGCCTGACTCACTCTGCCATGCCTGTGTATTTCTCCGCCCGTATGACACTGATCCACCAAGATTCTGTTTGATCCACACTCACCTGGCTTCTAGCATTTATAGACTGTGTCTCTTCAGTTGTCTGCCATGTGGGGATGTCACCGAATAATTCTTCTCTCCTCTGCACTGATTCGGCCTCAGCTGGAGCTTTGTGTGCAGTTCTGGGCACCACGTCTCAGGAAAGCTGTGCAGAAATTGGAGAAGGTCCAGAGACGAGCATCAAGCATGATGAAAGGCCTAGAAAACACGAGCTCCGAGGGAAGAAAGAATCAGGCTTGTTTAGCTTAGAAAGGAGGGGACTGAGAGGGGACGTGACAGCAGTTTTCAAGTACCTAAAAGGGTGTCACAAGGAGGAGGGAGGAAAATAGTTCTCGTTGGCCTCTGAGGACCAGACAAGAAGCAATGGGCTTCGACTGCAGCAAGGGAGGTTGAGGTTGGACATTAGGAAAAACTTCCTGCCTGTCAGGGTGGTGAAACACTGGAATAAATCGCCCAGGGAGGTTGCAGAATCTCCAGAGATATTTAGGAGCAGGTTGGACACACACCTGTCAGGGATGGGCTAGCCGGTGGGGACTGAACTCAATGACCTCTCAAGGTCCCTTCCAGTCCTAGTGTTCTGTGATTCTATGACTGGGTCTCCTCTGCATGTGGCTGCTTCTCGTCCGTTCCTCTGGCCCCTAGAAATCTCATGCTACATCTGATCGGGTTAATCTGTGCAGCACCGTCAGCTGTGCAGCCAGGTGATGCGGGGTGAGGGTGTTGATGGCTGCGGCCACTAGGGGGTGGCATGGCTCTACGAGGTCATCTAAGCTCTGGTCGTTAGCAGGGCCCTTCTCCTAACGAGGGCCTGCTGGACCTTTGAAGGCGAATAAACCCGCCCAAACTAGTCTCCCGAATCCATCGGCTAAGTGGGGGGCTGGGACCCCCTTTCAAAGAGGGGGTGGACGGGCTGTTTGCTGTGCCCTTGATTTCTGCTTGTAGGACGCTAGCCGGTCCAGCCTGTGGGCGAGTCTGGGGGCAGAATGTCATGGTTTCCTCGTTAGTCTTTAAGGGCGCCTCATTGATTCTACCCCTCATCTGGGTGGGCTCAAAGGAGCTGCAGGATGGGGGTCTTTTCTAAACAGAAGGGAGCACAACTGGCACTCGAACTCGGCCCCTCCCCTCGTTGGTTTCGCTTGCTCTTCCTTCCCTCGCGGGCGAGCAGCCTGGGCCGTGCCGTGTTGGCGGGGCCGTCGAGCCGGCTCTCGGGGTGCAGCGCGGGGCCTTGACGCCGGATCTGAGGAAGGCGGTTTCGCGGCCGACAGGCCTTGCGCGCGGAGCGAGGGCCGGAGCGGCGAGCTGAGGGTGCCCGTTGTTCTGGTCTGCTCACCGGCGTGGCACCGGCAGGCGAATGGGGCTGGCCAGCCATGCTGCTCTCGGGCGCTCCTGGCCGCCCGCAGGTACAGATTCAAGCTGCAGGGCTTGGTGCCTCTGAACCGCAGCAGATTCCAGCTGGACTTTCCTGGGGGGCTCCCCCTCAGCACGGTGGGGCAGGGCCTGGAGGAGCTGGAATGCAGCAGCTTTCGCCTTCTCTCTCTCCTCCTCCTCCCATCCCCAGCTCCCCTCCCCTGGCTCCCTTTCCAGGGCAGGCCTTGGCACTGGGCAGTGTGCCCTCCCCTTCCCGGCCATGCTGAGTCGGCCCTTTCTGCCGGTGACGGACAGAGCCGGTGCTGACTCAGCGAGCGGGCGCCTGCCGCCGGAGAAGGAGCCGAGGCAGCTGCCGTCAGAAAATGTTTCAAACCTCCAGGGCCAGAAACGCGACTCGGTTCTCCCCGCCCCTGCAGAGCCAAACGACTGCGCGAGGAAGGGCCCCGCAGCGAGAGGGCCAGAGCCGGGTCCGTGCAGGGCACACGGCGAATCTCTCCCGGCACCCGGACGGGTCCATGAGAGCCTGCCCCGCTCGGCCCTGTGTGCCCCCGGGCCGCAGTCCCAGGCCTGGCTCTGGCCTAAGCACTAAATCCTGTTCGACTGGTTAACCGGTTAACTGATTAAAGGGGGCTGGGCTGGAGTGTCCCCCCCACCACAGCTGGGCCGGAGTGTCCCCCCCACCACAGCTGGGCCGGAGTGCCCCCCCCCACAGCCGGGCTGGAGTGCCCCCCCTCCATGGCCGGGCTGGAGTGTCCCCCCCACCACAGCTGGGCCGGAGTGCCCCCTCATCCCCATGGCCAGGCTGGAATGCCCCCTCACTCCCTCAGCCGTGCCCCCCCTCCACAGCCGGGCCGGAGTGCCCCCCCTTCATGGCTGAGCTGGAGTGCCCCCCCCTTGGCCGGGCTGGAGCGTCCCCCCACACTCCTGCTGCAGGCAGGGGCTGCTCCAGCCCTCACCAGTCAACCTTTCACAGCCCTCGCCTGGCCCCTCTTGTCCCCGTGCCGAGGCGCTGGCTGCTGATGGTGGCTTTTGAGATCTGGCCTGAGACCCAGCGAACTCCTATCACAGCAGCGGCCTGTCTGAGCGTGGCCCCTGGATCTGAGCGGCGCCATCACCCTGGCCGGCCGCCCGTCCCTTGCGGTCCCCAGCTCCCTCCGGCTCCCTGGGCAAGATGAGATTTCCGTACCGTGGCCACGTGGGCAAGCAGAAGCGTGGTGTTCCCGACCCAGCAGGGCCCTCGCCGTGTCTCGCCTCGGGTGCTGCAAGCGCCGGCTTGAAATGGTTTTGTGCTGATCTGGAACTACCCCCCAGCTTGCAAACTTCTCTATGAAAAGGGGCGTCGGGAGAAGGAGCTGTTCTGCCAGGCTGCCCCTTAGCCACAGTCCCTGCAAGCTTGGGCTAGTCACTCCCGTCCAGGCAAGACGATCCAAAGGTCCGGGTGGTCGGCCAGGCAAGCTGGCAGGCCGCCACCAGAAACCTGCCACGTGTCCAGGGGCCTTCGCCGCAAGCCGACGGATTCTGCAGCAGGTTCCGATTCCCACTAGGGTTGCCAGGTGTCCGGTATTCACCCGGACAGTCTCGTATTTTCGCCTCCTGTCCGGTAAAAAAATTCAGAGAAAACCAGACACCTAAAACGTCCGGTATTTTCTGATTTTTTTCCCCGGCCAGTAGGCAAAAATGCTGGGCTCCTGGCAACCCTACAAACACTCAGCGCCCAGTCTCCCGAGCCTGCCCCGACCCCAGCCCCCATGCTTACCCGGTTCTGCAAGGCTGCCGACCCAGGGGAAGCAATGACTCCCCTGGGTCTTAGTGCTCAACCGCTCCCCTGTTCCTATCCCTGCACTCACTCTTAAAGGGGACACGCTGTTTTAATGCTGGTTTATTTTAATTTTTTTTTTTTTCTTAATAAGTTTTTTTGCTCAGCAACTTTGGTCTCCCTCCACCTTTTCTTTCCTTCAACAGCATTTTTTCCTGTTTTTTTTTGGGGGGGGGGGCGGTGTTTGGTATTTTTGTTTCAACCATCTGGCAACCCTAATTCCAACCAATTGGTAAAACCATTTTCCCGGCACTTCTCCAACGTGTTCCCATTTTAACCATTCGGCCTGTGGTTGGGGGCAGCAGCGAGGGCTGGGGTCAGCGCCTATGGATCTCTCTCAGAGCTAGCCACCATGCAGAATTTCTAGAGCACCCCTCGCCAGGGGCGGCCTGTGAGCATAGGCAGACTCGGCGGTCGCCTAGGGCGCCGCTGGCCTGAGGCGCCTGATGATGACATCACGGCCATTGACAGCCATGCAGGCCGGGGCGCTGATCGTGCCTTCTGCTCCAGCTGCCACAGCCAGCCGGCCTCAGACAGCTCCTGCCCCTCGTGCCTGTCATGACATGAGGGTTAGCCAGCAGCCTGGGGACTAAGGGGTTAACTATACCTAAGCCAGGTAGAGTTGGCCAATAGGAATGTAGCTAGGAATTTCAAACTGGGACAAAGGAATTTTGGGGTTTTCCCTCCTTTGTCTCTGGGGCAGTTTCTCTCCAGCTACTGAGGGAGACAGACAGAATGTCTCCCTCCAAGAAAAGACTCTTCACTGTATGTAAGTCGGGTAAAGTTTAGATAAATGTGTTAGGTTTTATTGTTTTTTGGTTTGGGAAATGGGTTCTGATGTCTGTGCATTTAGAAACGGGTTTTCCTCTCCTTTGTAACTAAGCTCCTGGCCCATGGTGGGGTCCCCCCCATGAGTATATTACTTTGTGACTTTTCCATCTAGTCATTATGCTGGCAACGGGAATATTGTGGTGATCATAAAAGTTCTTTCTCTTTTCTTTTTATTAACCTGGCATTGGTTAATTGTTGTGTCCTGGTTTTTACTTTAGGGGTGAGATTTCCCAAGTGATCTCTCCCCTGATTTTCTTACCATTACTTGGGTGGTGGCAGTGGATTTTATCCCCAACATCTAGGTTGTTAAGATTTTGGGGGGAAGTTTTATACCAAAGTCTGGAAAGATACGGTTGTGAGGTACTTTTGCAGGCCCCCACTTCTGCATTTATCATGCCAGAGTGGGGATTCGGCCCATGGGCCCTTTGGGCCATTCAGGTCCCCACCCGCCCATGGGAACAACCCACCGGCCAACGTCCCTCGACATCGCCACTCGCTTCCCCGACTGCTCCGCCCCACTTGCGGGAGGGCGCCGTGCCAGAATTCTGGAGTCCTTTGGACACGCTTGTCTCCGGCCCGCTGGGACGCACCGTCAGCGATTGCCCACTTCTTAGTAGCTGGTTGGGACAGGGCCTCGCAAGCATTCGCGCGGCTCTAGTGCTGTCCCCTGCCGCTTCAGAAAAGAGCTTCCTTTGCCCCCCTCGAAGAGCTTCCCTTGTCTCATCCGGCATTTGGAGCCCTCTGTAGCAGCAGGCCAAAAACACGCCGGACACGCGAGGCAGGAACGCCGCCCCCCCTCCCCGCCCCGCACACGTGTCAGCTCCACTCTCCACCCAGTGCTGAGTTTGGGTCCAGTTCTGGGAATTCTGGGTAGACCGTTATGCAAATGAAGCACTCGTTCCACTCCTTTGGTGGAAGCGAGAAAGGCCTGGCATGCAAGGCTCCGGGCCTTCCCTCCACGTGTAACAGGGCTCTTGTGACCAGCGGGGCCGTAGAGGCACAGCAGACTTTTCACACCCAGCTCACCTGGCTGCCTGCGCCGGCAGAGGATCTGCCTTAGTTACAAATTATTTCTTCATCAGTCAGGAGGCCCCCTGGTCCCCGCTGCTCCCAGCTCCGGCAGTCTCCCCACAGCACTTAGCAAGAGCGCTGCTGTCCTGCCAGCCTCGTGTCGTAGGGCCCTGGGCCCACCAGAACAGGCTGACGTCCCGGGGCCTGGCTGCTTCGCTCTGTCGCAGGATGTTCTCAGAGCTCTCCAGCGATCGCTTTGCCTGGTTGCTCGCAGGGCCATTGCGGCAGGAAACGCTGTTCCCGAGCGTGAGAAGCTTCTGCGGGCGACCATGGAGCCGCGTGTGCGGGAGAACTTGGGCCATTCATCCTGGACTGTGATGTTCCCCAGCAGAAGTGCTGACAAGGGGCCCAGGTACCGACAGAGTTAGGACGCAGCTTCCTGCTTTCCGATGGACTCTTGGCCGAGCTCCCAAGCAGGGCTAGGCCAGACTTACCTGGATGGCCTCCAGAGAAACCCAACTCTTTGGCCCACAGATGTGGCGTGAACAAATAAACGCCACAGCGCATGTACTGCTGGAAGAAGGCGCACAGCTGATTTCAGAGGGAAATCCTCTTCCTTGTGAGTCAAGGCGAAGGAAAAGCCCGTGCTGGCTGCCAAGACATGGTGCTGCAGGGCTGTGATTTCTCCTCGGGGACGTGAAGGAAAGGCCTGACCACGCGTGCCCACGAAAGGCCCCGTGGTAGGTCTCAGCTCTGCTGTGCGGGTCGCATGCCAGGCAGCACGTCGACATTTCCCCAGCTGGTTTCTTTCGAGACGAAGGTCAGGAAGCGAGGCTCCGTTCTTCCCGTGCGGGATGGCTCTGGTTTGAAACCGCTGCTCCGGGCCACGCCAGAGGGGGCTGCTTCTCGGAGCTGGGGGAAGCGGATCCCGAACGCCTGTGGCGGCCGAGCTGACTGCCGTCCCCCTTGGGAAGATGGGCCTTTGCTGCTTTTCTTGGCTCAGATCTGTGGGCTAGAAGGGGTGACCTCGCGGTGTCGCCGCTGCTGATGGCTGTCGGGTGGCTGATTGACCACGTGCCCGATCTCTCCTTCTGCTGCGGCCTGCGGCCCCTAACGACCAAGCCACTGACTCCCAAGAGCGACTGACGGGCTCAAGAGCCATCGGCCGTGGCCGGGTTCAAAGCTGCTGAGGGGGGATGGGGAGCTGAGGAGGACTGAAAGCTCCCAGGGTTCAAAGCAGGGCCCCAGGCTGCACCCCCCCCCCCCCACACACACTTTGTTTTGTCCCGCAGCACAGCTGCTCCCAGGTTTCTCCTGCTCGCTGTGGGGTGACGGGGGCGCGCTGAACTCAGGGCGTGCCCCTGTGCCCCCTCGCTGCAGAGCTCTGAGGGGGAGACACAGCGGAGGTGCACACACACACACACACACGGAGAGCTGCAGGACAGCTTTCCCTGTCTTAAAGAGACAGCGCCTGGCTTCTCTCTGAACCTTACCCAGCACACACACTGTGTGTCACTGTCACACCCCCAGTCTGTGCTACAGTCTCTGTGGCCCCCTCACACCGTCCCGGTCACACACACGCTGCGGTACATGCACAATCTGTGTCACAAAGTCTGTCTCTCACACGCAGTGTCTTACACACACACTTTTTCTCTCTCTTTCTGCAGACCCCAGCCCCTCCCCTTCCATCTGAGGCCCTGCCCCTTCTGGAGTGGGGGGGCCTGGTGCCAGCCGGTGACCATGCACCAACATTCATGAAGTGGCCCCCCTGCAAAAATTATTGCCCACCCCTGGAATAGCCTGTGGTCGTGGGCAGTGGGCAAGCTAGCCTGCCAGCCCTGTGCCTGCCGTGCATGCCGGAGCCCCACGGCCGTACCACGCCCCCCCCAGTGGAGCCTCGGACAACTTGCTCCAGTCACGCTAACCAGCCCTCCCAACCGCCAGGCCGGTCTCTGCGCCCGGCCACACCAGCCCCCTTCCTGAGTGCCGTACGGCCCTAGTGCCCAGCTCCGCTGGCTGGGCCATGCCACTGGAGGCCTGACCCCACCCGCCGGCCCAAGCGCCCTGGCCACCAGGTTCCCGGCTGCTGGTTGAAGCTGAGTCCCCACTTGGCTGGCTCCAGCATAGAGGGGGAGGATGGGCAGGGCCTCGGGCGGGGCCATAGCCCGGCTCAAGGGAGGCTTAGACGTTAATACCCCTGCCCATGACTGTGGTGAAATGTAGCTTTGGGAAAACTGCCATAGTGCTTCAGGCTGGGGGGCAGGCCAGCTGGCCCAGTGGTTAGCTCCTAACTGGAGCAGCCTGGACTCACTCTTCTCCTGTCACAGCCTGTCTGTGCGACTGGGGGCCTGAGGCACACAGTGGGACCGTGGGCACGGGGCCAGGGAAGTACCACCGACAGGTACAACAGAAACGAGCTGGGAACGACTGTAGCCGTGAAGAACAGTGATGTGAACAGCCCCTTTCTAACCTGCAGCGCAACGTCCGTGGGAAGGGGACGGGGGACGGGGGAAGGCCAGTCCCACATTTCTCTGGTGCCGGGTGGAGGGTCCCTCGAGAGGGGCGCTGCGCGTGCAGACCCCCCCCCCCGGCAACCGGGCCCGTGACAGGCGAGGGCCGGGCAGCGCCAGGCTGGGGTGGCGGCAGCTGGTGGGGAGGCCGCTGGCAGCACCGTGACCGAGACCGTCAGCGCCTCGGGCTGCCAGATGGTTTCAACAAAAATACCAGACACGCTGGCCACGACACCCCAATCGACATCCCATCTGCGTTAGAAAACACCCGACCGTTCTAGTGTCTCCGTTTGTTTCCTGAAGAGACAGCTCCAATACTGGACTGTCCGGGCGCCTGGCAGCCCTGGGCGCGCCAGGCCAGAGACCCGCAGCCGGACCACCAAGCTGAGGAAGCGGAAGCTGAGTAAGAAGTTTGACTGGTTGGGGCGGGGGTGCAGGGCCCGAGATCCACACCGGGGGGGGCTGCAGGGCCCAGACCCACACTGGGGGGCGGGGCTGCAGGGCCCGAGACCCACACCATGTGGGGAGGGGGCTAGAGGGCCCGAGACCACACTGGGACGGAGGGGCTGCAGGGCCCCAGACCCACACCGGGGGGGGGGGGCCCTGTAGGATCCGAGACCCATACTGGGACTGGGGGGGGGGGCTGCAGGGCCCCAGACCCACACCAGAGAAGAGGGGGGCTGCAGGGCCCGAGACCCACAGCAGAGGAGGGGGGGCTGCAGGGCCCCAGACCCACACCCAGGCAGGGGGCTGCAGGGCCCGAGACCCACACCTGGACTGGGGGGGCTGCAGGGCCCCAGACCCACACCCAGGCAGGGGGGCTGCAGGGCCCCAGACCCACACCCAGGCAGGGGGGCTGCAGGGCCCCAGACCCACACCCAGGCAGGGGGGCTGCAGGGCCGCAGACCCACACCCAGGCAGGGGGGCTTCAGGGCCCCAGACCCACACCCAGGCAGGGGGGCTGCAGGGCCCCAGACCCACAGCAGAGGAGAGGGGGCTGCAGGGCCCCAGACCCACACCCAGGCAGGGGGGCTGCAGGGCTGGAGCCCCACACTGGGGGGAGGGGAGGTCAAACAGACTGTGTGTGCAGGGCTGGGCTGCCGCCCAGTTGCCCTAGTGCCTGGCCTGTCCCCTTCCCCAGCTGCTGTATAAATAGAGGCGCCGAGCAGCAGCGGGCTCCTGGCAGCCACCATGCAGGGACTGAGGCTGCTGTGCTGCTGCCTGGCGTCTCTCCTGCTCCTCGGGGCGGCAGGTAAGGCCTGGCTCTGCGCCCCCCGCCCGGGCCCCCTTGGGGATTGGGCACTGCGTGTGCCTCTCCGCCAGCCCCCCTGCTCTGGGCCCAGCCGGTGGCCGTACCCCCAGCCCACGGCGGGGCTGTGCACACCACGCAGGGCTGAGGGGGTGGCTCAGACAGCACCGGGCGTGACCCCCGTGCAGAGTCGTTGAGCTGGGAGGCCCCCGCTGAGGGGGTCTTGGGTTGAACTGAGCTGGGGAGCCCCCCGTGAGTTTGGGGGAACCGCCCCCATGCAATGGGGCCCTCCTGCAGCAGGCGGGCGTGGAGGGGGGCACTTTGCTGAGCCCGTGCTGCGTGTGAAGGGCAGATTGGGATGGGGCGGGTGGGTGATTTCTGTCCCGGGGCTGAGCGCTCCGAGGGGCCGGCCCGTGCGCTGGAGTCGCTCCGAGTCAGGAGGCAGCGGTCGGGCGCCTGGGGGGTTTGGTGCTGCGCTGGGTGGGGAGGCTGGGTAGGATTTTGCAGTGGGGCAGGGGGGAGGTGTGGGCTGGGTCTCTCGCCGTTTCCTTTCCTCGATGGTGCAAAATGCAGTGCATTTCGGCATTCTGAGTTGCTTCCCCAGGGCCTCCCCTCGCCCCCCACGCGTGGGGCAGAGACAGTGGCAGGGGGCCTGGCTGTAAAGATCCTGGGGCGTCTCTCCCGTGGGGTGCTCTTGGAGGTGCGGGGGAGCGGATCCACGTTACCCTTGCTTGCCCTTGAGTTAATTTGGTCTCCCTTTGCCAGGCTGGCTGGGGCTGTCTATCCCAGGCGGCTGTGAGGAGGCTAAGTATGGAAACAGCCTTGTAACTGAACGCCTGCTCCCCCCTCCCTGCCATGCCCCCTCCCTCTCCGCTTCCCCAGCCTCTCCCACCGCACCGTGCCCAGCTGCTGCCTTCTGGCTGTCACAGGGGATGGGCAGCGGGAGTTTTGTCCTTTTAAGGACATCCTTTATCATTCCCAAGAGCAGCGGGGCGAGGGGCTGGCCGGTCCCCGCTCTCCCTCCAGGGTGCCCTGGGCATCCACGGCTTCTCCCCCAGCTAAGCGTGAACGTGGAGGGGGCAGGCGCCGGGAGGCCTCGGTAGTTGTAGCTGCTGCCTTCGGGGCTGGGGCGAGGCGAGTGGCTTGTGGAGCCATGTGCCCCTCCCTGTGCCCGTTGATGCCCTGGAGGGGTGGGCCCTGCGCAGGCTCCTGGCATCCTGAACCACGGCAGCTCACTGGCCCCCCGACGCCCCAGAGGCCTCGTCTCTATGGAGTCTTTGGCGGGACTGGGTGCAGCTCTGACCACCCTGGGGCTGGCGCCGCAGACTGGACACCCCCCAGGCCCGCACCAGAAGGGCAGGCGCCCCCCAGAGCCTCAGCGTGGTACCCAGCGAGAAACTGGGAGCGTGTTCTGGTGGGTGCTGCAGAGCCCAGCGTCCCGGTGCCTCACAAGCCGCAGGGGGCCAGCAGGGTGTCAGACACCCCCCTTCTTAGCTCTGACTTCCTCCCTGCTTCTCTGGCCTGTAACCTCCGCGCCAGCCTGCGCCCCTCACCACCCGCTGCCTGTGCGCGTTCCACCCTGCATCTGCACCTCCCCTGCTCACACTGCTGGGGACCAGCCCTGACTCATGCTCCGACACGGGGCCAGCCGGAATCCACCCCTGCTGCAGCCTGCGCAAATCTGCTTGTGCTGGCCACGGCCCGTCTCTGCCCGTGCCTCCCTCCGCCCTGCCAAGTCGGCTCAGCTCCGCCCTCCACGCCCCTCTTGGGTCGCTTTGATGCCAGCCCCCAGCTACCTGCCTCCTCACGCCTTGTCCGTTTCCCATGCCCGTGTTATGTGCTGCAGAGCCCACATGGTCAGCCCCCTTGGCTCATTTGCATACTGAAATCCTACCGGTTTCATCATTATTCAAGCTAAATACGAGTCAACCACAAGCTAAGGATGAGTCAACAGCGTGACGCTGTGGCCAAAAAAGCAAACATCATTCTGGGAGGCATTAGCAGGAGTGTTGTGAGCAAGACAGGAGGAGTCGTCCTTCCGCTCTGCTCTGCGCTGATTAGGCCTCAGTTGGAGTCTTGTGTCCAGTTCTGGGCACCGCATTTCAGGAAAACTGTGGAGAAACTGGAGAGGGTCCAGAGAAGAACAACAAGAATGACCGAAGGTCTAGAGAGCATGAGCTATGAGGGAAGACTGAAAGAATTGGGCTTGTTTAGCTTGGAAAGGAGAAGACCGAGAGGGGACATGACACCAGTTTTCAAGTGTCTAAAAGGGTGTCACAAGGAGAAGGGAGAAAAATTGTTCTCTTGGCCTCTGAGGACAGGACAAGAAGCAATGGGCTTAATTACAGCAAGGGAGGTTTAGGTTGGACATTAGGAAAAACTGTCAGGATGGTTAAACACTGGAATAAATTGCCTAAGGAGGTTGTGGAATCTCCATCTCTGGAGATATTTAAGAGCGGGTTAGATAGACATCTGTCAGGGATGGTCAACCGTGCTTAGTTCTGCCGTGAGTGCAGGGGGCTGGACTTGATGGTCTCTCAAGGTCCCTTCCAATTCTAGTGTTCTAGGATTCTATGATTCTATGATATAGTCCTGAATAAAAACGAGTAGCCCTGTGGCATCTTAGGATATGTCTACACTTGCTCCCTAGTTTGAGCTAGGGATGCAAATGTAGCCGACCGAAATTGCTAATGAAGCGGGGATTTAAATATCCTGCGCTTCATTAGCATACTCTCGCCCGCGCATTATTAGCATACAAAAAACGAGGAGTAACGTTAGTTCGAACCAAGGGGTTTGATTCGAACTAATGCGTCTCGAAGTGCACTTCCTGGTTTGAATCAGCTGTTGAGTGGAATAACGCGTGGGCGAGAGTATGCTAATGAAGTGTGGGATATTTAAATCCCCGCTTCATTAGCATTTACATCCCCAGCTCGAACTAGGGAGCAAGTGTAGCTGTATCCTTAGGCTGTGTCTAGACTACATGCCTCTGTCGGCAGAGGCATGTAGATTAGACACATAGGCAAAGGCAAATGAAGCCGCGATTTAAATGATCGCGGCTTCATTTAAATTTACATGGCTGCCGCGCTGAGCCGACAAACAGCTGATCAGCTGTTTGTCGGCTCATGCGCTAGTCTGGACGCTCCCCTGCCGACATCAAAGCCCTTTGTCGGCAGCCCCGTTATTCCTCGTGGAATGAGGTTTACCGGGGCTGCCGACAAAGGGCTTTGATGTCGACAGGGGGAACGTCCAGACTAGCGCGCGAGCCGACAAACAGCTGATCAGCTGTTTGTCAGCTCAGCGCGGCAGCCATGTAAATGTAAATGAAGCCGCGATCATTTAAATCGTGGCTTCATTTGCCTTTGCCAAAAAAACAAATCTACATGCCTCTGCCGACAGAGGCATGTAGTTTAGACGTACCCTTAGAGACAAACAAAATATATCGTGAGCTTTCGTGGGCAAATCCCATTTCATCAGATGAGGTGGAGTGCAAATGACAGAAACCAAGATATGAGACACATATAAAGCAAAAAAAAAGTCCCTGTCAATTGTCGTACCAGTGCTAATGAGGCTAATTAAGTGGCTGTAAGTGCCCCATTCTTAGCTTTTGACTTAAAAATGCCATTGTACAAGTCAGGGGAGACTGGCTTTCTAATGCGCCATCCAGTTAATATCTTTGTTCAGTCCCAGGCTAACAGTGCCACATTTGCAGAAGAATGCCGGTTCTGCACTCTCGCTCCATACCTGGCGGGGTAGAAAAACGGCGACTTTTACACCCATGCGGGAGTGGCCAGGCGGGCATTGTCATGAATTACAGTCAGGGCCGGCTCGAGCCATTCCTGCGTCCCAGGCAGCGGGCACGCAACGCATGCGCGGCTCCGCCCCTGGGCACACAGCGCGTGAGCACCCCCCCCCCCGGCGTGCTGCGCACGTTACAGCTGCAATCGGGCGTGAAACACCCCTTACAGCTGCCATCAGGTGCCCTCCATAGGTTGGGGCCCCAGCTAGCCCCCCCCTTAATCCGGCCCTGATTACAGTCTACCCCAAATGTCAGTCAGGAGAGGTTTGCTCTCACGTGGGGGAATGGGAACCCCGGGGCACCTCCCAAGACTTGAGGTCAGAGCCGCGGGCTGTGCTCCGCCCTTTCCTTCTAGCCGTGACAGATGCAGGGTTTCTCCGATGGGCTGGGAGGAAGCGGAGAGATTAGTATTTCTATTTTTGTGTGCTTAGGAGATACTCAGATGCTCCCCTCGCTGGAGTCACACAAGTAGCTAGGAAGACAGCTGGTTTCTCCAACACTTACTGCTGAGCCCACCAGCCCCTCAAAGAGCAGTGGTGCCTCTCACTCTGCGTTAGCGCCTGTAGCAACTACGCGAGGGAGGAGCCGATTTCTTCGGCGCACTTGGGGCCTCAAATAAGCTGCCTTACCCTTTTAAAAATGTAATTCACTTCCCCCTTTTAAATAAACGCACTCCCATCCCCGTACACGCACAGACCCACACCCACACCCTGCTTTGCACCTTGCTGGTGGTCCGTGCCATCGCATTAGCTGCATGTATGGCAATACAGTGTCTTGTGCGCTATGGCATTGCTGCTGGTTTTCTATGGGTAGGCATTGTTTTTAGGATTCTCTGGTCAATGTAGCACATACAGGACCGAGTCATTGTGATGCCAGGGCCTAGAACCGGGCAGTAGTTCTTGCTGGGGGATAGGGATGGACTAAGATAAAATAGGGTCTCGGTGGATAGCTTTTCCCTCTTCCCTCTGTCCTGTGCTGCTCTTCCTGGTGTTGCCCCATGGCACGAGCTCGTGGGAACAAATCACACAGAGCCGCTTTCTTCTAGCATGGAACAAGGAACTTTAATAGACGACAGGAAACAGCATCATCCTGGGACCCCTCTGCAGTGCAGCTGCCTCGAACCCTCTCCCGCCCCGTCAGGTTTCTGCTGCAGATCTGAAGAAGTTTCATATGCAGCCCCTTGCGGGAGCAGAAAACCATGACATCCCAGGAAAAGGCGTGTTCTCAAATGACCTCCAGCTAGAAGCTGGTGTCCTGCAGGACTGGAAGATCAGATGAATGAGGAGAGAGCAAGGGGGCTAAAAATATATTGTCTGGAAAGGAGAAGGCTCGGGGGACACAGAGCTACGGCCTATAAAAATACCTGCAAGGGCCTAGACATTGCAACACAACCCAAGAATTATGCTGCGGGGCCATTAACATAACTTGTCACATAAGATCTCCAGCGCTGCCTCCGGCCCCCGCACAGCAGTGCAGCTATTCCTGATTTACACCGGTGGAAGTACGAACAGGATCCACCACAAAGCAATGGAACAAGTCACCAAGTTGTGTGTGTGTGTGTGTGTGTGTGTGTGTGTGTGTGTGTGTGTGTGTGTGTGATTTTCCATCACTGACCATTTTAAAATCAAGACTCGATGTTTTCCCAATAGGTTTGCTCTAGGAATTATTGTGGGGAAGGTCCCTGTTCTGTGCTCTACAGGAGGTGGGCCCAGGTCCCTTCTGGCCTTTGAGTCTATGAGTCTATGATTGGGTCATGTCCAATGAGGAGTTCATGGTGGAGTCCACAAGGATGCGTAGGTATCTTCCTGTTGCTTGTGCCATCACAGAGGAATTCCACGAGTCACTTTTCAGCCTGTCTCGAGGGGGTGTCTTTCAGATCACGTTTTCCCTGCTTCTTTTTCTAATTTTTTTTAGTTTCTGGGAATTTTGTTTAATTTGCCAGGTTTTAGGTATGATTATTTGGCGGGTTATTACAGAAATATATTCTCCTGCTATCACATTGCCAGCTGTGTATTTTTACTGCATTTTGGCTTATGTAGAAGATTTTTCCCTGTGATTCCTGCCTTGCAATGAAGCATTTAAGGAACAATATAATCTATGATTAAAAATAAACACCATTGCGGTAACCGTATCAATGAAAGAAGAGAATTGCTCAGACGTGACTGATGGCAGGATAAGAAGCTCTGACTTGAATCTAAGGAAGGATGTAACTAGGATAGAAGCCAGGAATCAGGTTTTTAATAGCTAGATGGCAACAGTTTTTTTGTTTAAAGAGGTGTAGGGTTGGGTAGAAAAATTATGGTTTATTTTTCTAGAAATGTTTGCGTGTGAGTGTGGTTGGTTGGTTGGTTAGTTCTATACAGGTTGGAAACAAAAAGTGATCTTTTTCATTGACCTTTTTAGGGCAGCTTTTCATTTCCCCAAAATCAACTTGTTGGTAACAGAAAAATGTCAGTCTCCATTTTGAGACCCTTTTTGATGAAATAGCCCATTTGAAAGATTGTGCAATAAAACAAGGTCACGTTCGAACGCTGCAAAATGGAAAGAATGTCAAAATTTCAACTTTGTTTTTCAGTTCTTTTTAGATGTTTATTATTATTTCATGATCAGCTTTGCTCCCGAAGGAAAAGGATTGAGACACTTTCATTAATGGGATTTAAAAGCCAGCTGGCTAAAGTATTAGCAAGCAAGAGAGTGAATTCTGTCCAGTACAGGTATGAGCAACAGGGTCTTTTCTGCTGCTTCTGAGTCTCTGATTAAGCTGCAGTTACAGGCCTTGTTGTTGTGACAGTTGTCAATCTGGGAATGGTGAAAGCCAGTTCTTGTATCAGATACACGCCTGCCGCCCCAGTAATAACAACACGATTGCTTGGCTGTGGGCAGCTGCAGGCTTATTAGCGTTTTAAAATTAGACTCAGTTGTCGAATTCTGCAGTGATACAGATTGATGGTTGATTCATAAGAACGGAGAGGTTTACAGAACAATGGTCATATTGTAAATTATTGGCTGGTGCGTGTCACAGACTGAACCGGGTACTCGCAGAGATTTGTTGGCAAACCTAGTGGCAATCCAGGGTCGTTGGTGATTAATTAACTGGACCTAAAAAGTGAGGCTCTTTAGCTGGAGCTGGAGGGTCATATACATTAGGTCAGACATAGGAGCAGATCACAGACTTCTCCACATGGTCTTGCTGCTGGAGGGGGACAGATCCACACTATTTTAGAGGGAGTTACTCTCCTGCAGTTGCTTTCAACCTGGGGCCTGCGGAGCCAATGTCTAAAGTTGCCAGAGGGCTCCGTACCGCCACTTGAAATTCTTTAGGGGGTCCGCAAATGAAAACCGGTTGAAAAGCACTGGTCCGCTGGGCTCAAACCCTTGTGAGGAAACGCTTCGTGTTAGAGCTGAGAGCCTCTGGAGCGCTCTCCCGGTGACCCTGCTCCCGGACAGGGACTTTAAACATTGTAAATGGGAGTCTTTGGGCTCGGTTTCCCAACCTCTGGGTCGGGACCCAAATCTGGGTGGCCATTCCATTTCAAAAGGGTTGCCAAGTGCCTCCCGGGTGGCTCTGCCCTCCCTCCTCCCCCCGTTTTTGAATCGCCTTGGGTCACCAAGTCTTCCTTGTGAAAGTAGAAAGAATTATACTGTAAGAGAAAGATGAATTGTACTGTAATATTTGAATAAGTTGAAGGAATTCTGTTTGTCTTTTAAGAGGAAGAAGAAAAGTATGTTAATGTTGATTGTAGGTATGCAGATCAAGGTGCTAGCCAATTTGGGCCTGAGTTTAACAGGAAGAGAAACATTAGGTGTTAGACAGAAAGCAATTCTAGATAATCAGGGAGATATAGCCAGGAGATTGCTGTGTGCTTGATATTGAAATGAAGATACTTAACCACACTAATAATGTGAAGTTTTGCCACACCCTTTGATCTTGTTAACTTGGCCTTTTGACTGTATAAAATCAAGGGGTTTGAACCTTGTATGGGACTCACATTTTCTGAATGCATTTTAGCAAAGCTTTGCTGAAATAAACAGAGCAGTCTGCCAAATCTGTGAGTCCTGTCTGACTTTGACATCCTGAATTGTCCAGATGGGTCCCCGTCTGGAAAAGGTTGGGAACCGCTGGACCCCTGATTCCAAGGGGTATGCGCCTCATCCAATCAGGGAAGGGGAATAATACCACGTGACCTAGGGGTGCCATGAAACTGAACTCAGTTCCGAATGCTGGAGTATTGTCTCGCAACCAACGGAGCACGAGTTACTCACCCCCAGGGGGTGAGGGAGGGGCCTTGCCGAGGAAATGGAGGCTGGGAAATGGGAAAAGACCCCCTCCACCACCCCCCACATGCAATTCCTCAGCTAATAATCCCCACGAATCGCGTGTTCCGAGCGGAGATCCAGCAGCTGCTGCAATTCTAGCTCCTGGGGTAGACCAGCCGGGGTAGGGTTACATCGCACAGTAGCGCTACAGTAGGTGAAGCCATGCATGGGACGGGCCCGGTGGTGGCTGTGGCTGCAGGTGCTGCTGGCCACCGTTCTTAGGATATCCGTGGGTGCCAGGCCACCTGTCTCGGGGTCTCCCGGCCCCTGGCACTGCTGGGTGTATGGTGCCTAATGTGCTCTGGGCTTGGGCTGTCGATACAGGCATGCTATGGCGTGAAGAGCTGGTGGGTGGAGAGAGAAATGGCCAGGCCAGAAAGCAAACGGCTCCTTGGGAGTCTAGCTCCGAACGTCCCGGTGTCCTTCTCGCCAGAAGCCCTCTCGTTAGCTGCTGGGGAGTTGCCTTTTGCATCTGCCTCACATTGCTGACTCCTATTCAACGTAGGGTCCCTCATAACCCCCACATCCCTTCCAGCAGTGCTACCGCCTCGCCGGGGCTTCCGCACTTTGTAGCTGTGCCCTTAATTTTTCCCTCCCTTAGTGAAAGACTTTGCATTTGTCTTTTATTTCATTTTCTGGCTTCCAGACCAGCTTTCTAATGTAGCGAGGTTGTTCTGAACTCTGCTCCTCCCCTCCAAAGGGCCTGTGACCCCTCCCCACTTGGGCTCTTTTGCAAATTTGATCATTTCCACATTTATACCCCTCCCCACTCCCTTATCCGGGTCATTAATGAAAATATTGCATAGTGCCGGACTTGGGACATCACTAGATCTGCTCCCGGTCTGACCGCCACCTGTTAGCCGTGTTTTGCATACAGACTTCCTACCCATTGTCCCCCCAACCACTTTCATCTAGACCACGTTTCTCTAGTTTGCTTAAGAGAATACCATGTGGGACCATGTCAAACCTTACTACAATCAAGCTCAACCATGTCTCCTGCTTCTCCCCCATCCCCTGGGCCAGTAACCGTGTCAAAGGAAAGTAGGTTGGTTTGGCATGATTTATTTGTGAGAAATCCATGCTGGCTAGTCTTTATAATCTTGTTATTTGTTAGGTCAGTGGTTCTCGACCAGGGGCACTCCTGGGGGTATGCAGATCTTCTGGACAGTGCATCAACCTCTCTAGATATTTGCCTAGTTTGGCACCAGGCTACATAAAGAGCACTTGCAAAGTTAGTACAAACTAAAACGTCAGACAATGACTCGTGCCTACTGCTCTGTATACTGTACACGGGAATGTAAGTACAGTATTTCTATTCCAATTGAGTTATTGTGTAACTGTAGGATGAACATGAGACAGTCAGCTGTGTTTCGGCAGCAGGGTGGCTGTGATCATTTTTTGGTTTTATGTTTGGTTTTGTCATCAAGTGGTTTTCAGTGCCGTGAAATTTGGGGATTGGCAGGACGAATCAGCGTCCTGAAAGGGAGGCAGGAGTCTGGAGAAGGTGAGAGCTGCGGCTCTCAGTAGTTACAGATGGATTGTTGTATCGCCTTGTCCACGTTTGTTTTCAGCCCCATTCAGAGACCTCAGCTGCAGCGTTGGGGGGTCACTTTGAATGTTTCTATTTCCCAGGTAAACTTCCAACGCAGTGAAAGTAACTTAGCATTTCTTACAGGTGCTGCCCGAATGCAACCCGGGTCCCTGCCGGCTCTGTAAATAGCTCCCTGCCGGCTTTTGCCGCAGCTCAGCCAGCCCTTGCTGGAGCCACACATCAGGGTGCCCCCCCGCTGACTGTCACCTCTGAACGCAGCGCTGGGTTGATAGCTCCTCCCATATTCCTGAGCCCGGGTCCCTGCCACCTGTATGCTCCCTCTGCCAGCCTCTGTATCCTCCCACAGCCTCCTGTCAGTCTTTGGGCGGTCTCCTCCTTCCCCCAGGCCTCTGAGCCTCACCCCGGGCTCCTCCTCCTGCCTGTTCACCTGCTTTCTGCTCTGAGTTTGCTGACAAACCACCTGGTGGTTTCTTCCCAGACCCTGCAGCCCTCAGTCCCTGAACGATCCCCTTCTCCAGGGTAGCACCAGCGGAGCAAGGTCACTTAGTTCTACATGGCCACGTAGGCTTTGGAAGAGAGCGACGGGTCTGTCGGTCGGCTCGCTCCTGGGGGCGCCCAGCAGAGAGCACGTGGAGAATTTGGCATCCGTGATCTACTCGTCTTTCCGCTGGGGTCTCCCCGCTGGACTCTCTGGGGTCGCCATATATAAGGCAGCTCACGGAGGCAGCACAGATCTGGAAGGTTTCCAGCAGCAGCAAGAGCAGGTAGAGCAGCCTGCCCCTCCGGGCCACTGGCTCCACTGAGTGGAAAGTGCGTGAGGGATGCAGAGCAACTTGTCACCCTTCGAGGGGTCACACACTTGCTCCGTTCACCTTGTGAATGCTCCGGCCTGGTTCCCTGAGCCAGCTCCGCTTTCTCTGCGTCTGGGCAGCAGCAGCGTTCACGCCGGAGAAACAGGAAACCCAAGTCCAACGGGCAGCTGTTCCCGTCTGCCAACCCCAGCTCTCACGGCTCCCCCTGCTGGTGCCCAGCGGGGAGGCAAATGGGCAGTCAGGGCACAATGGTGGAGGCTGATCCATCCGTCTGCTCCCTGGCTGCCTCAGGCTTTCTTGCCCTTCTCCTCCTGCCAGGCCCTGGCTCCCTCCCCTGCCATCTGCCCCAGCTCCTCCTGCCCCTCTGCCTGCTCCTTGTCACAGCACCGAGCCCCCGTGCTTCCTGCCAGCTGCGCCCTGTGGCCAGGGCAGCCGGGATCTGTGCCCTCTGCTCACCAGCACGGCCCTCGTGCCAACACGGCCCTTGTGCAGGGGTCCACTTGGGCTTTGCCCCCAAGCACAGCTCTGGCTCTGGGCTGGTAGGACACCCGCCAGCCCCCCGGAAGAGAAGGCCTTTGCTTGGGTCATCCTGGCCTGAGGAGAGCCCTAGGAGCAGCAGCAGCACGGTGGGGGGCTGGGTGGGAAGAGCTGAACCCAGCCCCTGGGACACGGAGGCTGCCGGAGAGATCCATACTTTGCCGGGGGCAGGGGAGCTGGCCTTGAGCAAGGCCATGAAATGGAGCTGTCACCACCCAAGCCTCACGCCTGCCGGCAGAGCTATTCTGGGGAGCGGGGCCTGGCGTTAAATCATTCACACCTTCCCGTCAGCTGGCCGCCCAGCCAGGCCACCACCCTCCCCCGGCCGGGCAGAAAGCGAGAGCCAGGGGCACGTACGCAGACTCCCTGCCTCTGCGCCCCGACTTTAACCCCTTCGGCTCCCTCGCACGTAACGAGCTGGACACTGGGGCTGAGCTGGCCGAGGGCTGCTCCCAGCTGAGTCACTTGGCACCTCCTGTCCAACAGGCTTACTTGCAACAGCTTGTGTGAGCCGGAGAAAGCCTCACGAATTCCCGTGGGATCCTGAGCGCCTGATCCGCCTCCAGGCAGCAGAGAGTCCTGGGAAGCCCCAAGCCCCACACTAGTGCAGCCTGCGGGAGCCCCTCTGCACAGGCCCCGGGGCCCCTGGCCCGGGGCAGCCCCCTCCCGTCTGATCTCATGATCACTTCTGCAGACGGCGTCCAGGCAATCCCCAGATGTCAGGGACTGTTCCAGGCCCAAGAGGGGAGACCCCTACTGATCTGGGGGCGGGGAGGGAAGGCGCTGCTGTGATCTGGCTGGCATGCTGCCCACTGCAGAGCACAACCTGGTGCCGGCCAGGCTGCGGGTCCCACTCTGCCTTGTGTGACCTGCAGTGTGCTGGGCTACACTTCTCTGCAGACCCCTGTTGGTGCCGGAGGCTAGCTGGATCGGGGAAGCAGGACAGACCCATCAGCTGGGTGTGGGAGAAGGTGTCTCTTTTTTTCATTGGCCGGCTCACCCCGGCTGACTTTTGGAAGGGCTGAACATGCATGACGCTAGCAAATGTCCTTGGAGCTGGCCGTGCTCAGCCCCTTTCAGAAACAGGGAGGTGTGAGCTGTTTCCAAAAACTGAGGCACCCCCATGGACGCTGTTGAGCATTTCAGCCTTAGCCCATCTTTGCCTCAGTTTCTCTAGCTGGATGGCTGTGACAGTAATACCTCCCTGCCCTTGTCAGTGGTGCTGAGAATTGTGGCTAAAAGGTACTATTTCAATGCAATGTGCAGGTAACTGCTGGTGGGCAAGGAGCATACAGCATACCTGATATAGGTTATTATTATCTTTAATTCATGCATCGCTTGCTATGGTTCCCCCGTCGCTACTAATATTTGTATCATCCTGACAGAAACAGGATGAGGTAGATTAGTGACTGACTTAGGGCTTTAGGGAGTCTGTGCAGGAAGCAGTCAATATGAGAGGAGCTATGAGGAACAGCCAATCGGGACCCAGCACACCCAGATAAGAAAAGCCTCAGGGCAGAGCAGGGTCAGTTACTCCCTGGAGCTCAAGGAGGGACAACTGGGTGCCTGGCTAGCACCCTGGACAGAGCACTGCTGCTAGCAGGGGGCAGGAGAGCTAGAAACAAGCTACTGGTTGGCTTCTGGGAGGTGCAGGCTGAGACAAGAGCAAAGAGGGTGCCGGGGCTCCTGGAAGTGACCAGGCAATTGGCCACAGTTGTCACTGGCGAAGGGGTGGGGCAGTTGGACTGCAACACTTGCCCCTGAAGGGGGAGCACAGATCAGGATATGGCTGGAGAGTTGTGTCATGAAGAGAACATCAAATTCCTGGGTCCAGGAGCAGAAGGGATGGTGGGCGAGGCATCACAGAAGTGGGCGTTCTGACCTGCGGAGCTAAATCCCCAAAGCTACCAACAGGAGGCGTTAGCATGGCAAGTGGAGCCCCATCACACTGATGCAGGCAAGTTCAGAATTTACATTGTGGTGTAAACTAATCATTTCTGTTGTTGGCCACCTCCATCCGCGCAGGGTGGTGCAAACCGGGCAAGAGCTTGTGGCTTTGTTTTCAGGGCTCTGGACCAGTGGACTGAACATGCTTCCTTGGCACACCCCTCGCCCAGAGATCCCCTGCTTGGCCGAAAGGCAGTCCCCCCCGCTCAGTGGTCCAGACAGTAACCAATGAGATAAGATAAGGGGGAAGTTCATTGCTATGGAGACAAAGTAGACAAACCCTTTTAAGAACATGGAACCTGTAAAAACTGTCCAGAGGATACAAATAAAGACTGACACTTATTAAGGAGGTGTTTGAACTTTCGAGACGTAAGAACAGCAGCAGAAATGTTGCCTGCAGACTATGTGTTGCCCCCTCTAGGAAGTGGAACGAAGCAACTGGCATCTGCATGTTGTACCTGCTACGCTATTTCTTTTGTTTCCCTTGCTCAGTCATAGGATCCCAGCGATGCAGGGTGGGAAGGGACCATCGGGAGTCCTCAAGTCCAGCTCCCTGGGCTGAGGCAGGACCAAGCAAACCTTCCTGACAGGTGTTTGTCCAGCCCCTTCTAAAAACGTCCTGTGACAGATTCCACAGCCTCCCTTAGCAGCCTGTTCCAGAGCTCAACTCCCCTTCGAGTTACAAAGTTTCCCTAATATTTAACCTGAACACCAGGGCTGTGAGGAACAGCCAATCGGCACCCAGCACACCCTGATAAGAAAAGCCTCAGGTCAGAGCAGGTCAGTTACTCCCCGGAGCTCAAGGAGGGACAACTGGGTGCCTGGCTAGCACCCCGGACCTAGCACTGCTGCGAGCCATTGGTCACCATCCTTGCTGTAACAGCCCTTAACAAATTTGAAGATTGCTACCAGGTCCCTCCTCAGTCGTCTTCGCTCAAGACTAAATGGGTACATCTAAACTACATGGCTCTGTCGACGGAGCCATGTAGATTTGTTGTTTTGGCAAAGGCAAATGAAGCTGCGATTTAAATGATCGCGGCTTCATTTAAATTTACATGGCTGCCGCGCTGAGCCGACAAACAGCTGATCAGCTGTTTGTCCGCTCAGCGCGCTAGTCTGGACGCTCCCCTGCCGACATCAAAGCCCTTTGTCGGCAGCCCCGGTAAACCTCATCCCACGAGGAATAACGGGGCTGCCGACAAAGGGCTTTGATGTCGGCAGGGGAGTGTCCAGACTAGCGCGCTGAGCGGACAAACAGCTGATCAGCTGTTTGTCGGCTCAGCGCGGCAGCCATGTAAATTTAAATGAAGCCGCAATCATTTAAATCGCGGCTTCATTTGCCTTTGCCTATGTGTCTAATCTACATGCCTCTGACGACAGAGGCATGTAGTCTAGACATAGCCAATGTGCCCAGCTTTTCCAGCCTTTCCTTTCTAACCGTTTCCTCGTTTGTGTTGCTCTCCTCTGGCCTCTCTTTAATTAATCCGCATCTTGGCACCCAGATTTGCATGCCATATTGCAGCTGAGCCCTCCCCCCATGCTGACTACAGCCATATAATTACCTCCTGTGTCTTACACACAGCGCGCCTGCTAATCTGCCCCAGAAGGATTTTGGACTTTCTCACAACTGCATCTAACGTACGATCCATTATAACCCCCAGCTCCCTCTCAGCGGTGTTTGACGTGTCAGGATTCGAACGCGCTTTCTTTCCACTTGGCGTACCTGCTACGGGGCAGTTCAGAGGGGTCGCGTTGCGGCCTGGTGCACTCCAGGATGGGGGGTGTTTGTAGAGGGCCGGGGAGAGTCACGTGTTGTGGTTTGCCCTAGGGTGGCGGCTGGTTTTGAGTTTCTGCGGAAATGAGCCAGCAAATGAGCTGTCCGGTCAGGCTGGAGGGGCTGTGAGAGTTAATGTGTCTGGAGGTTCAGGGGCTGGTAGGAGAGAGGCTGGAAATGGGGGGGGTGCCATTGGGGGTGGAGGGACGGGAGCAATGCGGCATGCGTGAGGACGGGGACAGGAGAACAGAGCTGCATGCGTCGGCAGGGGGGCTTTGCATGTTACGGGGGGGCCGTGTGCGTGTCACAGATGACATGCGGCGAGCAGCCTTGTGTGCATATCACGGGGGGCTGGGGGCTGCGTGTGTGTTACGGGGGGGTCCCATGCAGGGGAGGGGGAGCTGCAGGCCTGTCCCTGTGTCCCCAGCCAGCGGCGTCCGTGTTTCCCCGCAGGCCCCTGGGAGCTGTGCTGTGCAGTCTGGTTCCAGTCTGCTTCCCGCGGTTCCCCTTGGCAGCACTACCGTTTGGGAGAACACGGAGTGTGAGGTACCAGCTTGTTTCCATAGCGACGCTGCTCCGTACCGGCACTTCGCCTGTCTCCAGCCCCTTGCTCCAGGCTGGCCTCGTGTCTGAACGGAGCCCCCTACGGGAGGCTCGTCAGCCTCTGCATGCAAACGGGAGCTGAGGCAGGACGAAGTGAAGACCCACATCTTAAAGAAAGGCCCCTGCAGTTGGGTACCGTGGCATTTGGTACCAAACAGCGTCCCTGAGATTTGGGGGCTTGAGACCTAGAGAACATGATACCCCAAGCCAATGGCCATCTTTAAAAGGCAACTGTTGTCCTTGCCCACCGTCACAGAGACCAGGAGTCGAGCCCACAGCTTCTAGGCCTTCATGCTAGCCAGACGCTGCAGAGGCAATACTGCAATTAACCTCTGGGTGCTGTCCCGAGCAGCGGCAACGAACCTAGCGCCAGGAACCGCTGCAGAACGTCCTAGGACAGCAGGGCGCCTTGCTACCTCAGTAACAATCATAACGCCTTGTCCAGCCGGAAGAAGCCCCCAGGGGAAAGAGACGGATACGAAGCTCATCTGTGTGCACCCAGAAGCAGCTGCATCACTTGGCTTCTGTGAGCAGGAGCAGCGAAAGGGAGCTCTGGGGAGGGATAATGGATCACCACGAGCTAGCAGGCCAGGCCCAAGAACACAACTCCCCACAAACGCAAGGAATCTGGGCCGTGAAATGTAGGTGCCAGAACTACTGGGGCGGGATGTTAAACCAGACATTCTAGGGAGCACGGCTCCATGGCGGAAGGGAGCTCGTGGCTGGAATTAAAACTGAAAAGCACTTAATGCGCTCAGATCAGGGGAGCCGGATAACTCCCACCCCAGAATATCGAAAGAACTGGCCCATGCGACTGATTTATTACAGATCCTGGCTATTTACGGGTATTGAAGTGTGCATGGGCCAAAATCACTTTGGGGAGGGATGTAAAAGGGGTTCTGTTAGGGTGACATAAAAGGTCAGGTTCAGATTCTGTTTTGGGCAGTGAGCTCTTTAATATTGTGTGAGAGAGAAACCCTTTTGGGTACTGTATCGTAATGGGAGACTTGCATTTCCTGACTATGGATTGGAGCATAAGCGCTACCACTACTGGTAGGGCCCAGTGATAAAAGGCCATTTTCTTTGCCAAATCATCACTAAACCCACGAGAGGCGATGCACTTTCAGACTTGGCGTTCATGAAGTAGTGAGGACGTCACAGAAGAGTTGGTCAGAGGAAACATGCTCGGATCGAGTGATCAGGCATTGATGCAGTTGAAATTAAATGGCAGGCTAATCAAAACCAGATAATTAACTACGGTTTTGATTTCAAAATAGCAGATGCTGGGAAATTAAGGGAAGAATCTGCTGGACGGAAAAGCTCAAGGTTTTAAATGCGGAGCAGGCACGGAATGTCTTCAAATCAGCTACGTGAAAACGATCTGAAATTTGCACCCGATGCAATGGGGAACAAAAACTTGTAGGGAAAACCCCAGGCCTAGCGGGATGAATAACCTCACAAAGGGTATTAATAGCAAACTGAGAGCCTTCAGAGAGGGGGGAACAGGGATGATCAGAAAAAACAAACCAACGCTAGATTGTGGAGGTTAGAAAATGCACAAATGTGAGATTTTCTAAAAGTCAAGCTGAATTAGCTCTTGCCAAGGAAATAAAACACCTCATGTTATTTATGTTGAGGTCTATAATAACAAGAGAATGAGGAAGGATGAGGTTGGGCTGCTATGGCAGTGCATGGGAAGGAGATGAAAGATAATCTAGGTATGGTCCCAAATGAACAGCTTCCGGTGGTATTGAGTGATGCTGATAATGGCGAACATGTGTTTTAAGGCAGGATGGCTGATGGGAATGAGCGTCTAGCATTGGAAATGACCCCAGACCGAGGTGGAATTAAAACAAAGCAGCTAACGCGCTCAAATCAGGGACACTGAATCATTTCCCCTCCTTCCCCCAAATATCGAAAGAACTGGCGTATGAGATTGGTTTATTAACAACCCTCGCTACTTAACGAGCCGTCTCTTTGGGGGTAGTACTGTATGCGTGGATAATAGCTAAGGATGTACCTAGACTTAGGAAAAGAGGAGGGCGTGCTCCGGGTAATTACAGACCTGTTAGTCTGGGCTCAGGAGTTGGAGGTTTTAGAACAAGGAAGCAAAGAATAAGGACACAGGTGGCGGTGAAGGGGATGTAACACAACAGGGAGATGGGTGCACACTCCCCTGACTCCGTTCTTTGAGCAAATACCTGAAGTAGATCTCACAGAGTAAGGCAGTGGATACGGTGCCCTACGGGAAATCATTAGTTAAATGAGAGGGTGGTGATCTGAGCAAGTGTCACAGGGTGCATAGGTGCTGACTCTGGGGGTGCTGTGGGGCTGGGGCAGCACTCTCCCCTTTCAGCCCCACTCCCAGCACCTCCTACTCGCTGCTGACCCCACTGATAGGTGCCTCCCTCTTCCCCCAGTGCCACCCGAACCCACCGCAAGCAGCTGTTCTGTGGAGTGCCGGAAGCGTGGGGGGAGCAGGAGAGAGGGTGGGGCTCACTTGGGGCAGGGGCCAGAGCGGAATGGAAGGGGAGCAGGAAGGGAGAAGGTGTGGCACACTCGGGGCAGGGGCCAGAGCAGAATGGAAGGGGGGCAGGAAGGGAGAGGGTGTGGCACACTTGGGGGAAGGGGTAGAGAGAGGGAGCAGGGCATTGGCATTGAGCACCGCCAGCACATTAGCAAGTTGGCGCCTATGGGAACATGGACAAAAATTGGCTAAAGGGGTGAAGACAATTGGCTGTGCTGGAAGGTGAATTATCGGACTGGAGGGAGGTGATGAGTGGAGAGCCTCAGAGACTGGTCTTGGGACCAATCTCGTGCACAGTTGGCACGAACGGCCTTCCTACACACAGTAGGAATGTGCTCAAGAGATTTGCTTGGGAGGCCACGTCAGTACAGAGGACGGTTGGAACAGGCAGATGTGCCAGCATGACAGACATTAGATAAAGTTGCAGATCCATGAGAGGACCGTCCCTCTTATCCCATGACAGTTCACTTTGCTTAAGAGCCTTTGAAGGACCTTGTCAGAGGCTTTCTGGAAATCTAAGTATCTAAGAATCACTTTTGTCCACATGCTTGTTGACCCCTTCAAAGAATTCTAGTGGCTTGGTGAGGCTGGATTTCCTCTTCACCTCTGTCTGATAATTCTGTTCTCACCTTTACTAGAGATTCAGCCAATTTCCCTGGCACTAAAGTTAGGATCATCTCTGGAGCCTTTTTAAAAAAACTGGTGTCACATTAGTTCTCCTCCAGTCATCTGATACCGAGGCTGATTTAAGTGATAGGTGACTTGCCAGTTAGTCCTGTAATTTCACGTTTGAGTTCCTGCAGACCTCTTGGGCGAATACCTTGGTGACTTATTACTGCTTAATTTTTTTATCAATTTTTTCCAAACCTCCTCTAATGACACCTCAGTTTGGGATAGTTCTTCTGGCTCAGGTTTGGGAATCTTCCTCACACCCTCAGCGGCAAAGACTGATGCAAAGAATTCATTTCATTTTTCCACAATGACCTTGAGTGCTCCTTTAGCAGCTCGGCTGTCGGGTGGCCATACTAGCTGTTTAGCAGTCTTCTTGTTTTTGATATACTTAAAAATTGTGCTATTACTTTTGTGAGTCTTTGGCTAGCTGTTCTTCAAATTCTTTTTGGCCTTCCTAATTATATTTTTATACTTCGTTCGCCAGAGTTTATGCTCCTTTCTGTTTTCCTCACTAGGATTTAACGTCCACTTTTTAAAGGATGCCATTTTCCTCTAACTGCTTCTTTTATCTTGTTGTTTAGCCAAAGTGGCGGGTTTTTTGGCCCGCTTGCTGTGTATTTTAATTTGGAATGTACATTTAACTTGAACCTTTATTATGGTGTCTTTATAACATCTCCATGCAGCTTGCAAGCATTTCACTTTTGGTACTATACCTTTTATTTCTTTTTAACTAACCCCATTTTTTGTTAACGATTGCACAGAGGGGGGAACTGAGACATGTTAAATGAGTTGCCAGAGGCTTCATGGGAAGGCAGTAGCAGAACTGGCAGGCGATTCCCCCATTCCTGCCCCGCTTTCCTGTGCTTGCATGTCAGCCCTGTGCCTATCACCACCGTTCTTCCTCCCCTGAGAGTGGACATTAACGCTTCCGACCGACAGACACTTGGGTGGTGGCTGGCTCAGGTCGGGGAGAATCAGCCCATGTCCAAGGAGAGGAGCTGCTGTACGACATTACTAAGCAGCCCTGCCAGCGGGGGTGGAGAAGGGAACAGTTGCCCCAGGGCCCAGCGATTCTAAGGGGCCCAGGGCTCTTGGCCACACCGCGGCTATTATGGCGGAGGTGGTGGCCGGAAGCCTGGTCCCCTTTGAGCTGCTGCTGAAGAGCTGGAACGCTGCACTAGGCGCTCCCCCAGCCTCTGAGGGCTGGGAGGGGGGGTCAGCACCATGGTCCGAGCGGCTCTGAGGGCTGGGAGGGGGGGTCAGCACCATGGTCCGAGCGGCTCTGAGGGCTGGGAGGGGGGGTCAGCACCATGGTCTGAGCGGCTCTGAGGGCTGGGAGGGGGGGTCAGCACCATGGTCCGAGCGGCTCTGAGGGCTGGGAGGGGGGGTCAGCACCATGGTCTGAGCGGCTCTGAGGGCTGGGAGGGGGGGTCAGCACCATGGTCCGAGTGGCTCTGAGGGCTGGGGGGGGTCCCCAGGTGGCTCTGAGGGCTGGGGGGGGGGCTCTGAGGGCTGGGGGGGGGCAGTGGGGCTGGGGGGGGGGGTCAGCGCCATGGTCCGAGCGGCTCTGAGGGCTGGGGGGGGGCAGGGGGGTCAGGGCTGGGGGGGGGGCAGCGCCATGGTCCGAGCGGCTCTGAGGGCTGGGGGGGGGCAGCGCCATGGTCTGAGCGGCTCTGAGGGCTGGGGGAGCCGAGGGCTGGGGGGGGGGGTCAGCGCCATGGTCCGAGCGGCTCTGAGGGCTGGGGGGGGCAGCGCCATGGTCCGAGCGGCTCTGAGGGCTGGGGGGAGGCAGCGCCATGGTCTGAGCGGCTCTGAGGGCTGGGGGGGGCAGCGCCATGGTCCGAGCGGCTCTGAGGGCTGGGGGGGGGGTCAGCGCCATGGTCCGAGCGGCTCTGAGGGCTGGGGGGGGGCAGCGCCATGGTCCGAGCGGCTCTGAGGGCTGGGGGGGGGCAGCGCCATGGTCCGAGCGGCTCTGAGGGCTGGGGGGGGCAGCGCCATGGTCCGAGCGGCTCTGAGGGCTGGGGGGGGGCAGCGCCATGGTCCGAGCGGCTCTGAGGGCTGGGGGGGGGCAGCGCCATGGTCTGAGCGGCTCTGAGGGCTGGGGGGGGCAGTGCCATGGTCCGAGCGGCTCTGAGGGCTGGGGGGGGCAGCGCCATGGTCCGAGCGGCTCTGAGGGCTGGGGGGGGGGCAGCGCCATGGTCCGAGCGGCTCTGAGGGCTGGGGGGGGGCAGCGCCATGGTCCGAGCGGCTCTGAGGGCTGGGGGGGGGCAGCGCCATGGTCCGAGCGGCTCTGAGGGCTGGGGGGGGCAGCGCCATGGTCCGAGCGGCTCTGAGGGCTGGGGGGGGGCAGCGCCATGGTCTGAGCGGCTCTGAGGGCTGGGGGGGGCAGTGCCATGGTCCGAGCGGCTCTGTGGGCTGGCTACCCTGCCTGTTTGGCCCAGGCCCTGCCCCTTCTGAGGGGCTCGGAGCAGTCCCCCCGTCTTGCCCCACGGCCCCCCGCTAACCAGCGTTGCAGCCGGCTAGCGAGGTGCTTCCAGAAGCCAGGAGGGGGGAGCCGGCAGACGCAGCCCTGGCCCGTACTGGCAGCGAGGGCAGCGAGAAGCACGTGGTCCAATCCGGGCTGCTGCAGTGAGTGCGACTCAGCCTGGGCGGCTTCTCCCCCTGCCCTAGCCCCGCACAGCAGGGGTGACGGCGCCGAACACAATGTCCAGCTGTAACAGCGGCAGAGCTTCCTGCCAGCGTTCGAAATGTCACGGCGGGGGGGGGGGGATTTTCTCGCTCCCTGCCAGCAGCAGGGTGGCTCGGTTCTGCGTGCAGACGAGGGCTGGGCCGTGCGCCGTCCCTGCCCCCGCGACGGGAGGAGCACCGTGACAGGGGGCACGGGGGCGTCTCAGCCTCCGAAGAGGCCAGGGCCGAGGGGCCATTCTAGGGAGCGCCGGCCTCTAGGGGCCCCACGTGAGGGGTTACAGCGAGACGCAGCATCCCGGCTCCCTGGCTGAGGCCTGCGGGTGAGACCCTGAGGCGAATGGCAGAGCTCCGGTGGCTCCTGGCGTGTGGCACCTAGCACAGGCAAAGGGCTCGCCTCTTCCATGGGGCAGCCCTGCCCCCCTGCATCACGCACCATCCGCACAGGCGCTGGCTCTTCCTGTGTGCGGCTCCAGGGGACAGAGCCCGGAGACCTCCCCGCTCACACACTGTCACTGGATCCAGTTCCAACCCCCCTTCTCTCCAGTACCTCCAATTGCTCCAGCCGTGGCCCCAGGCCTCTGCCCCCCAACCCCGGCCTCTGCTCAGACCCCGCTCGCTAGAATAACCTTCCCTCCTTCCCCAGGCCCTTCAAACCTGGGGCTTGCTTCTCCCTCGGCTAGTGTTTGCCCACGGCCCCGGGACCCTGTCTGGGGACTGTGGAGGGGGCGGCTGTCCAAGGGACGCTGCGCTTTTCCGCGTGGGCTAACGACACCGAGCCGCTCCGCAGCACAAGCCGACCGAGGTGGGACTGGCGCGTCTCCACTTCGCTTTCTCTGCCCTCTCCCCGCCCCTCCTCCCCCGGCTCACCGCTACACGGGCCGGCTCCTGACGCCCGTCCCCGAGGAACTGCTGGGAACAGTTACAACGTGCCGGAAAGGTCAGACCCATAAAGCTAATCCTGCTTGACTTACTTTTTCCAACCGCGAGCTGGATGACAGGCCTGGATGGTTGTAATCTGCAGCCAGCGTGAGCGCCTCGCTGGCATGCAGCGCACAGCCAGCCGCGTCCGGGCCTCCAGCTCCCAGCCCCAGCGGCACCAAAAGCAAACCGGCGGGTGCTCGAATGGAGCCAGGCGTCGCGGGCTAACCCTGAGGGGAGCGGGCATGGCAATAAACTGCCAAACCAGCCCGGGGCAGACCGAAGCAGGCAAAGAGCGAGCTGGGTTTTGCGAAATCTCCTTGCTTTGCAGCCACATCGCCTTGGGCAGTCCCCTTCCTTCCCCGCCTTTGTCCTGTCTGTGTAACACAAGAGGGCCACGGGTGCTGGGCCAGGAGCTCCCGGCTGCACCTGCTGCCTTTTCAACCTGCCCAGGTGTCTCCTGAGCCCTGTGAATGGATCTGGGCAGCTTTCCAGACTGGGGGGGGGGGGCATGTTCCCTTTTGCTCACAGGCACCCAACCGTCTCTGTGCCCCCAAACCTCTCCCCCAGGGTCTCCTGGTGCATTAAAGACCCAAGGAAGCTGGGCCGGGGGTCTTGGAGGAGGAGCAGCCCCAGGACTGGGGTGGCCGGCTGGATGGGCTCCTCAAGGAGAGGAAGAGAGGGAAGTGGAGAGCCGGTGTCGTGGCTGCCATCGTGCCTAACAGCAGGACTTGATCTAGGTCCCAGGAGGGACGCCTGAAAGTCTGGATCCCTACAGTCGGAGCTAACGGGCCAGGCTCTGTAGCTAAGAGCTGCGCTGCAGCCTCACTCTTGGGTGGTTGGACACCGAGGGGGACTTTCAGCTCCCATTGACCAGTGGGCTACCCAAGCACGAGATGCTTATTCAGCATCTGTGAGATGCTGACCCACCCTGAGACTGTCCAGACTGGTGCACCAAAGCCTGGTAACTGGTGGGGCTTAAGTGGGCTCTGCCGATTGCTCGACGTTCCCAGACAAGTACTATATGAATAGGAGCTCTGTGCTACGGGGCTGTCTCTTCAGAGCCAGGCAGGCTGGGAACCACCTGTAGGATATAAATTGCCTCCCCCACCCCGGATCACTCAATCTCAGGTAGGCACAATAAGCGGCGTAGAAGGGGAGCCCACTACGCAGTCATAAGCTGTACCTGATTCATCTTCTAATAGTGATACAGAGAAATTAGAATGGTTGAAAAATGAACAAAAACTTTTCCATGAAAAATGTAGGGAAAAAATAAAACATGTTCATTATAAAAAAGCTCCTACCATCTTGAGGGGGTTGATTGTCAAAAATGAAAAGAAAAAAGTTGACTTCATTTTGTAGTATTTCCCTTGCAAAAATCAAAGGGAGAAGGGGAAGGAAGCAAAACTCGAAAAAGTGAAAAATAATTTTTTTCGATTCGATCTATTGTGTTTTGATGAAAAACGTGTTGGAATTTTTTCTGCCAAAAAATTTATGGCAGGCATTTTTTAAGTCAAAAGAAATAGATTCCTGTACCAAGGGGGCAGAAAACATTGGGGATTCCAGACAATGACACATTAGAAATTATTATTATTATTATTATTGCCAGAAAGGATCTGGGCCAATCATACAGAAACCTCCCCACCGCGCCTAACGGAGGGACCCTCTCTCTAGTCCAGTTTTGAAACTCGGTTGCTGGAAAGTTGAGAGGAGCATGTGATCTTCTCAATCAGACCAGAACCAATTGTCCAAGCAAGTGAGGGACTCGTTTCCAGTGAGTATGATCTATGGTTTTGCTTCAGAGCCATTGTGACAGACCCAAACCAACAGCCTGCTGCACTCTGGTGGAAGGCAGGTATACAGGGTACTGAATAAGTGGTTTTCTCTTCCCAAAGTAAACTCCTAAGGCTATGTCTACACTGGCAGCTTCTTGTGCAAAAACTCTTTTGTGGAAGAGTTCTTGTGCAAAAACTCTTCCAGAAGAGCATCTACACTGGCAAGTGCTTTTGCGCAAGCACATCCATGCCCGTGTAGATGCTCTCTCGCGCAAGAAAGCTCCGATGGCCATTTTAACCATCGGGCTTTCTTGCACAAGAAATTCATGTTGCCTGTCTACACTGGCCTCTTGCGCAAGAACAGTTGCGCAAAAGGGCTTATTCCTGAGCAGGAGCGTCAGAGTTCTGGTGCAAGAAGCCCTGATTTCATACATTAGAACGTCAGTTTACTTGCACAAGAACACGCGACCAGTGTAAACAGGCAGCAAGTTTTTGCGCAAGAGCGGCCGCTTTTGTGCAAGATCGCACCAGTGTAGACACAGCCCCTGAGACTGCTGCCAGGAAATGAAGGCAGGCAGACACCTGGGGCTAGTTAATTAGCTTGCTCCCTCAGGCAAGTCATTAAACACCTGCAGCCAATTAAAGCCAGTGGGGCCACTTTAAAAGGTTTCCCCCAGGTAAGGAGAGGGAGAAGAGAAGGAGTGATGGACTGGAAGGGGGAAGTGAGGTACAGAAGAGGTGTGTGTGTGTGTGTGTGTGTGTGTGTGTGTGTGTGTGTGTGTGTGTGTGTGTGTGTGTGTGTGTGTGTGTGAGAGAGCTGAGGACTGGCTAGCAGGTACCGTGTGTGTGTGTGTGTGAGAGCTGAGGACTGGCTAGCAGGTACCAGGGGAGGCACTTGGAGGGCTTTTTGGGGGGAAGTGGCTCAGGGAAAAAGCTGCCAGATCGGAAGCAGAGCAGCCTTGTCTGTTGCTGCTGCCTTAGGGTCCCTGGGCTGGAACCTGGAGTAGTAGGTGGACCCGGGTTTCCCCCAAATCTCCCCCTCGCCAACACAGAGACTGCCCCGAGAGGGGAGACCAGGACTATGGAGGGGTCTTCAGTCCAAAGCCATGAACTACCCTGTGATGAGGACGGCTCAGTAAGCTGCAGACCCTGCCCCTTGTAAAGAGAAGGAGGCTGTGGGGAGGGCCACAGCGTGCCTCTGAGGCTAATACGATCCGCCAGTCGTGTGAAATCCACGGGGCACGGCCAGAGCTTTGCCGCACCACAGAACATCCGATGGTTTCACCGTGACCCGAGGCCAGAATCTCCAGTGCTGCTTGGATTTCACCCTGAATTCTTGGGTTCCTTTGAACCCCAAATGTAACTAGGGGGTGTGAATGGCCGCGGAGTGAAACTAGACTCAAAGTTGGCACGGACCCCTGCAAATAAAGTCTCCTGGTGCTAGTGTCAGAGGAAAGCAATTGCTTGCACGTGTCCAGCCGTTTAAACGGCCAGCATTGCATGAGTCTTGGACACATGTAGGAATCAAAGGCTGGGGGGTGGACCAGGGCCGCATTATGACTTCCGTGGGCCCTAGGCACTTTTGCCTTCGTGAGCCCCTTCCTCCATAAAAAAAATATTAAAAATTATTTTTGATATAACTTTAAATACGTCAACATTTTATTTTTTTTCTGTTTCAGGCAAAATTTAATAGATTTTTGTGGGCCCTAAAAGTTTCATTTTTTTTCTGATGTGAGAAAAAAATTAAAACATTTTCTTCGACCCTAAAAGTTCATTTTTTTTCCTTCTGATTTTAAAAGAAATTAAAACATTTTCGTGGGCCCCTAAAAGTATTGTGGGCCCTAGGCACTGTGCCTACTGTGCCTATGGTTAAATCAGCCCTGGGGTGGACCAGTAATTGCCGTGTTAGGAATCTTTCACGATCTCTGTTCTGTTACTTCGTCAGGCGTAGGTTTGTAATACTGTAGCTCCCACCTGGTATTAGGCGTTGTCCATGTTTACAGCACACAGACAGGGACCACTGTCCCTTATAAATAAGAAAACTGAGCCAGCCATTTTGGGGGTAGATCCACCATTATTTTAATACTTTAAAACTCCAGCTCCCTTAGCTGCAGTTCTTTCTTTCTTTCTAAAATGGTCCATTTGAAAGCCTGCTCCTTATACTTAACGGCAAACCGGCACTTATCACTGCTTGGCACCGCTGCTGTGAAAATTGGGATTAACCAGAAGTGGGGTTTTTGCTTCCCCCTCCTTGGGAAGTGTAGGTGGGAGTGGGCGGGTGGAAGGGATTTAGCATCCCCAATGGAACGGTTAATATGAAAGGAAATGAAAATAATCGCTGCCTAAGACAAGGCACAAAGGGGGGGTGGAAACAAGAAGGCCCCCTCCTAAATTAGCATCTTAATCCGCATTCCAGCACGGAAGGAACAAGCACAAGCTCTTATCCATTGCCCAGTGCCAGAGGGCTCCCTGCCACGTTACAGAGAGGGGCAGACAACAGCAAGCGCTGGGTTAGCTGCAAAGCACCAGTTCAGCTCCTGGCGCGTTAGCAAAAGGCTCTTGGAGCCACTCTGCCTTCGTCATTGTCTATTTCCAGCAGGTGCAACTAAACCACCCAGAGGTCCTGCTCCCTTCTCAGCCCCACGGCTTTCAGTTTGCTTGAAGCAGCTCCAGGCTGCGTGCGCTCAACTTCACTCGAATGAATCAAGTGCACAGTGTAGAAATGTCCTTGCTGCACCCGTGAGCAGCCCAGAGACCTATCCTTCTGATATGCGCCCCACACACTCCCTGGGACCCCTCCCCCGGCAGGTGGGTGTGCTTGAGGCATGTTCTTTGTGGGCATGGGCTTCTCTGAGTGGGCAGTTGCTGATCCTGTTTACACCATGGTAAATCCAGAATGACTCCACTTTGCATATTTACAGGCATGTAAAAGATCACTCTTCTGCCTTCTTTCTCTGTGCAACCTGCAGGTATGTTTTGCAAACCAAGTCAATTCCTCCCTCACTGTCTCAATCCTTGCCATTTCAATCCTTAGCAGGTTTAAAACTAATAAGCGAAAGTTCTTCTTCACACAGTGCATAGTCAACCTGTGGAACTCCTTGCCAGAGGAGGCTGTGAAGGCTAGAACTATAACAGAGTTTAAAGAGAAGCTAGATAAACTAATGGAGGTTAGGTCCATAAAAGGCTATTAGCCAGGGGATAGGAATGGTGCCCTGGCCTCTGTCTGTCAGAGGCTGGAGAGGGATGGCAGGAGACAAATCGCTTGATCATTGTCTTTGGTCCACCCTCTCTGGGGCACCTGGTGCTGGCCACTGTCGGCAGACAGGCTACTGGGCTGGATGGACCTTTGCTCTGACTCAGTACGGCCGTTCTTATGTTCTTATGTGTCTCCTTGTCCTCTTAAGCTCTGCTCTGTGACTTCTGAAATCGGTCCTCAGCTTCCTCTTATTGTGTTTAGGGGACATCACTAATACACCGGCGTCCCTACAGCGGGACCTGAGTAGACCTCAACCTGGGTCATTGTTTAACATTCTTGGCACAAGTGAGGCGTGGCAGTGGAAAGTCCCTTTATGGCAGGTGGGGATTACAGTCATTTTAAGGCTTCTTTACATCCTCTTAATTTTCTGTGTCCTGGACTTTTACAGTTCCAAGGTCTCTGCTGGCAGCCTTTTGTGTGTAGCTGGCTGTGCGATGCTGGTAGAGACACACACGCTGCCCTCCCTTGTGGAGACTTGACTTTTGTTCTTTCTTGTTGGCTTCCCTGAATCCACAACAGGCCAGTGACTTTACAGTCCCTAGCTAAGGCTCCATGTAAACTGGTGCCAATGCACCATCTCTGGGGGGGTCTGGATTTGGGTTTGCCCAACTCCTCCCAGTGGCTGCAGTTCTGCGGAAGCAAAGGCGTGTCCCTGTGGCCTGCCCCGGCTCACAGCCCTCTCACACTTTCCTTCCCATGCACATTGGAAGCAGCAGTGTGGTTTGGCTCTGCCTCCGCAGCCCTGCCCCGTGAATGCCTTTATCGACATTAAATCCTAGCTTCTTCCTGGCCCGGCTATTTTGTGCCAGTGACCATGCACAGCAGGAATGCTGCTCCCTAAATCAGCTGCCGCTGACAGGAATTCCTCTCTGCTCGCGGTGAAGGCTCCTGGTTTGCTGGCGAGCAAAGCAGGGCACAACAGCGCTCGTCTCTTCTCTGCTGTGCACCCCTGCTCTGTGCTTCTATTCCTGCTGCCGGGAGGTGTGGGGCCTGAACAGCCCAACCGCCTGCTCCAGTCCGTCCCATTTGTGCCTCCTCCTTCCTCAGCTCAGCTGGGGTCTGCAGGAAAACGGTCTTCCTCTGTAGCCTGAAAGCTGTTGGCATTAGAAACAAAGACGCAGTTGGCGGGGTTACTGGCTTTGGTTTTAGGGCCCATGTGCCCCATAGGCCATTTGTGAGAGCTGTGTTCTTCCACCACCAGAGAAGGAGACGTAATCCCCACCCAGTGCTGCTGCAGTAGGAGGTACAGCCCTCTGCGAAGTACCATAGACAAGTATCATGCTCCCCGATTTATGGCTGGGGAAACTGAGGCACAGAGCAATTACCACAGTGAACCAGTGGAGGTGGCATCCGGGTTGGCTGCTTAGGAAAATTAGGAGCCTGACGACCCCAAACTACACCTCCCATGCGGCGCTGCGGCAAATCAGGCAGGCAGAGAGTACCAGACCCGACCTGCAACATTTCGATTTGCCTGGCGAAGCTTTGAAAGATGCCAGCAACGCTGTCGTTTTCCTCAGGCCAGTTTCCATTTGGCACAGACCCCTGTTTCCCCCTGGAAAAATAGGGAGGCCAAAAAAAAAAATCCCAGCCTGCCCTAGGATGTGGATACAGGTGAGAGGCCATGCAGCCATTGCCATGGCAACAGCCCTCCGGTGCTCTGGGAATGTGGACAGAGAACCCCCAGGCCCTGAGGACAAGGAGCTGCCACCTTCCTGCCTGGCCTCCATGCTAATTCCCCTCAGCGAGTGCAGGCCCCGTGGCTTTTCTGGTGGATGTGGACAAGCCAGACAACCCCGTCAACTCGTGTGCTTGCGGCGTGGCTTGGAGCTCAGCTGCCAGGCGGATGAGTGAGGCAGACAGACAGGTATTCATGAACAAGGCCCTGACCCCCCCCTGCACTCGAAGAGGCGGGAACTGTGTCAGAGGAGCCGTGACTTGGACCCAACGCTAGGCTGAGGTCAGGGGTGCCCCAGGCTGTGCTGTGGTCCTGGGGAATAGCCCGATGACGGGATGGAAACTCTGGCACGTGTTCCTTTCTGTGCTGAGCCTGGTCCCAAGGCACGCTGAGCAAGGTATATTGTCTTACATAACTTTCCTCTGCCGTAACTCCACTCAGCTGTCTCCAACTGGGACCTCCAGCACAGGACTGCGAGTGCTGCACTAAGTGTCATGTTACAACGCACGCGCATGCAGAGAACTGCTTTGACTTGCTCCCTCTTGGGCCCTGCCTTCCCCCACCGGGAGGAGGTGGCATCTTCCCCCGCCTGAGGTCTGGCGAGGACGCTGGTGACTCGTTATCACTTGAATGGCGGCCCAGTCTGGGATGGCTTTCAGGGGTTGCCTTTTGGGTTCTGAGTTTGAAGGAGCCACTTCTTCAGTTTCCACGCTCCAGTTGCTGGAGATATTTTTAGCCTTAGGAGGAAGGTCAGAGGGTGCTAAGCCCGTCACATTGGCCCTGTTGGCTGCCTGGTGATCATCAGTTGGCCATCTGTGGATGGGCACAGTTTGCAATGCAAGCAGTTAAAGACCACAGGGGAGGGGAAGGCAGATAATGGTGGGGAGGGTCATAGGGACCTTACATAACACCCCAAAGTCCCCGGGGAAATTAAAGTCCCCGTCTGAAACAGTGGCAGACGAGTCCGAAGCCTGGAGATTGATTTATCCGTGCAAGGAATTTAGTAGCTTTTGGGGCGTGCTGGTCCAAAGCCACCCAGTGTTCCAAGCAGCTGGAGCAGGGTGGGTTATTTAGCATGAAACCCAACAAGCTCAAGCACTGAACAGAAGAGGCAGCCGCAGGTTCCCAGCCCGTCTCCGAAACACACGGGGCCCCCTTCAGCCCAAACCCCCTCTCCGGCGCATGGCCTGCCTGAGAGATGAGCTTCACAGCCTGCCCGGAAGCCAAGGTCACTAGCTCCAGGCTACTAGCTCCAGGCTATTTTGGACCAAGGGGGAGGGTGAATTCTCAAGTTCTGGTGCCCTCGGCCAGGAGCACCCCTAAGCTGTGCCGATCTAAGCAGCATCCGAGCTATGTGCCCTTTGGCCTCGCTCAGGTGGGCCGGCTGCAGGCCATGCAGGGTGGGGAGGGTCAGAAGCAGCAGGCTCAGCTCTTGCCACACGCTCAGCCTGGGTAGGGCTGGCCTTTAGAGGTGACGTGTTGCTTTGCATTGGGCTCCCCCTTAGCCTGAGGACACCACCCCAACACGCTTTACTGCAGGCAGGCTGGTTGCTCTTTCCCTCCACAACATGTCTGGCCCCTCCGTGGGTGAGCCGGATGTGCCAGGGGTGCTGGCTGCAGGTGACATGCTGGCCAGGGGGGCAGAACTCACTGTGACAGGGTCAGGCCAGAGGGGTACAAGAGAGGGACGGAAGGGAGGTACATTAGCCTCAGATTGAGTAACTCTCAGTTCCCAGGGTAAACTGGCAGGGGCTAGTCCGGAACCAGCCAGAGTCAATTAGGGCAATTAAGCACCTGGAGCTAATTAAGTGGGCTTGCCGAGTCAGGTGAGCCACAGCTAGTCAGGTGAGGTCAATTGAAGCACCAGTTGAGACTGGTTAAAAGAGTGTCCCTCAGTGCACAGGGAGCTGAGGGGATGGAGGGAGCGCTACAGGAGGAGCAAGCGCCAGTGGGCACCAGGAGGAAGAGCCTATGATAAGGAAAGTGTGGGGAAGTAGCCTGGGGGTTTTGTAGCTCTCACAGCTGATATTGGAGACTTTTATAGGCAGCTGCTGTTACAGGGCCCTGAGCTGGAACTCGGAGTAGAGGGTGGGCCCCGGCTCCCCCTGACACCCACTTCCCTATTTCCACTCAGGGGAAAGAAAGGGGTCTGCCCAGCCCTGTGTCAGTCAAGGGCTCCACCAAGACTGGAGTTGGGTTTTCCCTCTAACCCTTATGCTGGCCAGTGATGTGAGGAGCTCAGCAAACAGCGAGCGGATGCCCCAGGTGTGGGGCTGCTGTGAGCCTGTGAGGCAAGCGATCCGCCTGGAAGCACCGGACCCACCAAGGCTACATCTAGACTGGCATGATTTTCCGGAAAAGTTTTCCGTTAAAAGCATTTTCGGAACAGAGCGTCTAGATTGGAACAGATGCTTTTCCGCAAAAGCACTTTTTGAGGAAAAGCGTCTGTGGCCAATCTAGATGTGCTTTTCCACAAAAAAGCCCCGATTGCCATTTTCGCGATCGGGGCTTTTTTGCGGAAAACAAATCTCAGCTGTCTACACTGGCCCTCTTGCGCAAAAGGGATTTTTGCCCGAATGGGAGCAGCATAGTATTTCCACAAGAAGCACTGATTTCTTACAGTAGGAAGTCAGTGTTCTTGTGGAAATTCAAGCGGACGGTGTAGACAGCTGGCAAGTTTTTCTGCAAAAGTGGCTGATTTTCTGGGAAAAAATGGCCAGTCTAGACACAGCCCAAGTGTCGGTAGGAGCTTTGTCACACCACGGTGAGACATCGCTCAGTCTGGCAGGGGGTTCTCCTGCAATTCCCTCAGGCTGCCACCTCTGTCTTCTCCCCTGGGTCTCTGTGGGTTTGCTTGACTCAAGGCAGGCAGCATGGCTGGCCAGGGAACCTTCTGCCCCGACATACAGCCGCTTGGCTGGGGTGCTGCTCAGGGGGGCTAGTGCTGAGGGACAGACTGCGCCAAACCTCCCGGTCAGCCTTCTGGCCTGCTCTGCAGGGTCCGGGCAGCAGGTCCCCGAGGATGAGGGGCCTGCCATGAGCGGAGGGTGTGGCTGCTGAGGGCCGGCATGGGAAGGGGGCCGGTTTGGGTGGCACAGGCAGGGATCACTGGAAGCAAGGCGGGGAACTGAGCGGCGAGGGCGGCTGGCAGAAGAAATCCCTCTCCCAGGGAAAGGGCCTTGTAGCGAGGACTGGACTCTGTTGCCAGGGCAACCCTGTATGGCAGGCACTGGTGTCTGGAGAGAGCCAGCTCCGTGGCTGGGAGCAAGGCGGTGCAGGGCAGCGGATGTGGCTGGCCCAGGTCTCCTGCCTGGCTGTGTGAATGCAGAGCAATGGCTCCTCCCCGCTGCGGCCCGTATCCCCATCAAAGGGGGCTTTGGCCAGCACTGTCTGCAAACGGCAGGTGTCATCTCCTGAAACTCCCCCAGCTCCCGGTTCAGTGGGACGATGAATTTCACGTGCAGTGTGCGCGACTGGCCCCTTTGCTCCAGCCTGCTCCATCGCCGGGCCTGCTCTGAGCTCAGCGAGACTGCGGCTACCCTCAGTCAGGCCCCCTGCCTCTGCTTGCTGGCTGGCAGCGCCACACGCCCCTCCCTCGCCATCTGGTAGCTCCCTCGTAGCTCATTCACCCATGTCCCCCCCTTCTCTCTCTCCTCCTGGCTCTCCCCACCAGGCCGCCAGCTTCCCCTTGCTCCCCTGCTGTACTTCATCCTCCACCTTGGCTCCTCCTCCTCACCTCCCTGGCCCTAAGTCCTGCCCACCGCAAGCTCCAACGTCTGCCTCTGCCCTGCAGCCTCAGCCTCTTCCCACCTCCCTGGCTCCCTCCTGACTCCTTCCATGCATCACACGATACTCATATGGTGTCACCATTAGATACGGTGTGGGGCAAGGCCTGAGGTGAGGTATGGCCTGGTTTGCCCTCCGCCCTGGGGGGCTCCCAGAGTCACAGAAGGTAACAGAGTTAACGTAAGGCACGTCTTACTCGATAGACCGTGGCATTTTGATTAAACACCTAGGAAGACTTAACGGTAACGTGGCACACATTGAATGGATTAAAAACTGGCTAACTGATAGATCTCAAAATATAACCATAAATGGGGAACCATAACATCCTAGAACACTAGAACTGGAAGGGCCCTCGAGAGGTCAAGTCCAGTCCCCTGCCCTCGTGGCAGGACCAAGCACCGTCTAGATCATCCCTGACAGGTGTCTGTCCAACCTGCTCTTAAATACTCCAGTGGTGGATATTCTACAACCTTCCTAGGCAATTTATTCCAGTGTTTAACCACCCGGACAGTTAGGGAGTTTTTCCTAATGTCAAACCTAAACCTCCCTCGCCACAATTTAAGCCCATTGCTTCTTGTCCTATCCTTAGAAGCCAAGGAGAACAATTTTTCTCCCTCCTCCTTGTAACACCCTTTTAGGCACTTGAAGACTGCTGTCATGTCCCTTCTCAGCCTTCTCTTTTCCAAACGTAACAAGCCCGGTTCTTTCAGTCTTCCCTCAGAGGTCACGTTTTCTAGACCTTTCATCATTTTTGTTGCTCTTCTCTGAACCCTCTCCAAACTCTCCACTTTCTTCTTCAAATGCCCCAAACTTGAATTATACCCAGAACTTGGCACACTACTCCAACTGAGTCCTATCAGTGCAGCGTAGAGCGGAAGAATGACGTCTTGTGTCTTGCTCACGATGCTCCTGTTAATGCATCATCAAATGGGCCTGGTTCTGGTGGGGTCCTGCGAGGGTCGGTTTTTGGCCCCTATGGCAGTGGCCCCTGTGCATCCCGTGGTACACTAGGCACAAGCGAACAGTGTACGTCGTCCTCCGGCTAAAGGGCAACGTACACATCTCTGGACACAGACTGCAGACTGTGATTTAGGGCAGGGGACCATCCCAGACCCAGGAATGCTGACAAAGATTTGGGGTTCCTGGGATGGTATTCAGCTGACCAGGAGCTCCCAGTGTGACACTGGCTAGTGCGATCCTACCTGTGTCTGGCACTGGTGCGACCATGGCTGGATGCTGTGTCCAGTTCTGATGCCCGCAATGCAAGGGGGGGGTTCATAGAATGGAGAGGCTCACGAGAGCCACGAGACGATTAAAGGATCCGAAAATCTGCCTCACGGTGCTAGACTCAAGGAGCTCAGTCTGTTTAGCGTCACAAAGAGTGGGGGAAGGGGTGACTGGGCCCCAGTCTGTAAGTGCCGATGTGGGGAACACACGTTTAATGGGCGCGTCAGTCTAGCCAAGCAGGGTCGCTCAGTGGCTGGAAACTGAGGCTAGATACATTCAGGCTGGGAATAAGTTGTGCATTTTTCACAAGGCGGGTAATTAAGCATTGGAACCATTTGCCCAGGGTCTCTATCACTGACCATACATCAAGACTGGCTGTTTGTCTAAAGGATTGGCCCAGGGGTGGGGCCGGTTTCTGGCCTGTGCTTGGCAGGAAGTCGGACTAGATGGGCAAAATGGCCCCTTTTGACCTTGAAGTCTCTGACCCTCTGCTCGGATTCCCTCCCTCTGACTTGCTGCTCGCCCACCTCTCCTTGCACAGCCCTGCTCTTGTGCACCTCTCCCATGGCTCCTCGCCAGCGCCCCCCCCCTCCCGTGCCACTCCCCATTCCCATTGCCCCGCATCCCTTCTGCACTGGACCCCCTCCAGCCCCGTAGCCCACGTCTGAATGTAAACCTGCACCGGAGTGAGAGGGCGGATGCCCCGTCTCTCTCCAAGGGACTGACTGCAGTGAGCCACCTGTGGCCAGTGCAAGCCACAGCAGAGCAGCCCTTTTGCCTGGCCATCTCTGGCTACGCCTGCACTGCGGCGGGAGGCCAAGTTGGACAGTCACACAGAGCTAGCTCTGGCCGAGCGAGCATGCTCAAACCAGCCGCACGGCCAGGGCAGCCCTGGCTAGCCCCCTGCGAACGTCAGGAGGCAGAGAGGATGGTATGCAGGCTGGGAATTGCACCGCCCTGGTGCAGCAGAGGCAGATCCTCCGGGCCCCTCTGTTCCAGCCATGTGACCAGCTCGCTGCTGCTCATTGAGTGTTGCCGGGCTGGTGCTTCCTTGCCTTTTACACCCCCAGCCCAACCCGCCGCAGCACTCGATTTCTGCAGGGGGCTGCATGGCAGCGTTGGCAAAAGGCGATTCTTTTTTTCAGGCGTGTTGCTCTCCTAGCATAGCCCCTGGCTGCTCTGTGGGCCGGGGACAGGGAATTGCTTGCCACGTCCCCACCCGTCCTGCTCTGGGGAAGCTGCACCACGGCCCCTGAGCAGGGAGGTCTGGGGAAAGGAGCTGAGCACAAGTAAGCCGGGGCCAGCTGCACCGTGCAGGTTCTGGGTCCGAGGGGCGAGCAGGTTGCACCAGGCTCCTCTCCGGTAGTAGTATGAGATGATATTGCGCTGCCCTAACTGCAGAGTCTGCTGGATGAGCTGGGCTGGGCCTGGGTACGGCCAGCGAGGGCAGGGCAGTGCTCTGAGATCCTTGGATGCATGCAGATTACTGTGCCGGGAGGGACTGGGCACTAGAGGGCAGCAGGACACCTCCATGCTTTCTCCAGCACCGCCTTTAGGAACATGGAGTGGGAGCACCCTCAAAGGGGGCACAGGAGAAGATTAAAGGAGAAGCCTTGTGACAGAGTGGGCCGGGTCTGGGCACCGCTGAGGGCGTCCGCTCAGGGCGAATTGCTCAAACTCAGGGCTCCTTACAGCCCCTGACCAGCGACCTTCCCAAACAGGCCACACACCGAACAAAACCCCTCAGACCCCCCAGCTCTCCCTGTGCCACAATCAGCCCCAGGCCTAACGCACAGGTGAGGGGCTATAGAACCCAATCTCACCTACCCCAAATGGGTCTTTCCAGTCCCAAAGACCCAGCCACAGGTCCCAATGAATTTACACTCTGGATCTGACCCACAAGAGCACGCTGGGACAATCCTTTAGAATCTAAAATCTAAAGGTTTATTAATAAAAGAAAGAAAAGCAAGAGAGTAAGGTTAAGGAGAATACATCACATGCATTGAATCACCCAGTTCTTGATGCAGGCTCTCAGCAGAGATGTTATAAACTGCTATCTTATAAGTCTTATGGTGCACATCCTATGTCAGGATGGGTCCATGGTTCTCCCCGGCTCTCTGTCCCTCGCAAGGCTGCATCTGGGATCAGGAGCAGAATTGAAGACAAGATAGAATTCGCCTCATGGCATTTTATATCCCTCCTGGCGTCCTCCTGGCTAGAGCAGGTCACATGGTCGAGTGACCTCCCTCTGTTCCACAGGCTGGCAGCCATTATGCCGTGGCTAGTTTGCAGGTATCCAGATTTCCAGACGCATTCCTCAGGTGTGTATTGGGATCTCGGTGAGCCTTGTCCCTGGAACCTGCTAATTAGCATAGTCACTGACTGGACAGTCCTTCCCATTGCTCTGTATCAGACAGAGAATCTTCCAGCATCAACACAGAATACATATTTATAACGCCACATACAGATATCACGCAAGTACATGAACAACATACATAAAATCAGTAGAACAGAAGCTTTCGTTTGACACTTCACATGGCCCCCTTTGTACATACTTTGGGGCAAACACCCCCCCTTGGGTGAGCAGTGATCTGGCTTCTCCCTTTAAAATCCAGGAATGTGACAGGCCTGTGTCATGCTTCAGTTGCCCTCTGAGACAGCCTGAGAGCGCTACCCATTTCCCTCCCTTTGGCCTGGGGGAGGCTGGTACTTTCTGACTGGCATCCGCCTGCCAGCTGGAGCACAAAGGAATGATTCTCCTTTGAAATGCTTCCCTGGTATGTGGACATTAGACTTTTCAGGGGATTATTCCGACGAGGAGCAACTGCTTGTGACAGACATTCCAGCTGGTAATGCTTTATTTTAAGCATCTGTTGACTAATGCTGAATTACAAAGGGGGGCCCATGGAAAACGCAGGTGACATCTCCCGGAATGCAGAATTAATTCACTGCATGCCAGTCCATGTCAGAGCTGCAAATGTTTTCCAAGTGAAAGGCTGCTCACAATAAATAGGACCCTAGCCCTGACTCTGTGTCGGGCTGCCCCCTCCCATCCATTCACGGGGCTCCGCTCTTCTGTTAGCCTATCCGTTCTGCATCCCCCTTTCCCAGCAAACACAGATGCATACCAGCTGACTTCCAGTGGCTATGCAAGGCGCAGAATGTGGCCATGACCCGTTATCATTCACCACACACAAGCGGCTTTTCACATAGAAATATTCTAGGCTAAGCTTTTTACCCGCAGCCAGTTTGTTGATAAAAGGACCTTGAGGTTTCCTTGAGGATTTAATACTGCTCCCATCGGTTCTGAACACTACTGCTGTTGGGTAGAGCGCAGCGGGCGGAATGATTCTAGCAACAGGCGTGATCCAAAGGGAGCAATTCGTTGTATGGCTTACTGAGGCAGAGAGCCACTGGACAGTAATCTCTGAAATATTGTCCCTGTAATATAAAATAGTCCAGGGATCAGCAACCTTTTCAAACCAAAGAGCCAAACTACATGGTCAACAAAAAGCCGCCTAAGGATGTCTATTTGCATGACTGAAAATGTACAACTGAATATTACTGATAATTGACATGGTGATGAATAATAGCAGAAAGGAAACATTTTACCCACAAACTTTATTTGATGGGACTTCTGCTGCTGCATCTTTTCGCTCATTTCTTTGACGTTTACATCACGACTGGTCAAATTCAGGTCCAGGCGCGTAGTCAAGCCACATGAATAATTACATAAACTTTTGAATTGATTTTTCATTTGAATTTAAAACGTTGCCTGTATTTTGGGAATGACAAAAGAGCCCTATTTGGTTCCATAAACAGCACCAGGGCCAGCATTAAAAATTCATTTATAATAGCCTCGAAATAAAGAGGGACTTTCTGGGAACACCATATGCAGCTTTGCTTTAGTACGCAGCAGAGTTTCACCCCTCCTGACACACACGCACGCATGTGTGATTGCACACCCGTTGTGTAGGCAGAGGTAGGCCCCTTTGAGGAGACAAGCAGAGTCCTCCTCCGATGAAACTGACTGCTAATGTTCTAATCGTTTAGAACAGCAAGTTTCTGCTCCGGGTGGCACTGAAGATGTTGCCAGCTTTGTTGAGACTCACTTCCCAGCTGGAGACCAGAGTCCAGAGGGGAATGAAGGGGTGCTGTGTTCCGACTCTCTCCCCCCCGAGAAAACTCTTCTCCTTCAGCCTGCAGGCAGCAATGGGGCCGTAGCCCCGGAACAGCATGGAATGCCACGGGACCGCGGTGCCAAGACAGGTGCCGATATAAATATCCCTGGTGGAGGCTCGAACAACGAGAGCCAAGAGGAGGAGGACGGCGGGAACGTCGCCAGTGATTCCTCGGTGGTGTTGGAAGACGCCCCGGCTGCCGGCAGCAATGCTGAGCGAGGTGCGGTTGAGGCGAGAGAGGCAGACGCAGCCCAAGGGACTCCTCTCCCAGGGGACGATGCAGAAGGGCTGCTGGGCAGTGAACAGCCGAGGGGCAGGAAGAGTGAAGCTGCAGAGGAGAACGGGGAGTTCCGTGTTGCTGGGGTTGAAATCAGACTGGGAGAGGCTGGGAGTGAAAAGGAACCAAACTCTCCTCTAGCCCACAGGCCTGCAGCAGAGAGGCAGGTTTTTCAGGGTGGTTCAAAGGCTGTGGCTGGAGAGGAGGCGGCAGCAGCAGAGCACCGCTCAGGGCCCGAAGAGGGCGAAGATGCTGCTGGAAAGGAAAGCGAAGCCAGCGAGGGATCCCAGAAGAGCACCCGGCCCTCAGAGGCCAGCGGAGAATCGCCCCCTGCGGGAGATGCAGGTAGCGCTGAACCGGCTCTAGCCGCGGCAGGAACTCTTGAGGAAGAGGGGACGCAGCCAGAGGAACGCACCAGAGAAGACACGAGCCGGAGTCGACGTGTCAGCCGAGATGCCGACTCTCATGCGCCAGGTGAGGACCATGCCAACGAGCAAGACAAAGGCGCCTCCGGCTCAGAGGAGACCAGTTCTGTCCCTGGAGAACCCCGTGGGGACAACGGACTCGCTGCCAAAGAGAAGGAGCCTGATTCAGGCAATGGAGCTGGGGACAGCCCAGAGGAACACGCTGATGGCCAGCCAGCAGAAAGGGGCCAAGAAGAGGCTGTCACTGCTTCAGCTGCGGGAGTGGGAGAAAACCCCGACTTGGACACAGAGGAGTCGGAAGAAAGTTCCGAGGAAGAGGGTGATGACCAGGAAGAGTCCGAGGAAGAGGGTGAGGACTCTGCAGAGGAACAGGCAGAGGGGGCTGGGCAGGCTGAGTCCGAGGAAGAGGGTGATGACTCAGCAGAGGAAAAGGCAGAAGGTGATGGCCAGGCAGAGGAAGAAGGTGATGACCTAGCAGAGGAAAAGGCAGAGGGGGCTGGCCTGGCGGAGGAAGGGGAAGAAGGTGATGACCCAGCAGAGGAACAGGCAGAGGGGGCTGGCCTGGTGGAGGAAGGGGAAGAAGCTGATGACCCAGCAGAGGAAAAGGCAGAGGGGGCTGGCCTGGCGGAGGAAGAAGGTGACGACCCAGCAGAGGATCAGGCAGAGGGGGCTGGGCAGGCAGAAGAGGAGGCTGGCCTGACACAATCAGAGGAGGAGGCTGAAGAAGGCACATCCCCAGACGCCCAAGAGGCTGCTAGCACCATGGAGAGCCATGACCATGCCAAGCTGGGAGAGACCAGTGTAGCGGAAGCTGAGTCTGATTCTGCAGGCCTGGGGAATGCGCCCCACAGAGCCACGGAGCAGGACCTAGATGGCTCTCCCAATAGCAACCCGGCGGTAGAAGAGACGCTTTCTGTGGCTGCGCAGTTAGTGGCAGGACCAGGGAGCGCGCCTGGCCACAACCATCCTGCTGGTGCTGTGCCCGAGCCCAGACCAATAGGTCTGTCTGGTTTGTTACTAGGCGTGCCGATAGTGATACCTAACCGCAACAGGCATTGGCTAGTGAACGGCTCAAGCCCCGAGCGCGGCTGAGCTCGGCCGGCATTAAAATGCACCCAGTGCACGGCCCTGGTTCTAATGCTTGTGCTTTCAGTGTGTGCCCCTAACCAGCTGCTCCGACCAGCAATCTCGGCTCTGCCAAAGCCAGGAGGGGCAGTGCTGGGGTGGTGATGGGCTGCAGTGGGTAACGGGATTGGCAAGGGGAGATGAAGGCTCCCCCCTTGGGCATGAGGCTGAATTCACCAGTGACTAGTATCCACTGCCAGCTCTGCCATGGCCTGCATGAAGTGAAGCGTTATGCTCCCTCCCCCCATTCCCAGGGACAGGATGGGACCCCAGCTAGCACCTGTTGGGAGCCTCAGCAGGGGTGCCCGGACTCTGTGGGCCAAGGTGCACTCTAGGTGGTCCCTCCAGCACTGAGGCACATGGGTAGTGGTTTGGCCTGGTGCTGTTCTGTGGATAAAAACAAACTTCCATGCCCAGGAGACAACATGGCATGCGATTCATGTCTGAGCACTTCAAAAAGCAAAGGTACCTGGTTCTGCACGGCTCTGGGCGTCATTTCCAGCCGTGCACCGTGAGCGCTGGCTTTCTGCTGGGCTAGTGACTGACACCGCTGGGTACACAGGAGGGCAAGGTCTGAATGGACGTCTCCCAGAGTGCCTCTGCCAGTGTGACCTCACGGAACAAAATGGCTTCCTCCGTGCAGCAAATGTGCCAGGAGACTTTTCCGCTGCAATCTGCTTCAACTGCACTAGAGCTTTGCTGTGCGCTGGGGAGATGATTTTGCCATCTGGGACATGGCAGAGAATCAGGTCTAAGGAATCCAAACACTTCGAAATACTCCACACCCTGCACACGGGTGACAGGTTTTGTCACCGAGATCCCCTTGAGACTGTCACCTGACGGGGTGGATAATGCCACTGAGCCTGGTGGCTCACCAGCCTGTCCTGCCGAGGTGGGAGCTCTGGTCTCCCCCAGCCAAGGCACAGAGTTAGGGTCACCGCCCCCCAACAGAATAACACAGAGAGTGAGACCAACTCTAATCTGGAAGGGCTCAGTCGAAGGGACTAGAGACAGCACCCAGGAGCACAGCCCCAACCCCCCAAGTACATCCATATAGAAGTTTCACGCAGAGAAAGCTCATAAAGTTTGTTCCTTTTATCAATGAAAGAGAGAGATGCATAGCTCTTATCCAAGTAACAATTATTTACACTGATAATAAAATGATTTTATTAAATATAAAAAGTAGGATTTAAATGATTGCAGGTGATGATAGATGGGCTGAAATTAAACAAAACACGCCAGCTACCCCTAATGCACTAATAGAAATTGTTACAAGTCATAGTGCCTCCCCCTAGCTCTTATTTCAGGTGAAGTCTTTTCAGGCCAAAGCTATTCTTTCTGACCTGGGTCCAGCAGCTCAGCTTAACCCCTGTCATTAGAGTTCTTTTGGTTCCAGGGGCTTTCATGTGTCCTCTCTGGGTGGGGAGCAGCGTGAAGCCAGCTGAAGACCATCATCAATTGCTTCCTGTCCCTTAAATAGAATTTCCTCAGGGTCTTTGTCCCATTCCCTCCACCCGTGCGGAAAAATACAACGTTCAAGATGGATTCCAGCCTGAGGTGGCAGGGTTACATGTCTTTGTAAGACCAACCAAAGCGTAGGTTTACAGGAAAAGCAAGACTATTCATAGATCCTTGTCTTGAGCACCGGGCCATTCAGTTCCTTAAGTGCCACAAATGCGCCTCTCCATAAAAAGGGGGCGTAGGGTCACAGGGCAGCCTTGTGGTTTAAGAGTTGGCACAGACAGTACAAGAGGAGTAGCACCTCACTGGGTGAAATATCCCCAGACACCAGTTTACAAGGCTATGCAAATCAAGGGGAGCTTGATCTAGAAATAGCAGGTTAGAGCCCAGAGCAAGCTGGCATGGGCAAGTCGATCAGGTGAACACATGGCTCAATGGTTTTCTTTATTAGCAAGCATCCCGTTCAGCTGCGCATTCTGCATTCATAGAGTTGATCTCAAGCTCTTATCTCCTCGCTTATCCTCGGGGTCATGGTGGAGTCTCCATCGCAGGCAATTTTTAAATCCTGCAGGGATGGTGTTTAGACAGATGCTGTAGTTCAGAGGGAGATTCTCGGGAACATCCTATGGCTGGTGTGAATCAGACAAGAGGGTTGCTAGGCTCCCTTCCGGCCTTGGCGTCTATGAACCCGTGACTTCCCAAATCCTGGGCAACGTGCTGACGGGCAGTTGCTGGTCTCTCTCCAGAGCCAAACAGAACGATCATCACCTTGCAAAGCTGTCATCACCACTGGCACCAACAGACCCCTCTGTTGGGAGTCTCCGCAAAGACTCACAGGGAAGGGCAGGGGAGGAGAAGGGGGGTCTGCCATAAAAACAGGTGAGCCAAAGCCATTTGTGATTTAGGGGCTCAGAGATTCTTCCCTGGAGAGCTGGACATACGCTTCACAGCCTCCTCTGTGGCCCGGGAGTCACTCGCCTGCTGGGCTGTGCTTTGCCTGCTCTCTCTAGTCTTGTTTTCAGATGTGGCTAACGTGCTGGTTTCCTTTTTCTCCAGAAGAGACAGAACATGTTGAGGAGACTGCCAAGAGGGACCGCTCCCACATAGAGAACACCCTCAAGCTGAATGAGGATAAGCCAGCAGACGACTACTCAGGTAGGACATGGGTGTGTGGAAAGGGGGTGGGGGTGAGGGAGGTGCTGGGGGCGGGGGATGGGAATAACTCAAAGCATTTGGTGGTTGGGTGCAGCAGACCCAGAGAGTGAGATTTCGGGAGATTTTGTGGCTTCTAGGCCCGGGCTGTAGAAGAAGCCACTTACTCAGCAGACTCTAAGGCCAGGTCTACACTAAAAGGGAATGTTGAATCAAGATACGCAAAAGCGACGAGGAGTCCTGTGGCACCTTATAGACTAACCGAAGTGTTGGAGCATAAGCTTTCGTGGGCAAAGACAAAGTGGGTCTTTGCCCACGAAAGCTTATGCTCCTACACTTCAGTTAGTCTATAAGGTGCCACAGGACTCCTCGCCGCTTTTGCAGATTCAGACTAACACGGCGACCCCTCTGATACTTGAATCAAGATATGAATCTCCAACTATGTTCCTTATGTAGCTAGAGTCGATGCACCTTGTTTCGAGTTTCCCTGCCATCTCCATAGCAGGAGGCCAATAGGAGCAAACAATCCTCGGCTTCCCTTAGGGTATGTCTACACTACAAAGTTAGTTCGAACTAACGGACGTTAGTTCGAACTAACTTTAATAGGTGCTACACTAGCGCTCCGCTAGTTCGAATTTGAATCGAACTAGCGGAGCGCTTAGTTCGAACTAGGTAAACCTCATTTTACGAGGACTAACGCCTAGTTCGAACTAGCTAGTTCGAACTAAGGGCTGTGTAGCCCTTTAGTTCGAACTAGTGGGAGGCTAGCCCTCCCCAGGTTTCCCTGGTGGCCACTCTGGCCAACACCAGGGAAACTCTATGCCCCCCTCCCGGCCCCGGACCCCTTAAAGGGGCACGGGCTGGCTACGGTGCCCGTGCCAGGTGCAAGCCTGCCAGCACCCAGCTAGCAGACCCTGCATCTGGCACGGCACAGAGCCACCCACCCGATGCCCCCCAGCCCACCCCCTCTTGCCGGGACCAGGCTGGCGGCTCCCGGGAGCTTGCCCTGGACCGCAAGAGGCGGGCACCTTCCTGGGCTAGTGCGGACATCGTGGACCTCGTCCACGATCTCCGCACTAGGCACAGGAAAGTGGCTGTCTAGGGCAGGAGAGCTGCCAGCCTGGCCACCCAGGACCAGGTGTGCATGAAAATCAAGGGGGTCCACTGAGACCCCCGACACTGAGCCCTGAGCTTACAATGGCCGTACTGGGTCAGACCAAAGGTCCATCTAGCCCAGTAGCCTGTCTGCCAACAGTGGCCAACCCTAGGGACCCTGGAGGGGATGGACCGAAGATAATGACCAAGCCATTTGTCTCGTGCCATCCCTCTCCAGCCTTCCACAAACTTTGGGCAGGGACACCACTCCTACCCTCTGGCTAATAGGACTCCATGGACCCAACCTCCATGACTTGATCTCACTTCCCTTTAAACTCTGTTCTAGTTGTAGCCTTCACAGCCTCCTGCAGCAAGGAGTTCCACAGGTTAACTATTTGCTTTGTCAAGAACAACAACTTTCTCTTACTAGTTTCAAGCCTGCTACCCATTCCTTTCCTTTGGTGTCCTCTAGTCCTTCTTTATGGGAACTCAGGAAGAACTTTTCTGAATGCACCCTCTCCACCCAACCCCTGCTTTTAGAGACCTCTATCCTGTCCCCACTCCGTCTCCTCTTTTCTAAGCTGAACAGTCCCAGTCTCTGTAGCCTTTCTTCATCTGGGACCTGTTCCCAACCCCTGATCATGTTAGTTGCCCTCCCCTCTCCCAGCCTTTCTCTTCCCCTCTCCCACCTCCTTTTCCCAGTGTCCCCCAGTTTTTTTCAATAAAGACAGAGTCAATGTTGGAAGAAACGTTATCTTTATTTTGTACATCAATAAGAAGAGGGGCTAGGGAAGGGTAAGTGGAAGGAGGTGAGGGAGGAATGGGGTACGAGCCCCCGATGGGGAGGACTGGGCTGGCTCTGCGGGCTTCTGGGGGTGGAAGCTCTCCTGCAGCCCCCCAATTACTCCCTCTCGCCAGATGGCAGCCTGCGGCAAGTGCAGCCGGGCTGATGGCCGAGTGGTGTGATGTGCCCAGTGTGGGCACTCAGGGCACTCCAAGCCAGAACTTCTTTGGAAGCGGGGCACCCCTTAGAACTGTGTGTCCGGGGTGGGGGTCGGGACCCTTTAAGCACAGCCCTCGGCTAGCCTGAGACAGCATCTCCATGCTCTAAGTCCTCCTTTTATGCCCTGCCGGCACTGCTTCCGGCCAGCCTTAAGCCCTGTTCAGAGTCCACTCAATGTGGACTTACTAGTTCGAACTAGCAAAACGCTAGTTCGAACTAGTTTTTAGTTCTAGACGCGTTAGTTCGAACTAGCTTAGTTCGAATTAACTAATTCGAACTAAGTTAGTTCGAACTAGCGCTGTAGTGTAGACGTACCCTTACTTCTTGCAGAAGCAGAAGTACCCGCTGCTGGCGGAGTTGCCCTCACTAGACTCTCTAAATCAAACTCTGGAAGACTGATCGTGGCAGCGTGACTCTTCCATTGAGGGAAGACGTGGCCTTAGTGCAGATTCATTGCACATTCCTCACAAGAGGAGAAGAGCCCGTACCCCCACCTTGGAAAGAAAGAATCCCGGGGGTGAAACTAACAGCACACGTGTCAATTTCTTTTTCTAGTCTTAAATCTTGTTTCTTACAAATCTGGTAACTTCCACGTTCTCCTTCAATTCTTGAAGAGACATCAATTGCCTCTTAAATTCTTACCTTTCCCCTGGGTTTCCATACTTCCGATAGTTCTAAATTTGTAGGGTTGGAGAAAGTTGGGGAAGCATTCGGGGTGAAACCCTGGGAATTACGGGGCCAGGGTTTTATGCTTGGACTTTTGGGTAACTGTTGGAACCAACCCTTTGAACCTGCTGAGGTTCTGCCATCGCGAATGGAAACCCTTGAGGAAGCTCGAAGGTTTGAGAGCGCCGTGGCAGAACATCGGAGGAGGAGATCCATGAGGTGGGAGTGGCAAAACCACAGGATTGCTTCCCACAGAAGCACCTGTGATGTAGTGGGTGCTGTCTACGTGCTGGTCGCTATGCTTGGGCTGTGGGTGACCCCACTAGCCTGTGTCTGTAAATATTGCCCGGGAGGGGTCACCCCTGAGCTCCAGCATGGAGACAATGGCCGGCCGGGGCTTCTCACCTGAACAAAGGAAGGGGTGTGGCTACCTGGGGGATGTGTGTGCGGTGGTTTTGGGAGAGGCAGTCTTGGCTAGGAAAACATGAAGGGAAGAGACTAAGCTGAGTACTGAGGGTTCAGGGGCCTGTGGACCCCTACCCCAAGGGGTCTAGGGCTGCCTGGCCCTGGCTCCTGTAACCACATTGTGTCTGCGCTGTGCTGTATCCTGGAGAAACAATAAACCTGCTCAATTCTGCCGGCTGGCGGAGTCTCATCTTCTGCGGACGGGGGCGCAGGATCGGGAGTTACCTGACACGCCACCACAGCACCTCAGAACTGAGCACCGGTGACAGCCAGGCAACAGCTCCCTCCCAGCGAAGGAAGGTTAATGGCTCTGGAATAGCTGGTGGGACAGGCCTGGAATCTGCCGCTCTCACAGCAGCGCTCGATCCAGAGCATCTCTGAGGGCTGTTTTCTGGGGTACTAACGATGGGGACCTAGGACGGCAGGGCACCTCTCTGGTCATTGACTCGAGTCCCCTTCTGTCATGCGATGTCGTGTCCCTTCCTAATGCCAGAAATCACAATCTTCCAGCTGCCCGATGGAGATGTGTTTATCTGCACGGCGGTGGGTGGACATGCAAGAGAGCCGGGGTGGTAAGGAAGAGGGTTAGGACACCAGAGGTCTCTGGGAGTAGCTTTGGCCTTGATTTGTCGCTGGTTTATCACCCTTTGGCCCTGTAGCCACACTGCAGCGGTTGAGGAAGATCTACCACTCCTCCATCAAGCCCCTGGAGCAGTCCTACCGCTACAACGAGCTCCGGCAGCATGAGATCACAGGTAAAGCAGGGACGGGAGGGTTGCATCAGAGGGTTCGGCCGTGCCTCAGCTCGGGGCCAGACACTGGATCCGCGGAAGACCTCGAACGTGGAGTCTTCTTTTGCAGCAGCCAGGGATGAGCCCCGGGGCCTGGCTCTGCTCTGCTGGCAATGGGTATTTGATCAAAGGTCGGTCCCCTGCTGGCTACACCAGGCCTCCTAGTGATGGCTCAGCCCTAAAGGAGGGCTTGGCCCACTCCACAGGAGGTAACTCCGAGGAGCTGGCAGGCGCCCCGAGGGCCCTGCGACCTACGTGACATGGCAGCCGCCTGGCCCAGCTTCTAACGGGTTGGTGTCCATGTCACCAAGCCCCAGAGCAGCCTCAGCAGAGCAGCCAAGGACTCAGGTCCCCGCTCAGTGGGAAAACTAGGCCTGGGAGCCTGGCTAGGGCCTGGATGCAACCATGGCGACGGAAAGCTGCAGCCCTGCTCGGCTGGGGGAGACACAGCCCCTGGGGCGGGCGGCGACGCTTGCTCTGCGGCTGCCTCTGCTGCTCCTACTTTCTGGGCTTTGTGCTCACCCTACAAAAAATAATGAGCCTCCGGTGATGGGCAGGGGAGGGTTACTCCAGAGCTGAGTCCCAGCGTTTGTCCTTATCGCGAGGGGCTGATCTGTGGCTTACGCCCTCCCTGCCTCCCCTGTCTGTGCTCCCCCAGTTCCCTCCCTGCGCACCCTCTGTCCCCTCAGAGGCTACGTGCATTCACCACGGTGCATGCCCCCATCCCTAGGGTATTTCTGCTCCTCCTCCTGGTGCTACCGACCCGTCCCTCGCGTGGGTCAGCATCACTCGGCACCCCTCTCCCGTCTCTCGTGGCAGCTGGTCTCGGCTGAGCTACTCCAGCCCCGCCAGTTCAGTAGTCCATGGTCCGACAGCATTACGGGCCTGGTGGGACTCGACACCGCGCTCCCCACCTCGGATCAGCAGCCTGGCTTTGCGTCCCTCTGCTTTGCGCAGTGATGAAAAGAGTCGTTATCCCGCAGGTCTTGTGGTCAGGACCATGCAGGGCTCACGTCGGCTCTGACTCCCATCCTGGCTATTTGTTTGGGCGGGCCAGGTGGCTTGGAGGGGATTGTGACCCGGGCTAAACCCCATGGTGAGCACTGAGCTCCCCGTATTTAACTTCCTGCTCCCCCCCAGCCACGCGTACATGTGCACACACACACACACGCGCACGCACAGCCCTTTGGAGCATCTCCTTTTTCCGTTCTTAGACTCGGTTGGTTCTTTGATATTTCAAAAGCCACCCAGCATAACCACACGCTAGGGAGGCAGCCTTCCCGCAAATATGTCCCGTTCCTCCTCCCCTCCTTGGGGTAGCTCCATTCAGTGACACGTTTCAGCGCCTTCGAAAGCCGCTTCCTTTTGCAAGTGCTGCATACGCTGGGGCTTCTGCTCAGCTCTGATTAATATTTGGGCTTTGTGGATGGTTTGCCTGACTAATTCCCCACCTTTGGGCTCTGCCTTTCCCTCGCCTCTGTGTGCACATGTGTGTGTGCGCCCGCCCACGTGTGGGTGCCGCGGTCTTGTGCCTGCCAGCTAGTCACGAGGCTGAGAAAGGCGGGATGCGTGTGACAGCGACGTGCCCCTCGCTTTGGTGCCCAGCCCTGGGGAGCAGGAAGTGGAATTCCAGCGTAGCAGGTAGAGGAACATGCTCAGTTCCGCACAGACAAGTCTCTGGTTGTTTACACCGTCCAGCTTTCCTTTCCAAGCCAGAAAACGTAACCCAGCCTCCAGACGAGCCCCAGAACAGCCCGGCGGGGGTTGGTCAGGGCACTGGAGCAGAGACACCTGATGCAGCGAGAGGGGTGTTTCTTGCCCCCTCAAGAGGCCTAGCTGCATCCACAGGGAGGAGGTCACACAGGGCATGAAATTACTCCCAGCCCTGAGTCACTTAGCTCCTATATTTTAGGAGTAGCCCAGGCCTCCGACTCGCCAAACAGGTTTCTCCCTCCCTTGTCTCCCAAACAGGTGGCTAATCCCTCCCCCCGGGCGTAGCAAGGGGGGAACAGAGGGGGGCAGTTCCCCCTGGCACCTCATTGGGGGGCGCCAATTTAATCGGCTTGCCTGCTCCTCCTCTGCTCACTGCTGCAGCCAGCCGGAGCCTCCTCCCCGCCTCTCAGCCCCCAGACCCACCCCCCTGCATCTCTGCCAGCGGGTTAGTGCGTGTGGGGGCCTGGCCCCAAACTGGAGGGGGCAGGGGAAGACGCGGTACAAACTCCCCCACGCAGGGGTGGGCTCAGCCATGTGCCAGGTTCGGGGCCCTGCTGCTTGGCAGTGGGGGTGGCACAAATTTTGCTTTTGCCCCTGGGTGCATAACACCCTCGCTACGGCTCTGCCCTCCCCAGGCAGACCCTGTGTGGCTGGAGCCCAGCAAGCGAGGGCCCCGAAATCCAGCCCGGCCTTTTCACCTTGCTCTTCCGAGGGGAGTGCCGTGTGCGCCGCCAGGCTGACCGCCGCGCGCGTTACCTGGCTCGGGAGCTGGAGCAGGTCGGGGACAGGCCTCGGGGCAAAACATGTTCCGTCCTGGGGGGGAGCAGCATGGCAGTCTGGCCTGGTGGGCGTGGGCCCGCAGAACTGATATTGCCAAGGAGAAGAGTGCTACGCCCACTCGTCTCCTGTCCCCTGACGTGGGAGGCGGGGATGGGAGCCACGTGGCTGCCCCGTAACCAACCCGAATGGCCACCTTGGCATCAGGGCGTCCCTTCAGGCACTTCACTGTCCTGGGAGCAGCCCCTCCCCGTCCTAAGCTGGACTCTAGAGCAACCGACCCGACCAGAGACACCGCCCAGGTCTTACAGGTGTTGGGGCTTGGGGAGCGTAGCCCCTGCTCTGGGATAGCCAGGCAGTGCAGACGTGCTCCGTCAAGATCCCCATGCAGCCAGCTCGCTCTCAGGTCTCACAGCCCCGATTTCATGCGCTCTTCCATTGGGAGCCTGGGACCTATCAGACAGGCGGCACCTTGGACCCCCAGGTCCCATTTCCAGCAGGACTTGGCGCGGAAGACAAGTCATCCTGGTGTTTCCAATTCACACCCCTGTCTCCTGGCGGTGGCCACACCCCTTTCCTTGGAGAACAGCCCCTCCACCGTTGTCTTTCATCGGCATGATGTCAAAGGCCATTTCTGGCATAGGGGCTTCAGCACTGCCCCGTGCCACCACGTCTCCCAGCGCTGGCCCTCCCCCCGCAACGCCAGCACATGCCCAGAGACACCAAAATGCTCCTTCCTCCATACACCTCCCTGTTTCTGGACTGGGTGGAAGTAGGGGGAGGTTTCCCTGTAATGCCTGTACCAAAGGCGTCTCCCCCGCACGCCCACTGAGCCCAGCCGGAGAGCAAACGGAGTCTGTCAAGCGTAGGGGGATGGCAGTGACTGTGTGGCCCAGCAGGGAGCTTGCACCTGGGCCGGGGAGCCCCTGCGACACAGCAGCCCAGAGGAGCACACTGCGCTGTGGCGTGAGTGTTCGCTCCATCCTCCCACTTCCTGTGGCGTCTCTGCCAGAGGGTCTGCATGGCAAGCTGCTGTGGGCAGTACAGGCCGCACTGACCCCTTCCATTTCCCTCGGCCGCGTTAATAACCGACCGAGAGACGGTGGCTCGTTCCCGTGAGGCCTGAGTACGTCCCGGCTCTCCCGAGAAGGGGCCGGGGAGGATACAGGGCGGTGTCTCTGTCCCCCAGGGTGGCTGTCAGGTCACTAGCAGGCCCAGACGGCGCCCCAGTCTGACAGGACGAGTGAGGGGGGTCCAGGGCTAGGGATAACGGGGAACAGGAGCGGCTCCGTGCGTGGGAGTGTGTGGAGCCGGGAGGCGTAGGCCCTCTCTCTGCGGGAGGGATGCCCGTTTCCTCTCCAGCACGCTGGCGTGTTCTCCTGGGTCCCTCTTCAGAAGACCTTCGGCCCGGTGGGGGAATGGTCTGGTCCAACGACAGGGCTGGAAGATGTCTCACCACGTTGCGGTACGCGCTGGCAACCCTAAACCGTGTGTGTGTCCCTGCAGACTAACACGCCTGCACCCGGGGCTGCCTGGCTCCTGGCCAGTGTCTTCCACACTCAGGCAGGGTAGGAGGGAGGACCTGGGACATTGGCTTTGGGGCTGTTCCTGCAGTTCGGCGGAACAGACCCTAGTTGTGGCTTGTTCCAGGCATGTCAGCCGACTCCTTTAGCTCTGCAGGAGCAGGAGACCCCTCAGTGTGAAGTTGTTACTGTTCAGGGGGGCTCCTGGCAGGCCCCCCTCGACCTGCGGCTGCCGGCATTCTGCGGGCACAGAGGGGATCTCAGAAGGGCTCAGGGAAGGCAGAAACCTGTCCTTGGGCCACCCCCAAAAGGCTGGTCAAGGCCCCTCGTCCAATCCAGGTCCACAGGCTCTGACAGGTGAATTATCCCTCTCTTGGCGCATGAGCCCTCTCTTCTCGCAGGGGTGCTCCTGGAGCGTTGGCCCGGCTCTTCCCCGGCTCTCTGAGTGGGCAAAGGCTGAACCGACCCTCAGCTCTCTGGCTCACGCCAGATCACTCACCTCATAAGAACATAAGAACAGCCAGACTGGGTCAGACCGAAGGTGCATCTAGACCGGTATCCTGTCTGCCAACAGTGGTCAATAGCAGATGCCCCAGAGGGAGGGTATGTCTACACTACCCTCCTAGTTCGAACTAGGAGGGTAATGTATGCATACCGCACTTGCTAATGAAGCCTGGGATTTGAATTTCCCGGGCTTCATTAGCATAAGCGGGGATCCTCCATTTTTAAATCCCCGCTGCTTCGAACCACGTGCAGCGCGGCTACACGGGGCTCGGACTAGGTAGTTCGGACTAGGGTGCCTATTCCGAACTACCGGTACACCTAAGCTCCATGAGTCTATCTAGCTCTTTTTGAACCCTGTTAAATTCTAGCCTTCAACACATCCTCTGGCAAGGAGTTCCACAGGTTGACTATGCATTGAGTGAAGAAAAACTTCCTTTCCTTCCTTCTGCTCACCTTGCCTTTTCTCCCCCGTCCCCCGCTAACAGCTTACCACGGACGCACCCTGGGCTCTTCAGCCACAGGTCGGTACTGCTGCCTGCCTGCTCCCCGCAGCCCGGCAGTCTCTTTGCTGGTGCCTCTGCTTTCCTTGGTCAAATGCAATGAAAACTCCAGCAGCCTTCCTCTTTCGAGATAGCCACTAGCCAGAGCCCTGCACCCAGGCCCCCGACACTCGCCGCAGCCGTATGCTCCCCCCAGCACTCGCCACAGCCGTACGCTCCCCGCGACACTCGCCACAGCCGTACGCTCCCCCCGACACTCGCCACAGCCGTACGCTCCCCCCGACACTCGCCACAGCCGTATGCTCCCCTGACACTCGCCACAGCCGTATGCTCCCCCGACACTCGCCACAGCCATACGCTCCCCCCACAACACTCGCCACAGCCATACGCTCCCCCCACAACACTCGCCACAGCCGTACGCTCCCCCCAACACTAGCCACAGCCGTACGCTCCCCCCCGACACTCGCCACAGCTGTACGCTCCCCCCGACACTCGCCACAGCCGTACACTCCCCCCCCTCCCCCCCAACACTCGCCACAGCCGTACACTCCCCCCGACACTCGCCACAGCCATACGCTCCCCCCGACACTCGCCACAGCCGTACGCTCCCCCCGACACTCGCCACAGCCGTACGCTCCCCCGACACTCGCCACAGCCGTACGCTCCCCCCCCCCCCAACACTAGCCACAGCCGTACGCTCCCCCCGACACTCGCCACAGCCGTACGCTCCCCCCCGACACTCACTCACAGCCATACGCTCCCCCTGACACTCTCCACAGCTGTACGCTCCCCCGACACTCGCCACAGCCGTACACTCCCCCCCAACACTCGCCACAGCCGTACGCTCCCCCGACACTCGCCACAGCCGTACGCTCCCCCGACACTCGCCACAGCCGTACGCTCCCCCTCCACACACTAGCCAAAGCCGTACGCTCCCCCCCGACACTCGCCACAGCCGTACGCTCCTCCCTGACACTCGCCACAGCCGTACGCTCCCCCGACACTCGCCACAGCCGTACGCTCCCCCGACACTCGCCACAGCCGTACGCTCCCCCGACACTCGCCACAGCTGTACGCTCCCCCTCCACACACTAGCCAAAGCCGTACGCTCCCCCCCCGACACTCGCCACAGTCGTATGCCCAGTGCCCCCTGCACTAACCACAGGCGTACGCCCAGTGCCCCTTGTCCTCTAGCCACGGCTATACACCCCCTGCACTAACCAGCGCTAGTTATATGTGGGTGTCTATGGTGTTGCAGTGGCGGGCTTTGTCCAGCAGGCCACGCACTCATGGCATCCTTGGCAAGCAGCTTCTGCGGGCGCTTGCCGTGGCCTAGGGGCGCATGTGCAGCTGCTGCCTGGGGAGGCACATGTGTGCGGGTTCCGCCCCGCTGGCCCGTGTAACAGCTACAACTACACACGCCAATCCCCAGTGGGCTTGTGCTCTGATGCCAGCCCCAGGGCTAGCCTGGGCCACCTCCTGGCCCCTCCTGATGGTGCCTGGCTCGATTCTAGCCCGGGTAGGCCAACCCGCACTGCAGCCACACCCCCGGCAGAGACACGTCCCGGGTGGGCAAGGGAACCGGGCCTGGTCCATCCCAGAGGCCTGCACACCCTCCATCCCACACAGAATCACCATGGCAACCCTTCCAGACTGGATGAAACCTGAGGGTGCAGCTGGGTAAGTGATAGTAGCTACAATTCCCCCTCCTCTTTGGTGGGTACGGGTGGGTCACCCCTCTCTTGCTCCACAGCCCCCTCCCAGGGACACAACATGCCCCCAGCCCTGTCAAAAGGCAGAGCTATCTCCAGCCACGTGCATTGTGCTGCGAGTGGTGTCGACAGCGTGCCTGCGTCACTCCATGAAGCCCAGAGTGAAATCGAAATAGGGCCCCTCCGGGACGGGCATGGAGGAGGTCAGGTACAGAACCACTCCCAGTTCCCAAGAAATGCTGGTGCTTGGAGGTTCCTGAGTCTCTCCCAGCCAGCCAACCACATGGGGATGGTGTGTTGGTGCCATTGGCAAGATCACAGCCGCATGGTCACGCAGAAATTGCCACCGTTCATTTAAGTCCCTCCCTGGCAACACCCCCACAGCACATGGTGCTTCTGCTGGAAGAGCATCTGTCCTGAGCAGAGGTGCTAGTTTTTGACTGTGCTATGGCATCATAGCACCGGTGCACTGAGCTCCTCACACCCCACTTACACTAACACACCTGCCAGGTAGACTCTTCCTTCCCTGCTGAATTTAACCTGTTATTTTAATCCTCTGGAGTCCGTGGAGGTGTCGGTGTCCATCTACAGATAGAGAGCATTACCTCTAGCTATATTACTCTTGGGGGAATTCTGCATCACCGCCCACAATGCGCAGAACTCATGTGCCCCGCAGAGTTCTTTGCTTCCCTGACTTCTGATCAGGAAGCAAAGGGAAGCCACAAGAGCAGTCACACGTCCCTCCCCAGCAGTGCAGGAAGGTCAGTTCGGCTGCCCGGAGCAGCTGGTAGAGATGTAAATTGATGCATGTGTGAGAGAGAGAGAGACACTGCATGTATTTGTAATCTAATAAATAGAAATAAAGTGCCAAACCTAGCTGCCTTACTATTAGATAAGAAGGGGCTTGGGGATTTCCTCCAATGCTTCCCATGCCTGTTGTCCGTCCATTATACTGTAGTTTAAATAAATTGCCATAATATTTTAAATCAGTGTGATTATATACAATTATTGTGACAAGTAAAATATGAAGAATTTTGCAGAATTTTAAAATATTGTGTACAGACTTTTTAATTTTTGGTGCAGAATTTTTAATATTATGGCACAGAATTCCCCCAGGAGTATTATATCTATGTCTGTACACGCACAATCTAATCTAATCTATCTATCGAGTCTGTATAATGTGGATTGTGACAGGGTCAGGCCAGAGGGCTGCTACAGAGCAGGAAAAGGTGGCCCCGAAAGGGTCAAAGGCCTGCTAATTAGAAGTGCCTGGCTGCAGGACAATTAGGAGCAACTGGCAGGGAGCTGGCCCAGGCAATTTGGCGCCAGCTGACTCCACTTCAGGCCTGCTGGTGACCTTTAAAAGCCCCCCCAGTTAGAAGATGGGGTTAGAGTGAAAGGAGAGATGTACACATACCCCACCAACAGCTAGGGTTGCCAGATGGTTCAACCAAAAATACTGAACACCCTCCCCCCACAAAAAAAAACACTGGGGGGAAAAAGTTCTGTTGAGGAAATAAAAGGGGGGGGGGGGAGACCAAAGACTCCGAGACTCATTAATCAAAAAAAATTTTTAATTAAATAATAAAACAGCATTAAAACAGCATGGCCCCTTTCAGAGTGAGTGCAGAGTTAGAACAGGGATAGGAACAGGGAGCGGTTGAGCACTAAGACCCAGGAAAGACATTGCTTCCCCTTGGTCTTTAGGCTTTTTGCAGAGGCCATTTTGTGTTCTGGTTCAAGCTAGAACTTAGCTTCCCCGCGGAACCAGGTAAGCATGGGGTGGGAGGCTGGGGGGCCCTAGGGTTGCCAGGTGTCCGGTATTTTCTCCTCCTGGCCGAGAAAAGAAATCAGAAAATACCGGACGTTTTAGGAGGTGAAAATACCAGACGGTCCAGGTCAATACCGGACACTTGGCAAAAGTGATGGAGCTAAAGACAGCTGGGGCAGCGGTCCCAGAAGGTGGGGCTGGCTGGGCTCAGCTCCCTACCCTGGAAACCAGCTGCAGGCCCAACTCCCGGCTAAGAGGAAAGTCCGCCTGCCCAAACACTGGCCAGGGAGAGAAGGGCCCCTGCCATAGTATGTTTATAGGTATAGATCTATAAACATCTGTATTATTGATATATCTGATGCACATATAGTGCAGACGGGTCTCTCTATGCGATAGATAAGTAATGTATGTACGTATAGATCACCCCAAGGGTTCCGTAAGGCGGTGAATGAACAGCCCAGCTCTCCAAGAGTTAAATGAGTTCGGTGCCACTGCAGTATGGAGATAATTGTGGAGAGTTCAAGATAGGTACTTACCTGCTGCCTGTGGCTGGCAGTGATAAAGTGCCAGGCATAACCATGGGCTGCGGTTCTCAGCATTGGCAATACAGTCAGATTCACACAGGGCTTCAGGGCAGAAGTGACTGCGGTTTGTAGAGGCTTGTGAGGGAGCAGAGAAATGAGCCTGGCATCCCAGGGGTTAAAGAAAGCCTTTGGGCCCAGCTAGCCCTGCCCCACTTTACCTTCCACGCTGGGTCAGACCAAAGATCCATCCAGCCCAGTGTCCTGTCTGCCGACAGTGGCCAATGCCAGGTGCTCCCGGAGGGACTGAACAGAACAGAACAGGGAATCATCAAGCGCTCCCACTCCTGTCGCCCATTCCCAGCTTCTGACACACAGAGGCTAGGGACAGCATTCCTACCCATCCTGGCTAACAGCCACTGATGGATCTATCCTCCGTGAAATTATCTAGCTCTTTTTTTGAACCCTGTTAAAGTCCTGATCTTTACAACATCCTCTGGCAAGGAGTTCCACAAGTTGACTGTGCGTGGCATGAAGAAAGACTTCTTTTGTTTGTTTTAAACCTGCTGCCTATTACCATAATTTAGCGAATATAACCCGCGGGTTATATTTGTTTTTACAAACCCCGCCCCCCCTCCCTGCGGGGTATACTCAGGTGTGGGGTATACAGAATTTTTTTTACTCACCAGGTGGTGAGTTCTCTGTCACCTCTTCCTGTGACTGCGCAGCTGCCAGCCTCCGGGTGGGGGAGCGCTCATCCCTCTGCCCCTTCCTGTGGCTGCACAGGAACCGGGCGGTGAGGGCTCCCCCGCCTGGAGGCTGGTGGGTCCTGCTCCCCCACCTCTTCCTGCGGCTGCGGAGGAACCTGTGGAATGAGCGCTCCCTCACCCGGAGGCTAGAGGCTGGTGGTTGCGCTGGAACCTGGGGCAGTGAGTGGCTAATTCCCCCCCCCTCCGCACCATAAATATACCCCCAGCAAATATACCCCCAGCACAGAAAAGTCTTGTACACCCCGCGGGTTATATTCGTGCGCGGGGTATACAAGATTTTTTTACTCAAATAGAAAAAAGGCGGGGTATATTCGGGTGTGGGGTATATTCGGGTGTGTGTTATAGTCACTAAATTACGGTAATTTCATTTGGCGACCCCCCCCCCCCACTAGCTCTTATGTTATGGAAACAGATAAATAACCAGTCATGATTTTATAGACCTCTATCATCTCCCCCCTTAGTCTCATCTTTTCTAAGATGAAAAGTCCCACTTTTTTTAAACTGTCTTCATAGGGCAGCCATTCCAACCCTCTAATTATCAGGGCTTGACAAACCGTGGTGAAATCTACTCGCCAGCCCTGCACTGCGCAAGCGCCAGACCTGCATTGCGCATGCGCACGCCGCCGGTGAACGGGGCGACCGGCTGAAATCTACTTGCCACAGGCGAGTAGATTCACTGATTTGTCGAGCTCTGCTAATTATTTTGCTTCCCTTTTCTGAACTTTTTCCAATGCCAATATATCTTTGTTGAGATAAGGTGACCACATCTGCATGCAATATTCAGGATGTGGTGTACCACGATAAAGAGGCATTGCAATATTCTCTGTCTTATTCTAATCCCTTTCTTAACGACTCCTAACATTCTATTTGCTCTTTTGACTGCTGCTGCACATTGAGTGGATGTTTTCAGAGAACTATCCACAACGACTCCAAGATCTCTCTGGAGTGGTATCAGCTAATTTGGACCCCCTCATTTTATATGTATAGTTGGGATTATTTTTTCCAATGTACATTACTTTGTATTTATCAACATTAAAATTCATCTGCCATTTTGTTGCCCAGTCACCTAGTTTTGTGAGACCCTTTAGAAGCTCTTCACAGTCTGCTTTGGACTTAACTGTCTTGAGCAATTTTTGATCATCTGCAAATCCACCTCACTGTTTAGCCCTTTCTCCAGATCATTTCTGAATATGTTGAATAGGATTGGTCCCAGTACGCAGCCCTGTGGGTCACCTCTCTCCATTCTGAAAACTGAACCATTTATTCCTACCCTTTGGTTCCTGTCTTTTAACCAGTTCTCAGTTCATAAGAGGACCTTTCCTCCTATCCCATGACAGCTCACTTTGCTTAAGAGCCTTTAGTGAGGGACCTTTCTGGAAATGTAAGTACACTCCGTCCACTGGATCGCCCTTGGTCACATGCTTGTTGACCCCCCTCAAAGAATTCTAGTAGATTGGTGAGGCCGAATTTCCTTTTTACAGAAACCGTGTTGACTTTCCCCCCAACAAATTATGTTCCTCTCTGTGTCTGACATAATTTCAACTTATTTGCTCTGTACTAAAGTTAGATTTACCAGCTTGTGATTGCCAAGATCACCTCTAGAGCCCTTTTTAAACATTGGCATCACATTAGCTGTCCTCCAGTCATTTGGTACAGAAGATCTTTTAAAGGATAGGTTGCAAACCACGGTTAGTAGTTCTCAATTTCACATCTGAGTACCTTCAGAGCTCTTGGGTGAATGCCATCTGGTCCCTGTGACTTCTTGTTTAGTTTATCAGCCTGTTCAAAACCTCCTCTAATAACACCTCAATCTGGGACAATGCCTCAGATTTGTCACTTACAAAGAATGACTCAGGTTTGGGAATCTTCCTTGCGTCCTCAGCCGTGAACCCCGATGCAAAGAATTCATCTAGTTTCTCCAAGTGACCTTATCATCCTTGAGTGCTCCTTTAGCAGCTCCATCATCCAGCGGCCCCACTGGTTGTTTAGCAGGCTTCCTGCTTCTGATGCACTGAAAAAGGTGGTGATGTCTCTTTCTAGGAAGATGTTTTAGCTACAGTCTATCCTGGAAACAATTATTGGAGTTTATTTTCAAAGAGGTATATTAAATAGTTTCAAATAAATAAATCAGTAGGACTAATGAACAGTTAAAGACCTTGCTGTAAAAGCTTCTTGCTTATATTGACAAAGCCCTGGCTTCGAGCAGGGCGTTGGACAAGATGACTTTCCAACCCTAATCGTCTATGATTCTATAACAATCCAGCTGGTTATTCGTTGCCCTTTTCTGAATTTTGGGGGTCTATGGGTGGCCCGTGAGACATTTTGTTTCCCATTGCTCACGCGCAGGGTTGTCAGATGCCACTGGTTTCGATTCACAGAGGGCTTTTCCCCCATTGGTGTCACTAAAGTGACACACAGAAAGCAAGATCATGTGACATGAGGCGTGTGCTGATTGCACACAACATGGACTCTGAGGCTATGACTACACTGTCTTTTTTTTTTTTGGAAGAAGATATGCAAATCACGCTCACATTGGCGTGCCTAGAATCTGTGGGGCGTGCTAGTTGCACTGTAGCAGTGCTGTGATTGGACGCAGAGGGAGCACATAACTCTCAGGCTACGGCTACATTGCTGGGTTTTTCTGGAAGAAGATATGCAAATGGCGCTCGCATTTGCATATCTTCTTCCGATTCTTTTTGTGGAAGAGGTTTTGCTGATTTTTGGCCCCATTTAGACGAGGTCAAATGTTGGAAACAACCCTCTTTCACAAGACCCTGTAAACCTCGATTTACGAGGAATAAGGGGTCTTGCGAAAGAGGGTTTTTTTCCTACATTTGGCCCCGTCTCTTCCGCAAAAAGAATCGGAAGAAGATATGCAAATGCAAGCGCCATTTGCATATCTTCTTCCAAAAAAACCCAGCAATGTAACCGTAGCCTGAGAGTCATGTGCTCCCTCTGCGTCCAATCACAGCACTGCTACGGTGCAACTAGCACACCCCACAGATTCTAGGCACGCCGGCGCAGTGAGCAAAACAACCTTAGCCCGGGAGAGCATCTTGGTTAGGACAACCTTGCGGCCCATTGAGATGAAGGAGGGCCACTCATTCTGCCCCTTCGCCAGCCTAGATTGCCCCTCTCTGAGGCAATTCAGGGGCGGTGCCCAGAGACAAAACATGACACACCAACAGAGGTGTGATGGAAAGCTACCTCTCCCTCCATGGTAAAAATGCCTGTGGCTGTTGGCACCTCACAAAAGCACCCCCTCTTCCCCACCAGACCTCCCTATTTCTGCAAAGCACCATTTCCCCATGCAGAACATGTTTGAAATATTATCCAGTTGGCACCGTTTTATATAATGTCCAGCTATCATGCACAGACTGAAACCACAGGAATTCGCACATCAGAGCAGGGGTAAGGCCAGGGCTTCAGAGAGGGCTGATCCGGATTGCCTTCCTGTATCTGGTTTAGGGTTTCTGGATAACTTCTTGCCACTCTCTTACCCACCCCGTGCCTCAGTTTCCCCATCTATACCATTAGAAGAATGACACTTCCCTCCTCACAGGGGTCCTACCAAGAAAAGTACTGAAGTACCTGCTTAAATCCCGCTAGAACTGGTTGGGAATTTCTTGGCAAACCATTTTCTTGTCAGAAAATGCTGATTAGTGAAAATCAAAACAGGAAAGGGTCAGTTGGGCCAAACGACTGGACTCAGACACGTTGACAAACAAGTTTTGAAACTGCAAAAATATAACCCATATAGCGGGAAGTATGTTTTGCTTTGTATGTGGGTAATACATTGTTCATAGTCACAACAGTATTTCCATAGGAACATATGGCTGGTGTTATAGCTGTGTATCAATTATACTTTTTGCTTTGTTTCTCTAATGATATTTATTACACAGCATCTGATACAGGATTTTAAGTTACTGTAAAGCGTATGCAGAGTAAATGTGATAGAAGACATGGATGCTTTCTGCAGAAATCCCCTCCCCCCCCCGTCATAGGCAATGGTTTCCGTGTTAGACTATGGAAACAATTCTTGAAATGCTTGTGTTCCACTTCGCCCCGAACAGAGAATCAGGAGCCAGGACTGAACCCGGGATGCGTAGGTCAACATATGAGCCACCACTGCCTTAGCTAAAAGACATAAGAATGGCCATAGTGGGGGAGGCCAATGGTTGATCTAGCCCAGTCTCCCACAGTGGCCAGTGCTAGTTGCTTCAGAGAGAACGAACAGGCGTGACCCATCCCGTCATGGCCGTCCAGCGCAGGGCAGCAGAAATGATGAGGGGGCTGGAGCACCTGAACAGAATAGGAAGCAAAGGAAGGAAGGAAGGAGTCTAGGAAGGAGTCCTGCAGAAAGCGATCTAGGGGTCGTAGTGAACCACAAGCTAAATATGAGTCAACAGCGTGACACTGCTGCAAAAAAAGCAAACACCGTTCTGGGAGGCATTCACAGGAGTGTTGTGAGCAAGACAAGAGAAATCTTTCGTCCGCTCTGCTCTGCGCTGATTAGGCCTCAGCTGGAGTATTGTGTCCAGTTCTGGGCACCGCATTTCAGGAAAGATGTGGAGAAATTGGAAAGGTCCAGAGAAGAGCAACAAGAATGATTAAAGTTCTAGAAAACATGAGCTATGAGGGAAGGCTGAAAGAATTGAGCTTGTTTAGTTTAGGAAACAGAAGACCGAGAGGGGACATGAGAGTGGTTTTCAGGTATCTAAAAGAGTGTTACAAGGAGGAGGGAGAAAAATTGTTCTACTTTGCTTCTTGTCCTATTCTCAGAGGCCATGGGCTTAAATTGCAGCACGGGAGGTTTAGGTTGGACAAACTTCCTAACTATCTGAGTGGTGAGACACTGGAATAAATTGCCTAGGGAGGTTGTGGACTCTCCTTCACTGGAGATATTGAAGAGCAGGTTGGACACACACCTGTCAGGGATGATCAGACAGTGCCCTGGTCCTGCCATGAGGGCAGGGCCTGGACTCGATGACCCCTCAAGGTCTCTTCCAGTTCTAGGGTTCTAGGATCCTGCAGGGGAGCAGCTGCGACCAAAACACCATTCACTGAGGGCTGCTTCAGTTCCCACTGCAACCGGTGTCTTTCCATTGACTTCAGTGGAAGTTGGACCAGGTCTGGTGAGGTCACCCACTGCATGCTGTGGACAGAGGTACTGCCAGAGGACCTTACACCCACTTATATTAGGCAGCCAAAGGCTTGTTCCACTCTGGGCCCCCTGGAGGCCAGCAATCAAGTTCATCTTGTTTCTTCCACCTCACAGGCGAACGCTCAGACAACCTCCTGGCCTGTCGAGCTTAGCTAACATTTGGCACCTGGGTAGCCAGAGACCAGACTGTCTGGTCCAGCTACTCCGCCCCAGGAGTGGGGGTTCTGAAGGCGACGCGCCCCCTAGAAGCAGAAGTAGCTTGTGTGCACATGCGTGTCCGTGACCCTGGCGCCATGCAGTTCAGTCGCTGTGCTTACAAATGGCTGAAGGAACTGGGGAACGTTTCCCTGAGCTAAGCATGTGGGACGGGGCCGCTCTTGCTTCCGCTTCGTTCCGGTGGGGCGTTGCGGGTCCGGTGCGTGTTCACTTCCGGCGGTTGTCGCCCCTCTCTGCAGACGGGGAGATCACTTCCAAGCCGATGGTGCTGTTCTTGGGACCGTGGAGTGTTGGCAAATCCACCATGATAAACTACCTCCTAGGGCTGGACGACACGCCCTACCAGCTGTACACAGGTACCGTGCGCTCCGGCTCGCCCATTGTTTCTGCTTAACGTGCTGTGCAAAGGGGACACGGAGGCGCTGTCGCTCGTACAGGCACTTCGAGTCCGTTCCAGCCAGAGCACGGCTGGTAAACACTGTCCCAGCTGCTCTCTGAGCCGCCCTCTTTACTCATTACAACCCCCCGGCGGTTAGGTGACAACCACGGCTCTGCTCAAGGGGGGCTTGAATGGTCCTCTGGGCCGCGCCTGTAAGACTGCTCCTGTATGCAGAGAGAGAGATGCGATTTTTCCTCCCCTTTCCAGCTCTCCCCCAAGATCAAACTGTGCATCTACCTTCCTGTGGGCCGTAGGCTCTGCCAGCCTGGTAGGACGTTGCACTGCAGGTCACCTTCCAGGCCGGCAGAGCGATAATCCTCTAACAAGGGGAACTTGCCCTTTTCTTCTCTTTCCCCTCCACACATGGAGCCAATTAATTTCCTTTAACGACAGGTGTGACATTTCCCAGCGCCGCTGCTCAGCTCCGACTCCCTTTGCTTCCTGGACACAGCTGAGGGGAGCAAAGCTGAACTGAAACCTGTAGCGAGTTCAGTTTGGGGGGGTGGGGAGAGTCAAGGCACTAGACAGCAGAGCAGGAATTGGGCCTTTGTCATGCTTTTCATGTTTGCAGTAGATTAACAACAGCAGGAAGTAACTCCTGCACTCATATATCTATGGAATAGCTACAGCTGGTCTTCACTACAGAGTGAAGTCGATGTAAGGCAGCCTGTATCGGCCTGGCTCTATAAGCCCTCTATGCTAAAATGTAGCTGCTGGTGGTGTAAGTCGCCCACTACGCCCACTTAATGCCACCTTCACAAGAGATGTAGCCCACAGGTCAGTGTTGTTAGGTCGATGCTCAGTCAGGCCAGGTCTACACTAAGCGGGAAGATCGAATCAAGATACACAACTCCAGCTACATTAATTACATAGCTAGAGTTGACGTACCTTGTTTTGAGTTTCCACACCATTCCCACAGCGGGAAGCAGGAACAGGAGTGCTGGCCACCAATGGGGGCACTCTCTGAGTTTGATTTAGCAGGCCTTAACTAGACCCGCTAAATCAAACTCCAGAAGATCAATTGTAGCAGTGTCGATCTTCTGCTTAGTGAAGACATGGCCTCAGGGTAGACACTGTCACCTACCTTGACTCTTGAGGGCTTTCAGAAGCCAGCCCACGCTGCTCCAGGCTGGCAGTTCAAGCCATGCAAGTGCTCCAGGCGAGGAGGGGCACTACCGCCACAAGGAGCAAGCCATTTAATGACTGCGGTGGCTGCACATTGAGCTAACTTAGGCTGACAATTCTGTAGTGTAGACTTGCACGACATTTCTACAAGGCTCGAGGTATATAATATTGTAAGATGCTCTCTGACCTCACTTGCCAGTACCTGATGCGTTGCAATCATGAGTAAGCAGGTTTCTGCCCAGATAGTCACCTGCTCTGCTTCTCTTATTCCTGGACAGGGGCCGAACCAACCACCTCTGAGTTCACGGTCATCATGCATGGCCCAAAGCTGAAGACCATTGAGGGCATTGTGATGGCCGCTGACAGCGCCCGCTCCTTCTCGCCCCTCGAAAAGTTCGGGCAGAACTTCCTGGAGAAGCTGATCGGGATAGAGGTGCCTCATAAGCTCTTAGAGAGGGTCACCTTTGTAGACACGCCGGGCATCATTGAAAACCGCAAGCAGCAAGAACGAGGTAGTCACCTGCTGGGCTCATTTTAAGAGACCCCAGAAAAGAAGGCGCAATATGAATGTGAGCGAATCCCAGTCCCTTGCTGTCTGTCACGTGACCACAAAGCACTTTGCAAAGGAGGCTGTAGCATTATCCCTGGCTAACCGATGGGGAAATGAAGGCACAAAAAAAGATACAACAACTGTTCCAGGAAGGGAATCCAGTCAAACCCTGTATCCATTAGGGCACATGCAATAAAGAGCCAGTGAGGAGGAGGAGCAGGGAGAGGGGGGATGAGGATGTTTATTTAAGTTGCAGCCGCACTGAAATTTTGCCTGGGTTTATAACGGCAGCCTCGCAGGGACCTCAGGGACACACCCAAAATTCATAAAACAGAGCCAAGACAGCCGTGTTCCTCTGTGGCCTTTGGGCTGTGCTTAGCCTATGGGTTGCGCTTCGCCCATCATTTTCTATCGCATTCTTAGCCCTTTGATCCCAGCCCCTGCCACAGCCTCTGTGCTAAAGCAGGACATGACGGAGCACTACCCCTTCCGGGGTAACGTGTCTCACACCTGGAGAGCATGCTGGGTTGGGCACCCCATATGCTAGATATGTTAGGGAGCAGTGGGGTGGCCAAAGCATGGCCTTAGAAAACAAACAGAGCCCAGGGAATCAACAGCAGGCTCCAGAGAAAACGGACGTTTGGAATTGACTTGGAAGGAATTTCATTTCGGAAGACACAAAACACACTTCCAGCCACGAGGGGGCAGCAGAGTGTGCAGCAGAGCAGGCACAGAGGCGAAAGGCAGTACTGTTATTACAATGTTTGGATTGTCCTCTAAAATCTGTTATTTAACTGGATGATCATCCGCGCATTAATTACACACATTAAATGGCCTCCCCGCTTCCGCTCTCATAACGTCTCCCTGAAATCCGGGAGAGGAGGGGGGCAGATTCCGGCCCCAGGGCAAAACTTCTATTAACTTTACTGGGGCCAGGATTTTACTAGAGAACTCCAGCTAAGCTAGTCTGCAGAAAAGAAGAGCGAGGGGGGATTTGACAGCAGCCTTTAACTCCTTGAAGGGGGGTTCCAAAGAGGCTGGAGAGAGGCTGGTCTCAGTGGGGGCAGATGACAGAACGAGGAGCAATAGTCTCAAGTTGCAGATGGGGAGGTCTAGGTTGGATATTAGGAAAAACTCTTTCCCTAGGAGGGTGGGGAAGCACTGGGATGGGGTCCCTAGGGAGGGGGTGGAATCTCCATCCCTAGAGATGTTTAAGTCCCGGCTTGACCAAGCCCTGGCTGGGATGATTGAGTTGGGGCTGGTCCTGCCTTGGGCAGGGGGCTGGACCTGGTGACTCCCGAGGTCTCTTCTAGCTCTAGGATTCTATGATTCTAAGGCACGAGCACCAAGTGCAGGTGGATTGTGGCTATTGGTGCTGAGATGCTCTGCGATGACTGTGGTAGCTGAGATTTCCCACTCTACGAAATCTAGGTCGGAAGGGTGCTGGGGTAGGGTGGGTTTGTGTTGTTTCTATGCTGTTGTCTGCAGAGATCCATCCTGGGTTGGAGGTGGACATTTCTGTATGATTTGTCTCTCTCCTCTCCCAAAGGTTATCCATTCAACGACGTGTGCCAGTGGTTCATCGACAGAGCAGACCTCATCTTTGTCGTCTTTGACCCTACAAAGCTGGATGTGGGGCTGGAGCTGGAGATGTTGTTTCGCCAGCTGAAGGGCCGGGAGTCTCAGATCAGAATAATCTTGAACAAAGCGGACAGTCTCGTCACCCAGGAACTGATGAGAGTCTATGGCGCTTTGTTCTGGAGCTTGGCTCCTCTGATCAACGTCACGGAACCTCCCCGGGTCTACGTCAGCTCCTTCTGGCCACTGGAGTATCAGCCTGAAACCCACAAGGATCTGTTCCTGAAAGAAGAGATCTCACTCCTGGAAGACATGAACCAGGTGATTGAAAACAGGCTGGAGAATAAGATTGCCTTCATCCGCCAACATGCCATCCGGGTGCGCATCCATGCTCTCCTGGTCGACCGCTATCTGCAGACCTACAAGGACAAAATGACCTTCTTCAGCGACGGGGAGCTGGTCTTCAAGGACATTGTGGACGACCCTGACAAGTTCTACATCTTCAAGTCCATCCTGGCGAAGACCAATGTCAGCAAGTTTGATCTCCCCAACCGCGAGGCTTATAAGGACTTCTTCGGCATCAACCCCATCAGCAGCTTCAAGCTGCTTGCTCAGCAGTGCTCCTACATGGGGGGCTGTTACCTGGACAAGATAGAAAGGGCCATTACTCATGAGCTGCCCGACCTCTTGGGGAGCATTGGCTTGGGGAAAAAGCCCAGCGTTCTCTCCTGCGACACGACTGGCTGTGGGGAAAGCCCAAGGAACCGCTATAGGAAACCGTAACGTGCGATCGACTAATGTCACCATTCATGTGCTCCTATTGGTGAATGAGCTTATGTCTTATCTGTCCAAGAAGCCGTGGTTTATTAACCCTTTGAGTGCCACACTGGAATGAACTCCTGCACAACAAGGCCTTTGAGGTGCTGACATTAAAGGCCAGGGAAGCTGGGTGGGCATGGAAAAGAATAAAGAACTGTGAATTCCTGGCATTTTTCTCTTGGTTATTTGCAACGCAAAGCAGCATTGTAAGTGGTCAGTGAAAGCCATACACGTTGACCTAACGCTGTTGCTGCTTTTCCCACTGGTGCTGATGTTCGGGAGTGCGGATGAAGAAGTCCAACCTTTGTATGCACTAAGCAGCTGGGGAGTGAGAAACGCAGACTCCGCAATGATAGCCAGGAGGAAGGCTCTTGACTGAGAGCAGGGGTGGCCAACCCACGGCTTGCGAGCTGCATGCGGCTCTCCCTCCCTTCCCCCCCACCCCGAAAGTGCATCTCGTGAAGCCACCCGGGCACCCCTGAAAACAGCTCCTGGCTCCCTGTGCTCTCCGGGACAGGGGAGCCGTTCGGTGCAGCCATTCAAAATGACGTCTTCAAGATGGTGGCAGCCGGTGGGAGCCTGATGTGGCCAAAAAGCCTTTAAACACATTTCTTAAAGGGGAAGGCCATTTTTTTTTTTTTTGCCCCAGCTCTTTGCGCTGTATCCACTGCTATTTTGGCTCTTTGTACGGAACGGGTTGGCCACCCCTGACCGAGACAGTCAGAGAGAGACCCTGTACCTAGGCACGAGGACCATGGCAACGCCCCTAAATAAATAATCTGTTTTCTTTCCAAGGCCTGTAGGCCATCAGCTTTAGTTCTTTGTGAGCTCCATGTGGATGGCAGTTGAGCGGTAATTCAGAATCTTTAGCATTCGTCCTCTCCTATCCCCAGGGGTAGGGAAAGAAAGACCCGTGTCCCCGGCGGGTGTGGAAGTCTGGCTCAGAAGGAGAAATGGACAGGAGCTGAGAGAACAATGACGTTTGAGACCGTGGCTGTAACTCAAGAAAGGAAGTGCAGAAGGAAGCCTTGGGAAGCCGCAGTCTGTCCGCGGGCAGAGGCAGGAAGCTTAGCGTATGCAGTTGCTATTAGCGTCACACGGTTGTTGGCAAGTCAAACACAAACCTTAGTCGTACTCAGATGGTTAATCCGTTTGCATTTTGACTTTATTTATGCCAGTGTTGCATGTTTCCTCAGAGTCAAATCCCCGTGGGGTTGTGCAGTTTGGAGGAAGAGAGGAACACCCTCCATTTTACACTCTGTGCCTGTTTTCTCGTCCAGTCTTGTTGCCGTAAGTTAGGGAGTCCCGGGTTGCAGGGCCCTATTTTATTTGGGACGAGCCAAGCAGTCATATTTCTTTGTTGCCGTTGCCTTGTTGTTTCCTGCCCCAGCACACCAACGTCCACAATTGTGAGTTGCAGTAAATGTCATCGGAACCGGTGCCAGGCAGCTAAAGCACCGGGAAAGTCTGGGAACCCTCTTCACTAAGCAGGTATGGCTTGGCTGCCCGGACCCAGCGTGGCTGGTTGTTGAGCTAAGCACTAGCTGAAGAAGTAGGTGGATGTAGCCTTTCTTCAGAAGTCTCCCTGTCAAATGGACCAGAGCTGACGCTGGTCTTCAGAGAACCTTCTCAGGAGAAGTACTTTTTGTGACATACCTGTGGGCCTTCCCTGCCCAGGCTCAGGAATACAGTGATGTGCCAAGCAAAGCAAGGCAAACATCGCCCGAGAAAGGCAAAGGAAATCCGAGACGCGGCGTTTTAAAGAAGAAGCTGGAGGAGATAAAGCAGGAAGTGCGGCCCACAGCCTGTTGGCGTGGGTCTGAAAGGTGGCACATCTGATTGGCATGCAGGAACAGAGAGGTAGCTGTGGCTGCCACAGAAATAAACATCTCTCAGACGGCTCTGGGGTTCAGCTTCCCTGGTGGTAAAACCTTGCGTTCAAAAGAAACCGTCCCTCAAAGCCACCCAGGTGAGTTCTGGTGGACATTTGTTTCATAGGTGCCTGACCTGGTCCAAATGTGTCACCCTGGAGGACGCATCCAATGGTGAACCAAGCCCCAAAGGAGACGCAGGACTCATCCACGTCCCACAGGAGGGATTTTGTGCACAGCCCCAAAAGGAACGTGAGCCGCTAATGAAGGCAAGAGGAGGAGTGAGGGAAACAGGCAGCCGAAATAGCACAGAGAAATGACGTGCTGGTGAGTCAGTACAGAGTTAGGTCTCAGACTGCCTAAGAACTGCATCTTTATTCACCTCAATTCTCCTCTCTTACATTGCCCCATTCCTCCTCCTCCTCCTCCTTTGTCTCCGTCTCCCGCTCTCACCGTCCTCCATTCAGCTTCCCTGCTGCTCCGCACTCGGCCTAGTGTGAGTGGTTCCCTTAGGAGCACGTGGAAAAGAAACGGTTAGAACTTGCGAATGTTGCTGCTTCTGCCATCCCATTCTGTGGTGTTGGCATTGTAAAGGTGTTTGGGCTCACCACTGCGGCGCCTCCTGCTGTTCGTGCTGGGAATTAGCACAGTCCATGGAGCGCGCCGCCTTCTGGTTGGTGTCTTGCTTCCTCGTTGCTCTACTCTTCAGTCACCATCTTGTGGTGCTCTAGACACACGTCGCTCCCTTGGCCCGCAGCATCCGGCAGTCCTCGCCACTCAGTTCTCCCCTCGTCCGTGGTTACCGGCAGTCCTCGCCACTCGGTTCTCCCCTCGTCTGCGGTTACCAGCAGTCCTCGCCACTCGGTTCTCCCCTCGTCCGCGGTTACCGGCAGTCCTCGCCACTCGGTTCTCCCCTCGTCCGCGGTTACCGGCAGTCCTCGCCACTCGGTTCTCCCCTCGTCCGCGGTTACCGGCAGTCCTCGCCACTCGGTTCTCCCCTCATCCGCGGTTACCGGCAGTCCTCGCCACTCGGCTCTCCCCTCGTCCGCGGTTACCGGCAGTCCTCGCCACTCGGTTCTCCCCTCGTCCGCGGTTACCGGCAGTCCTCGCCACTCGGCTCTCCCCTCGTCCGCGGTTACCGGCAGTTCTCGCCACTCGGTTCTCCCCTCGTCCGCGGTTACCGGCAGTCCTCGCCACTCGGCTCTCCCCTCATCCGCGGTTACCGGCAGGCCTCCCACTCGGTTCTCCCCTCGTCCGCGGTTACCGGCAGGCCTCGCACTCGGTTCTCCCCTCGTCCGCGGTTACCGGCAGTCCTCGCCACTCGGTTCTCCCCTCGTCCGCGGTTACCGGCAGTCCTCGCCACTCGGTTCTCCCCTCGTCCGCGGTTACCGGCAGGCCTCGCACTCGGTTCTCCCCTCGTCCGCGGTTACCGGCAGTCCTCGCCACTCGTTTCTCCCCTCATCCGCGGTTACCGGCAGTCCTCGCCACTCGGCTCTCCCCTCATCCGCGGTTACCGGCAGGCCTCGCCACTTGTTTCTCCCCTCGTCCGCGGTTACCGGCAGGCCTCGCCACTCGTTTCTCCCCTCGTCCGCGGTTACCGGCAGGCCTCGCCACTCGGTTCTCCCCTCGTCCGCGGTTACCGGCAGGCCTCGCCACTCGTTTCTCCCCTCGTCCGCGGTTACCGGCAGGCCTCACCATTCAGTTCTCCCCTCGTCCGCGGTTACCGGAAGTCCTCAGTCCATGTATTTGCCTCAGCGGCCTATTGCAGCCCCCAGGAGTAGCCCCTCACCTCATGGGTAAGCAGCAGTCTAACATGATCACATCCTGCAAGGCACGGTGCAGTGCAAGGGGAGGAGGGACCTATGTCCATCCACTGCTCTAGGACCTGACTGAGGAACCCTCCAGCGTTAGCCTTATTCTGCCCTCGACTGTCCTCGACTGCCTTTGCTCCCCATCGCCCTTGCACCTTCTCTGTCCCTTTAATCAGGGAGAGGTCAGGCGGGAGCTCACCCTCTGCTGCTCTGCTCTATCTAAGATGTTGCTGCTTCCCTCCTCTACTGGGACCGCGTTCCTTCTCCCTTGCTGGTCAGGGCAAGAGTGAGCTCCTCTCTGCCCTGCAGCCTTTTTATAGGGCCCAGTCTGGTCCTGATTGGCTGTCTTCTCCCTTCCTCTGATTAGCCAGGTTTGCACAAGCTCTATCCAGCCTGATTTTAACCTTTTCTACAGGCATCATAAATAAACAAGTAGGTGAAACTTTCCTATTCCTCTGTGCCTTCTTCCTTCTGTTCAACATAAGAACGGCCATACAGGGTCTGACCAAAGGTCCATCTAACCCAGTGTCCTGTCTGCCCACAGCGGCCAATGCCAGATGCCCCAGAGGGAGTGAGCAGAACAGGAAATCATCATGTGATCTCTCCCCTGTCACCCATTTCCAGCCCCTGCCAAACAGAGCCACCATTCCTGCCCATCCTGGCTAATGAGTATTGATGGACCTAATCTCCATGAATCGGTCTAGTTCTTTTTTGAAGAACTCTTTGCCTTTTTGTTTCTCTTCACCGCGCTGTCGTCTTCTTTTTCTTCTTCCCCTGTTCTTCAGTCTTTCCCCTGCCTTTTCTTCCCTCCCTCTCTTGCCACGTCCTTCCTTCCTAGCTCTCTCTAGCTCACTAAGACCCCGCCAGTCAGAAAGCGTCCGCTCTCCTTTTGGGTGTTGGTGTAGGTGAGGGTTGTGGTGTGGCTGGTGTTGCTGACACGATCTAGACCAAGGACTGTTGGCAGCCCCGAGGAGGATGTAAAGCATGGTTGTCAACAGGCACTGGGCCTGTTGGCTGATGTGTGGTTGGGCAAGGATTCATTGAGAACGAAGATCTCCGCATGCTTTCAAGGAAATCTCCTGGGGTACATCTAAACTACAGGGCTCCGTCGATGGAGTCATGTAGATTAGACACACCCCTGGAGTCTGATGACTTCACTTTTCACGTGTGACTGACAAAAGCCAAGTGCTGGCTCATGCATTGACCATAACCACCTTCCCATCTGGTCTTTTACATTCTCCTCTTAAAGCACTCCCGGCACTCTGCGTTTAACCCCCTGTGGCCTGACATCACGTGACCCTTAAGAAATCATGGAGCTAAAAAGCTGAGATCTTCCGCTGCAGTTGTTGGTTAACAAGCTGGGCCCAGGCTTCACTCAGGTCACTTCCCAAGGCTTGCTGGGTATCTGACACATTTCTGATGGCTCTTTTCCCCAGCCTCTTGCCACTTGAAATGACCAGCCTGGCCACAGCAAGCGCTTGTGAGTCTAAAGAGGACTGTGGTTCAAAGCCCATCTCACCTGGCATGGTCTGATGACACAGCAGGGTCCTCCGCTTCATCTGAGCGTCTCTTGTTTTATTAAACACAGGGAACGTGAGCAGACGCGAAATGGAAAGTGCGCCACGAGCAATGGGTCTCTGAGGCGCACGAAATGGATCAGGCATGAAATGGGGGAGACTGAAGCCTTTTTACTGTTGCTAAAAAACCCATCATATTCCCTAACCCCACTGTTGTTGTGCTTCTTTTGTAACAGGAGTCTGGACAGACACACTAGCAGGAATTACATAGCTGTAATATATTCCCAAGTAGGTGTTCATGATGATGTGCATTTGGATAAAATTGTTGGTCCTGTACATCAACTCATTGAATAAAGTCAGTATTTTCCAAACATGTCCCACGGCTCCATCTGCTTTGTTTGCCGCCCACAGAGATGCCGGAGCCAGGGCCCCGCTTCTGCTGAAGTCGGCTTCTGTGGGTGCCAGAGCGGGCCCCTGCGGGAAAGTTGTGCTTATACAAAACCCGGGGAGGGGCGGGAGGGAGAGAATCCCAGATCGCAGCCCTGGTTACCAGAGGGATGCAAAGTGTTGTCTTCAGCTGCGCCCGGGTGGTTCTTGTTGAGAAAAGCAGAGAGCAGTGTCAGGCGGGATGGGAGATGGCTGTGGAATAGGGGAGCATCAGTTCATGGCCTTTTCCACACCGTGAGCCCGGCGTCCAAAAGAAGGACGTTTTGGGATCTGCCCCCGCCCGGCAGGCCATAAAGAAGGGGAGAGCAGTTGTGATGCCTTGGTGTTCTTCATTGTGCCCCACACCTCGCGTACAGGAGCGTCCTGCCATGCAAACCCAGGGTCTAGCGCCTCCCTGCTCCGGCAGCCGTCTCAGGATGTGCTGAAAAGGGAATCTCACCCGCCCACAGCCCAGCTGCACACACCCCACTCTCCCCCGGGAGAGCGCCCCCTCAGCTCCTCCCTCGCCCAAGAGCCCCCCGCCACGCCGCTCGCCCTTTCGGCCTTGCAGAAAAAGCAGATCACGCTGGACGTGGCTCACCGACAGGCCCATGGGTGAGGAAGAGCCATTCTCTAAGGACACATTCAACCCACCCGTCCCCAGCTAAGGTGTGCTCTGGACACTGCTAGCAGCTGGAGTGACTCCAGCAGGAAGGGCCAAAGCAGGTCAGTGAAACTTCTGCTCGGCGTGCAGCTGCCACCAAAGCCACTAACGGGATTGGGAGGCATGCGCAACGGGGCGGGAAATAACCCGGCCACTATTCCTGGGCCTTCCTGCAGCCCTAGTCCCCCGGCAGGGCAGAGCTAATGGGATTCAGAGTCCGGGGAGGGGAATAGCCAGGGGCCTGGAACAACACTCAGGATAAGAAATTGCAGGGGTGGGGCTTTTGAACAGAAACGTGCACCGCCCTTGGAGCTCATCCTAACACAATCTAGGAACTGATCCACGGGACCGACCAGGCCTTCTGTTCTGCCTGTCCTCCAACACCATAGCAAAGGGGCCGGCACGTAGCCTCCAGGAGACAGGGCGTGATTCTGGGAGACGCCTGGTGAGAGCAGGAGGGTTGGCAACCCGAGACGTTGGCCATGGCAGGAGGCCCTTGGCTCCTAGTCTGGATGGCCCTTGGCTCCGGGTCCAGCCTGTATGGTTCTACCTTGCGCTGAAGACTTAGCTGCCAAATCGGAGGCCTCGTTGTCCTTTCACTAGCCCCAGTTTTACATGGGCTCTGGAAGCAAGAGGTGTGACTCACAGCTTGTGTAGACAGACGCACAGGCTCACAGCTTGTGTAGACAGACGCACAGGCTCACAATTTGTGTAGACAGATCCACAGGCTCACAGCTTGTGTAGACAGACGCACAGGCTCACAGCTTGTGTAGACAGGCTCACAGCTTGTGTAGACTGACTCAGACTGTGTAGACAGACGCACGCTAGCTCGCCTTGAGCCAGGGCGCTAAAGAGTTGGTGTGGCCGCGATTGCCTGGGTGGTGCCGTGTGGCGGTACAGGCGGGTTGTCCACAGGGGGCGGAGTGACCTCCGGCTGAGTCTGAGGGCCCGTTCCACTCCCCTGGTGGGCAGAGCTGGGCCAGCTCCGCCCCGAGCCGATAGTAGGGGGGGCGGGACAGGAAGTATAAAGGGCGGGCCTTCCTGCTCAGTCGAGTGGGAGCCAGGCCAGTGCACAGATGCCTCCATTGCTGCAGATGTCTGGAGCTGAGCCTGGGCGGTGCAGCGCCTGCCCCCGGAGACCAGTCCTGGCGAGGAGTTGCTGGGGCTGCCATCTGTCCGGAGCCGCCAGCTTCCAGGCCCCTTCTCTGGCTCCCCTGCCATCCCTGCTGTGGCTCTGACATCTGGCCAGCTGCCCAAGGGGGTGGGGCAGGTTGCTCCTGTTACCCCCCCCCCTCCACACACACACACACTCCTCTCGGCTAGCCAATCACGCTGCTTCCCTGCCCTCAATTCCTTCCCTTTCTGCCAAAGAGAGGGGGAGGTGCAAACCGGAGAGGGGGCCGGGGCCGAATTGAGGCAGTGTGAAAGGGTGAACTCGAGTCTGTCAATATTTCTAATAATGATACGTTGGAATCAGACATAACCAGTGGGCCTGGGGCACAACGGGCGCAGTGGAGAGACACGGTGCGGCGCTCACTGTCCATAGAAATGTCGTGCAAGCGTTCCCTGGCTTTGGTGGCCTGGTGGAAGCGCGGCAGCCCTTCCATTGCGCTGGGATCCATAGTCCCAGGCGTCACTAGGAACGACGCGCTCCTCAGGATCCAGCTCTCGGGGGCTCCTCGCTGCAGGTAGCCGGAGTGGTGGGACAGGGAGACCCCCCCCCCCCCACGCAGCGTGTGGGGTGGCAGCACCAGATCACTTCATACGTCCCTGCCACCAAAACGCAGCCGCCTCTGGGATGGGGAGGCAACACCCCCTCTGTAGTGAGCAGGACCACCCACAGCTGTTTGGGACAGGAAGTGTGGCCAGGAGACATGGGCTATCGTCTCTCTCTTGCTGAAAGTATTAGGCGGTCTGTAGTACCCCCAAGCCACCAGGACCTCAGTTTTACAGCTCTTCTGAAGGACCAGCCCAGCACCACCGGGGGTCCTTACTTCAGCACTGACTCAGCCCCCATTTGCCCAAAGCCCCCCTTCTGGAGCAGAGCTGATAGCTCCGGTGGGCGGGGACACTCGCTCGACACCAGCTGCCATTTAGCACAGGTAGCTGGTCAAACACCCACGCCTCAGGCAGAACCACAGCCAGTGGGATCAGGAATCCAGGATGCAATCCCATGACCCAGGTGCGACGACAGCTCATTCCCTGAGCGTCACAGCTGCAGGTGGGGCTGTTGATCACTAAGCCAGACCGAATGCAAACAAAAGGAGGTTTTTCTTCATGCAGCGCACAGTCAACCTGTGGAACTCCTTGCCAGAGGATATTGTGAGAGCCAGGACTTTAACAGGGTTCAAAAAAGAGCTGGATAAGTTCATGGAGGACAGATCATACTTATTAGCCAGGATGGGCAGGGATGGTGTCCCTAGTCTCTGTCTGTCAGAGGCTGGGAATGGGTGACAGGGGAGGGATCGCTTGATGGTTACCTGTTCTGTTCACTCCCTCTGGGGTACCTGGTACTGGCCGCTGTCAGCAGACAGGACACTGAGCTAGATGGACCTTTGGTCTGACCCAGTAGGGCCGTTCTTATGTGCTGAGGCCAGGCTATTGGAAATAAAGCTGGCGGCTTCCTTTAAGAGCAGACAGGGGCATGCAAAGTTTCTCGGATTCACTTCTAATCAAGTGGCCTCTTGGCTGTCTTCTGTAGCCTCCATCGCTGCACACGAGGATGCATTAGCTTCTTGGGGCTAGGCCTGCCGTTCCAGCCTGCGTGCGTACAGCGCCTGGCGCACCGGGGACCGGGCCCACGGCAAGGGCTCCCAGGCACTGTGAGGAAATAAAAATAAGAACAAGGAACACTTAAAATGGGAGCCCCTTCAGCAGAGGCGCGCAGTTCTGGCCTGCCCCCAGCAGAGGGCAGCTGTTCTATGCTCTTACCGGCTGGAAAAAAGGCTTGGGTAGAAAATTCTCCCAGGAGCGGCCCTGCAGATCCCTCTGCGGAGAGCATCGTTGTTTTCACTAGTCACCTTCTGCTCCCGCTGAACGGGCCTTCCCGGCGCGCACAACGGGGGCTCCTTTGTCCCCTGGGCCCAGCACGGAGGGGTTGGACCTCCGGGGGGCTGGCAATAGACACTGGGGGTTGGTAACCGCGGGACCCAGCCAGCTCACTGGAGCTGAGGCATCACTAGAAGCCCCCAGGGAGCCCACCAGCCTGCCCTGGCTCAGTCCCTGGGGACAGTGGGGGGGCTGGTGAAATCACCCACATGCGGAGCGGGATTTTGCTTTGGTTCCCCACGGCGGGGCGGAGAGACCGGCGCCTTCCCTCCCCTCGGCTTCTCCCACCTCCGTCAGACCTGGGGGCTGGGTGGCCCCTCAGCCAGCTTCCCCCGGCCACGCACTCCGGTTCTACTGCCTTTATTCCAGGCCTGGCGCGGTGCCGCAATGCAATGCAAGCTGCTGGCCTCTCGCATAGGCTCTGTGCACAGCTGGGTATGTGAATAACCCCCCACAACGTACCCGCCTCGATCCAGTGGCAGCAGTGAGGTCAGCAGCGTTCCCCCACTGACACCAGGGTTTGGGGTGGTCCATTGGGTGGTTTCGTGTGGCCCGTCTGACCTTTAAAGCTATTTACCTTTGTAGAATAACACACAGTAGGGCGCGCGGCTGTCCTAGGCTCACACAGGTTTGCAGCATTGGAGGTTTTGGCCCCGGGCTGTCCCTACAGGCCAGAGGCGTGGAGTTACACCTCCCAAGCGCCGCACAGCCGGCTGTGCGTCACTCTTACACAACCCTCAGCAGGGTGGAGCACCCTAAGGCTCTCCAAAGGGGAGCGGACACGGGGAAAGGACAGAATGGTGGCACACGAGCCGCAGCCCTTGCTCTGACCCACTGGTCAAGCCCCGCACAACCCTCCCTTGGCTGCCCAGCAGGAGGACCTGGGTTTGGTTCCTGGTGTTGGCTGGTCCCTCATTCTCAGCCAGGTGCAGGGGGTGTTTTACCCCCAGGGGAGAGGACACTGTGTTGCCCTTTGGGGATTTGTGGTAGCACTTTGCCCCTGCCAACACTGGAATTGCTAAATGGGGTTCCCCTCCGTGGCCCTCTCTACACCCCCTTCCCCTGCAGGCACCAGTCACCCCTGGTATTGCCCAGCTGAGGCTTGGCGCTGGTGGCTGGGGGCAGAGGGAAGCCATAGGAACGGCCACACTGGGTCAGACCAAAGGTCCATCCAGCCCAGTGGCCTGTCTGCCGACAGTGGCCAAGGCCAGGTGCCCCAGAGGGAGGGAACAGAACAGGGAATCATCAAGGGCTCCTACTCCAGTCGCCCATTCCCAGCTTCTGACACAGAGTCTAGGGACAGCATTCCTACCCATCCTGGCGAATAGCCAGTGATAGACCTATCCTCCGTGAACTTATCGAGCTCTTTTTTGAACCCTGTTAAAGTCCTGGTCTTTACAACATCCTCTGGCAAGGAGTTCCACAGGTTGACTGTGCGTGGCATGAAGAAAGACTTCCTTTTGTTTGTTTTAAACCTGCTGCCTATTAATTTCATTTGGTGACCCTTAGTTCTTATATTGTGGGAACAAGTAAATAACTTTTCCTTATTCACTTTTTCCACACCAGGCATGATTTCATTGACCTCTATCATCTCCCCCCTTAGTCTCCTCTTTTCTAAGATCAAAAGTCCAAGTCTTTTTAATCTCTCTTCATGTGGGACCCATTCCAAACCCCTCATCATTTCTGTTGTTTCAGATCACACATGCACACGCACACACAGACACTTTTTAATAGACATCAAAGGGCATTTTTCACCAACGTGACTCCTCTGTCTCAGGCCCGGTTTACACTACAGCGTGAAACTGGCACATGGCAGCTTATGTTTGCCTAACTCTGTAAGCATCTGCACTAGAATGTCACTTCCCACGGTTGGCACTGCCTTGCGGCCCTGCATTAGGATGGGGGCACAGTGAGGATGTGGCCAAAGGACCTACCCGTGTGCATCTGCACAGGGGCACAGGAGGCAGGAAGCTCAGGACTGTAGGTTCTGTTGCCCTCTCGCTCCCTTTGGCCAGGAGGTATAAGGCAGGGAACAGCCTCTGCTTCTCCCTCTCCTGCCCCCCAAGCCTCGTCAGAGCTTCAGCCCCACAAAGCTCCATTGAAGGGGCCTCTGAGGGTATTACCCAGGTGGCTTTGATCGGGGCAGTGGGGTGACGGAGGTCTGACTGTTCACCCAGACTAGCTGAAGAGGAGCCCGAATGCAGCAGGTAGCTGGGCCAGCCTGGGGATGGGGCATCACAAAGGGGTTTTGTTGGGGTTGTAGGGGCTGTTTTAGAATACAAGTTAGACACAGTGTGTGTGGGGGGGGAGAATCACCTTTCTGTGTAATCTTGCCAGCCAGCCTCCCTGGGGCAGGAGCAGAAAGCGGGACTGGTGCTGCTGGGAGATGGTGTGAGCAAGCCTGTAAATGACTCCTTGAAATACCCAGCAAAATCCACCCCCATGCGCACCCCCCACAACCAGCTGCCGCCTTGGCTTCAAGGACAGAAGGCAGTTGCGGGAATAAAGCACGGTGGTTCCGGCAGTTCTAGGCCACCAGTCATAACCCTGCCTGGCCGGCCTTCGCATTCTTCCCTCGGACCCAGCTGGCCCCGAGGACAGGCTGACATTTCTGTGGAGCTGGGATTTCACCCCCAAGCTCCGTCTACACCAGCGCTGCTCCCCAATGGGGCCTGCACCAGGTGAGCTCAGATCTTCCTTTCCCTAACGCAGGCAATGCCGCAGGGTAAAAGGGAGTCTTCAAAAGCAGCAAGAACTCTGGCTCTCGCCTGCTGAGGTTACCAGCGTTACCATGACAATTACAACCGCCTATTGACAATCAGAGGAGCTGTCCTTCACACCACACCAACTCCTTTACCCTCGGGCGGCCTTTGGATCCGGTTGTTTATTACTGGGCAAATGAGTTCAACCATTCCCACATACCATAGAGGTTTCTAAGCCACATCTGCTTTGATTCTTCATTTTCCAGGACTCTGCCAGCAACGGAGTTTAGTAGCAGGAGGGTTCCCCGCAGCAGTGGGAAATATTGCTGGGTAGTTTCAGAAAGTGAGACTTTCGCTCAGAATCACACATGTGGACATTGCGCACCTGACTCCGAAGAGGCGCACACTTCTGAGCGGGACGGAACCATGCGCGCAACCGGCGTGTCCAGGCAACCCGTGAATTCCCCAAACAGCTCAGAAGGGAGCTGGCGAGCAAGCCTGATGTGCAGAATTTAGTCAGCCCAGAGTTCCCAGCAGTGTCTTTGAGAAAATTCCAATCTGAGGCTAAGCCGCAACGAGAAATGACTGAAATAACCCCAGTGATTTGCCTAGCCTTATTTATTTCCTTTTTGAGCTATCGGACAGGTTGCAAACACTGCTGCATAGTGAGCCCTGTCTGTTTTAGCTGCATGTTTAGGCCCTCATCCTGCAAACGCGGGATGATTAATCCCACTGAGGCCATGTCTTCACCATGCAGAAGATTGACGCTGCCATGATCGATCTTCTGGTGTTTGACTTAGTGGGTCTAGTCAGGACCTGCTAAATTGAACTCAGAGGGTGCCTCTATCGGGCAAGTTGTGGGAGTTGTGGAATCTCCGTCACTGGAGATATTTCATAGCAGATTAGACAGACATCTATCAGGGATGATCTAGATGGAGCCTGGTCTTGCAGTGAGGGCAGGAGACTGGACTCGATGACTTCTCGAGGTCCCTTCCAGGTCTAGTGTTCTAGGATTCTATGATTGGTGCTGGTACTCCTGCTCCTCATGAGGAGTCAGGGAAGCTGACGGGAGCATTTGCTCCTGTTCACCTCCCGCTGTGGAGCCCGCGCGGAAACTCGAATTTAGGCACGTCAACTCCAGCTATGTAATTAACACAGCTGGAATGCATATCTTAATTTGACCTTCATGTCTCCTCTCGGGGTGGGGAGCAGTCTGGAAGGCCAGCTGAGGACCAACATTGTTTACTTCTCTCGCCTCCTACAGAATTTCCCTAAGGGAGCTTTTGTCCAGTTCTCCCACACCCCTGTGGGAAACTACCAAATTCAAGATGGATTCCAGCATCAGGGGACATAGACACGTCATTGTAACACGTCTGCAGGAAGACCGCTCTCCCCTGCTCAGTTGTCTCTTATTCGCTCTGTGTCTGGCCTCTCGATTGTTGTTCCTGATGGGCTGGAAATAGGCTTTCCAACACGAACCCGTTGATAATAAATCTACAGTCAATGGTCTTAATTTCAGATACAGAAATGGTCCATATGTACAAACAGAACATACACAGTCAGGGGAGGACAAGCTTCCCAACGACACCTTACAGGGGTTATTTTGCCAAACGCATTTTCCAGTTATGCCTCGTCATAACTACTTTTGTAAAGAATATGGGGTACAGCACCATAGTCGGTCAAAACAGCCGCTCGGGCCAATACACCTGGTCAAAGATTGCGTCACTGAATTCCCAGCAAGATTGCCCCGAAGAAATCGAGACTTTCCTACAGAATCCCGGCTCGGGGTGATCTGCGCCCGGCCTGTCCTTTCTTTAAGGAAGGGTTTTCACTTGGGCTCTCCTTGCTGCGGGGAAGAGCAGAGTGAAGGATAAGAATGACAGGAAGCAGGGAGGGAGTAGAGAGAGCCAGGGGGCAGGGAAGGAGCGGAGAAGAGAGGCAAAGGAAACATGAATGCCAAATGGAGAGGAATGAAAGATCCAACAAATCATTGCCATTCCCGCACTCTGACTCCCATTATCTGCATTGGGGGCTCTGGTGAGCTGCACCTCTCTGTGATGGGGCATCTCTCCTGCACTGGCCCTGTAAGGGTTAAAACCCAGCCCTGGGAAAAGGCTGAGAGGTGAAGCCTGCAGCTGAGGCAGATGCAGCCAATTAGGGCCCAGCTGGGGCTGTATAAATAAGGGCTGCTGGAGGGAGGGAGAACAGACAGTCCTGCTCTGGCTGAGAACAGGAGGGACCTGGCTGCCAGGGAAGTGGGGGGCTTCCTGAGACAGAGCAGGGGTGGGGAGCTCTGGCCTGACCCCACTCCCAGACTGCAGGGCCTGAGGCAAGGCCTGAGGAGACTCTGGCTGCAGGGACGCAGCCAGGCTAGGCAAAGGCAGCAGGTCGACCGCCCTTGCCAGTGACGAGTGGCTGTGTCAGACTGCAGTTTGCCCCGAGGCAGGGGCTAGATGAAGACTGGCCGTGGGTCACTGAGGTGAAGTGGGTGTAGGGGAATTGGGGGTTCCCTGGGAGGAGAGGACCCCAGAGCGCAGGGGCGCTGACCTAGGACAGTCTGAGGAGGAGAGGGCACTGTGAGCAGGAAGGGACCCCGAGCGGAGCTGGCTGAAGACCTGCCCCAGAGACTGGGACACCGACCAGCAGGGGGCGCTCTGAGGCAGGAGTGCTGATTCCCCCAGTGACCAAGTGGCGGGGCCGTGGGGTGAGCATCTTGGGATGCTGGGGGGGTGCGGGGGTTGGTCTTCTTGCTTAGCCCTTGGCACATGACGAATCGGAGTAAAAGAATGTGCGTCCCTTGGACTTGGCAGGGGTCAGCATCCTTCAGCGTGGCCGGCTGTGGTCAGGTGTGAGCCCAGCGACGTGGAGCCTAGCCGAGGTGCCTTCGCCCGGACAAGACACACAGCCTCATGAGGGGGTTGCTCAGAAGGTGTGTTCCACGTGGAAACAGCAGGGGAGGTGTGTGTGCGGGGCGGGGGGGAGTACACCGCTCTTTAATTAGCAGCAGGCAGCCCAACAGGCTGGGGGCTAGGGTAGGTTCTTGGCAGAGAGAGAGAAGAATTTATACCAGTTACCTGATGTGATGAGAGTTTCCGCCTGGTTCAGTGGGAGAAGAAAGAGACTCTCCCTCAGGTGTGTTACCACTGTCACCAGGGCCGGACCGAGCCATTCTGGCACCCCGGGCAGACAGTTCAATTGCGCCCCGGGTAGGGGAAGGGCGCATGTGCGGCCCCGCCCCCTCCTGGCATGTGGGGAAGGGCGCGCGGAGCTGGCGGCAGCAAGACACACGTGTCCGGCCCGGCCCAGCCCGGCTACCGCCGCTAGTGCGCAGCCCAGGGCCACCCAGGGCGGGCTGAGCCTGGCCGTGCAAGGCCCTGCGGCTGCGGGAGGAAGGGTGCTGCTGGCCGGTGCTGTGGGGGTTAACGCGGCCCCCGCCCCGGGCGGCCGCTGCAGGGTGGCCGCTGGGAGCTGCTGCAGCCCATGATCCGGGAGCTGGGCGCACGGCGGCTGATGGCAGCTATAAGGAGCGCTGCGTGCCCCTTACAGCTGCCATCAGGCGACCCCCCATAGGTTGGCGCCCTGGGCAGCTGCCCGGCTAGCCCATGCCTTAATCCGGCCCCACATGCCAGTAGGGAAAGCAGGACAGGGAGGGAAAGGACAGGCAGAGACAGGAGAGAAGAGGAAATACGATTCTGGTTCCAAGTTTCTGTGCTTAAAACATTGGCCTGGTGGTGATGCTGGTCCTAGGACAAGTGGCCTGAGAGCTGGGAGAGGGTGTCTCAGAACTGCAGACCAGGAGGTTAGGACACAGAATCCTAGAACACTAGAACTGGAAGGGGCCTCGAGAGGTCATCAAGTCCAGCCCCCTGCCCTCACGGCAGGACCAAGCACCATCTGATCATCCCTGACAGGTGTCTGTCCAACCTGCTCTGAAATATCTCCTGGGATGGAGATTCCACAACCCCCCTCGGCAATTTATTCCCGTGTTTCATCACCCAGACGTGGGCAGAACTGTGTGAGTGCCAACACACACAATTACAGGCGGGTGTTGTGGGTCAGCGCAGAGATGTCCGACAATAATTTCTCCCTGCTTCAAGCCTGGCATAGATACAAAGTTTGTATCCGCGTCCGAGATTTGCGGGGCTACCAATGCAGCCAGCCTGTCCCACCGTGGCAGGAGACAGTCACTACTTTCACTCCAACGTAATGCTGAAATGAGGAAGGAGCTGAACTTTCCCTTCCTCTCCTCTTGCTAGCAAACCGCACTTTCTGCATAAACACAAAATGCCAAGCTCTGAGTCATCTGAATGGCAGAGTGGCTAGTACATAAAAACAAGCTGATAAATGTTTGTTAAAACGAGAGTTGATTTATTACAGTTTTAAAATCTTCCTGCATGTTGTTCCATGGCAGTTAGAACTGGTTTCCTGTGATATAATGGTCGTGATCAGTGGCTTTCTACCAGCAGACAAGATTTCTCAGCATGAATCAGAGTGGAAAGATCTTGAAAGCATCTTCCAACGCTCAATAGTTTCAACTTTATTTTCGAGGTGGGTTTTAATATCTGCATAATAAATCTGCACAAGGCTCTGGGATCACTAACAACAGATCCTATTCACTCGCAAGGGCAAATTTAGGAATCCTGATTCCTGAATTTCCTGGTTTGTTCTGCACGTAAAGGCTCTCAGAATTAATGCTTGTTTAAAGCAATCTCTGCACAAGAGTGTTTTCTTGGTAGCACATGCCATAGTGAAACTGCTGCTCCTGTAAGCACTTATTGACGCAGTTAACTTTACTTGTGTGGATAATCCCATTTAGTTCGGCGTCGGTGAAAGTGTTTGCAGGAGTAGGGCCAAAATTGCAAAACAATTTAAATTATAATCCCTGTTCTCACTAGTTCTTGACTTTCTGAAAAAAAATCTTTGGATTTGAGCGTCTCCATGTTTTTGTTTCAGCCAAAGGTGAGGTTTTTGCTGGACATTTAAGCAAAATTCCTCCTTTGGTTGTTTTATGGCAGTTTTTCTTGTTTTGTGGCTGTGCTGTTTCAGGCTAACCAAAAATACAGTCTTCTCTCTGAAAGAAACAAAAAAAGGCTTCATTTTTTAAAACGGCCCCCAGCTGGTGGGGCTCTCCCTCTCAGCCCTGCGCTGGGGCTGGCTCCCAGCACCCAGAGGAGCAGCCCCTGCCTGCGTGGCACACTGGCTCTCCGTGGACAGAAGCTGCTCTGGACCTGCTGAGGACAGGGGTAGCCCCTCTCCACGGCAGGTCCTCTGTGGGGCTGGAGCAGCCCCCTGCCCATGGTGGGGGGAGCTTCTTCAGCCCCCACTGGTTACCAGTTAACTGGTTAACCTTTCACTTCCCTAGTTAAATGAAACCATTTTATCAACACGACAAAGAATATCCAAGTTCTACCTCTTCCTCCGAGGCTGTTGAGACCAGGCATGGGCAGGATTGGCACCTGTCACTTTCTGAGGCCACCTTCTGACAGAGGGGTGGGGCAGAAGGGACATGAAGCTGCCCCCTGTCAGAGGAACGGCTGTTCATTCATTACTGAGTATTTACTGTTGTTGTATGTTGTCTGGTAGGAGAAAATCACTGTCAGGAAGAATTGCTGAAAGGTAGGGTTGCCAGATGGTAGAACCAAACATACCGACCCCTCCCCCTACCCCACCCCGGTGGGAGAAAAAAAACCCACTGGGGAAAAAATTCTGTTGAGGGGAAAAAAAGGGGGGGAGAGACTAAAGTTGTTGAGCAAATAAATATTAAAACAGCATGGCCCCTTTCAGAGTGAGTGCAGAGTTAGAACAGGGATGGGAGCAGTTGAGCACTAAGACCCAGGAAAGACATTGCTTCCGCTTGGTCTTTAGGCTTTTGCCGAGGCCATTTTGTGTTCTTGTTCAAGTCAAACTTAGCTTCCCTGCGGAACTAGGTAAGCATGGGATCTGGGAGAGGCTGGGGTCTGGGCCTGGGCATGGGTGCTAGGGTTGCCAGGTGTCCGGTATTTTTGCCTCCTGGCCGGGAAAACAATCAGAAAATACCGGACATTTTAGGTGTCTGGTATATTCTGATTTTTTTTTTTACCAGACAGGAGGCAAAAATACCGGACTGTCCAGGTCAATCCCGGACACCTGGCAACCCTACTGGGAGGTCCATCCATTCACCTGAGGGTGTGCCTGAGTTTTTGTGTGTTTAACAAAACCCTCTGCCTGTTCAGTAGGTGGAGGAGAGAGGTTGGGGGTGGGAGTTTTCAGAGGTGAGTGTTCAGGGCACGAAGAGGAAATTGCTGGTCTGGTCTCTGCCAAGATTTCTTGCTTTGAATAAAGACTCTGTTTGCATTTACACACTAGGGCAAGTGTGTGTATTGTGCATGCCACAGACCTACACACTGAAAAATAACAAAGGAATTCCACACTTCATGGCCATATTCGCCTGTAAGACTACCTCTACACTGCAGTGCTATTTGGGAATACCGGAAGTATCCTGAAATAGCTATTCCATGTCTTTGGTGTGTGCCCGCTAGTTTGAAATATAACAGGCTCACTATGAAAACCTCATTCCACGAGAGTTAAGGGGCGTTTCGGAGTAGCTCTTTATTTCGAAATTTGGCGCTGTGTAGACAGCACCACATTTTGAAATAAGCTATTTTGAAATTACCTCAAAATAAGCTATGCAAATTGCATTGCGTCTTTCAAGGTAAGGATGCAGTGTAGACACACTCTAAGGGCCATGGGATGGTTGAAAGCCTGGTGGGTCGTTTGGAAAAACGAACACCACCCCCCCCCCCCAAGATGGAGCAAACCTTAAAGCCATATTGCAGGTTCCCAGGGTTTGAGCTGAGTGATGCATCAAACTCAAGCAAGAGACCCCGTAAGGAGAAACCCTTCATTGCAAGACAGAATATCAAGTGGCTCAGGCTATGATGTTAGTTAGCCTCTGGCCTTTCTGTTTATGCTGCATGGCTGGTGTGTGTCTCACTCGTATTCTCCAGCCACAGTCGTCTGTCCTGGAATTCCTTATCTCCTAAACATGCCTCAGAAAAAGATTCACACCAAAAACTGGCGGGGGCGGCAATGTGAGGAGGGGCTTGTGGCCAGTCCCAGACCTCCCTGAGCGCCAGTCACAGGTCCCTGCCGCTTGACCCTCTGGAGCCTGTTCCGAGTATTTCAGAGACAGAGTCCTGGCTGGAGCCCCAGGATTCACAGTGGCAAATACAAAAATCCTTTGTGTATCCCTGGATGACGCTATAAATGGAAGCACAACAGCTTCCTAATCCTTCCCACCACACCTGCTCCCCAATGGTCAGAATATTGTGTGTCCTTTGTGTACCCCACAGGAGAGTGGGGTACATTGAAATCTATATCACACAGGGTATGTCTACACTGCCACCCTAGTTCGAACTAGGGTCGCTAATGTAGGCATTCGAACTTGCAAATGAAGCCCAGGATTTAAATATCCCGGGCTTCATTTGCATGTTCCTGGGCGCCGCCATTTTTAAATGCCCCATAGTTCAGACTAACTGCCCGTGGCTACACGCGGCATGGACTAGGTAGTTCAAATTAAAGCTCCTAATTCAAACTACCGTTAAACCTCCTTGCAGGAGGACTATTTAAATCCCGGGCTTCATTTGCAAGTTTGAATGCCTACATTAGCCACCCTAGTTCGAACTAGGGTGGCAGTGTAGACATACCCTCAGACCTTGTGTGTTTGAGGCTTAAGAAAAGCAATCTGTGTCAATTACGCCCGGGCAGCTGAGTGGTATAGAACGCTCAGAACGTAGAAAGGAAGAACTGTAAATAATATGATCAGGGAGAGAAAGTGCGAGACAGGAAAAGGCCACTTAGCCCAGTAAAGTTGTTCCTCCCTGAGATTAGTTCAACCTCCACTTTCCCGCTTTATCCCAGGATCCTGGAGCCATCTCACTCTCTAGGGAGGAGTGTCTGTCTCCTAAAACCATTACACTGCTTCACTGGAGGGCTCTTAGTGACGACCTAGTGATCTGGTTTGGGAACACAGAGTCCTCAACGGACGCATGAATGCAAAGGCCAGTGGTTAAAGTTGTGTATTTGTTACACACACGCTTGGTGGCAACTCCTGCCTGTCACAAGAGTGTCCTGTAATTATTTATAGAGCGGCTTGGGAAGAGGTTGAGGCTGTTATTGCTGCCCAGCGAAATGGGCTGTGGCCCTGTCCTGTAAGATGCTGAAGTGATGTGTTGAATATTTTCCACTACTAATGTTTGGCCTGCAGTTTGTTTGTGAACAGGTTCCCCCTGGTCCCAAGAACTAGTCATGTGAGTCCTGACTGGACACAGAAGTCACATCGTTTGTTCAATTTTTATTTTATTTTATTTTATTTTATTTTATTTTATTTTATTTTATTTTATTTTTTTGGCATTTAAAAATGCATTGGGAGGGAGTTTCAATACATGTATCCATGACTCACTTTCAGGAGACACCTTTCCAAACAGAACAGTAAAGAAAATATATAGGATGGTTTTACATATTGTATGACAGACAATCACACCTAATAACTCAGCAGTACTTCATGGTCTGTGCCAGCCTTTTCTTAGGAGACTTCTTTTTATAACCCCCATGTAAACACACGCTGCAGTGTTATATTTCAGTGATTCTCACGACCGCAGATGCTGCTGACAGCAGATGATAGAATAAAGATGCGCTGGAGAGGTTTACGCTGGAGACAGTAGATGATCTGTCACTCTTTTCACTAGTGATTCAAAGATGGTTTCCTTCATCTTGGGGATGTAACTTGGAAGTAGAACTGGGCAAACACCGAAAAAAAATCAGTGAATTCACGTGTTTAAACAAAATTGCTTTGTTTGTGTTCCTCCTTCCTCTGTTCCCTGGGAAATGAACTGACTCATGAGTAGTCGTGAAAGCTGCAAATTATATTGGTTGAAAATGAATCCATTTGTATTTGCAAGCATTATTTATTGTAAGTGTCATCCTCATCCAATAAGAAATCAAAAATATACTCCATAACCTACATAGCCAGCCAAAGCAACTTAAATTTTAAATATAAAATAATAGACAATTTACCCATCATTGCTCGGGTCTTTAACCCAAATAAATGTTTTTAATTTAAATCATTGTTCTGGGATGGGGCTGGAAGTTCAGGATGCAAGCTGCCCAACGAAGAGAGAATAGCCCTCAGCCCTCTCTCACCGCAGCATCTTGGGACCAGGTGAGAAGCACCTGTCCCTGGCCACTGCATTGGGAACAGTCAGGGTGGAGTGCATGTCCTCCATCTGGGTGACAGACAAACTCTCTGAAATATATAGTAGAAAGCTGTCCTTTTCTCCATCCTTTGCCCAATGGAGTTATAGCTGTCTCAGTACAGTAAAACTCCAATAGTCCGGCATCCAATAGTCCGGCACTCCTGATAGTCCGGCATCAAAATGGCAAGAGCCTAGTGAGTGAGCTTCAGCAAAAAATGAGTCACAAGGTAACAGCGGCAGCAGCTGAACTGAGCAAAAAGGGTAAAAAAGGCTTAAAAAAACTAAAACATTACAGTATATTGTATACAGTATGTACAATAAAAAGGGTTAAGAACACTTTATATACAGTATATATACACACACACACACTATATATATATATAACCATCTTATAGTACCTCCTGATAGTCCGACATATCTGATCTCTGGCCCCTTGCTGCCCCCTGTGGTCATTCTACAGTATAACTGTCTCCCCTACCAGACCTCCCTTTACATGTTATAGGAAACCATTGAATTTCAGGCAGATCCCATTGTCCTGGCACAACCAAACTCTGGCCTTTCTTTAAGCTATGATAAGAGGACGCTGCATACCAAATTTGGTGGTCCTAGCTATTACTGCTTAGGAGGAGTTCTTGAACAAACGGACTCACAGACGAACAGACAGACTCACATTTCTAAAATATATAGTAAGATTTGCAACAATCTTCCCACAAAAAAGCTTCAAGAATTATTGGCAGAAATTATCGGGCAAACTAATAAATAACTTTAGCAACATTCATGTGTTTGTGGACTATTTGGGAACAGCAAAAAGGCAAAATTAGTTTAATAAATTGTTCACTATGAATCATTTGCCAGTTTCTACCCCAAAGCATCCTCCAATACCACGGTATAGAAGGAAACAGATGTAGTGATGTGGCAAAGAACCCCAGAGCTCTGTCAGCAACAAGACATGAATGGAACAGAGCTGCTTGAAAGCAATTTGTTTTGTTGGATGAGTGGCTGTTCTACCTAGTGCATAAAGCAGAGTAATTACATAGTATTGCTTTAAATAGCTGGAGTCCTTTAGTGGTTCTCAAAGTCTTCTGTGATTCAGAAACCATCAGAACCCTGCCAAAATTGTTTTGTGTGTATGTAGCTAAGCCTTGGCTGTTCTCTATAATAGGTCAGCTTGGTTATTTGGATCCCTTGTGGTTCCTACATACATTTTAGCTATGTTGTGAAACAACACTACCCAATTTTCCCTCTAATTTTTCCCATCAGTGTGCAGAATAAATGTTATGTGCACTAAGGCAAGTGCAGATGTGCACCACCAATAGAAACACATGCTGCTGGCTGTGGGCAACTCTGGGCACTCTGTTAATCATCTGGGTGGCATTTGAATCTCTCCTGGGCAACCACCCAACTGTACAGCTTGCAGGGAACACTGTGTCACTCCTTACTTGGTTACTCCTGGGTTTTTTCCTCTGGCACATAATGGTTTAGACTCCTCTGGGCCAGAAGTCTTTGGTCTAGTCGTGTTTATTGTGTGGATGCAGGTAGAGTTGGTGGCCAATGACATACAGGAGTCAGATTAGAGGGTTGATTGGTTCCTTCTGGCCTTAATCTGTGCTTTTTGCGCCTTGCAATGTGTTAGAGTGGGCACTGGGAGATTGTGGCTATCAGCCAGAATGGGCAGATACAGTGTCCCCAGCCTCTATTTGGCGGATGCTGGGAATTGGCGACGGGGGATGGATCCATTCATTACCTGTTCTGTTCATTCTCTGTGAAGGACCTGGCCTTGGCCATTGTCGGAAGACAGGATACTGGGTTAGATGGATCATTGGTCTGACCCACTGTGGTCATTCTGATGTTCTGATGGGCAGAGAGGGGAAACGGCTCTTGAAGAATGGGCTCCTTCTATTGGGGATTGAGATTTGTTTGAGACAGGGGTGTCATGTGGGACAGGGCATGGATGGGTCCTGAGATATAGTCAGAAACAAGAGTTCCTGGACAGAGGCTAACAGAAAGGAGGGGATTTGATAGTAAATTTTGTAACTTTTCAACATTTCATTCCTGTTAAACACTGGAATAAATTGCCTAGGGAGGATGTGGAATCTCCATTTCTGGAGATATTTCAGAGCAGGTTGGACAGACGTCTATCAGGGATGGTCTAGAGCAGTGTTTCTCAAACTGTGCTCCGCGGAGCCCCAGGACTTCGCGAGACATCTCCAGGGGTTCCGCAAGGTTGACAAACTGGAAACATCGATAGGTACAACACGTACGATCAGTGGATCGCTGGGGCTCCGCATAAATTTTTACGCATGTAAAGGGCTTCGGAGCCCAAAAAGCTTGAGAACCACTGGTCTAGACGGTGCTTGGTCCTGCCGTGAGTTCAGGGACTGGACGCGATGACCTCTCGAGGTCCCTTCCACTTCTAGTGTTCTATGATTCTATGCGTCCACAAATTGAATGCATGTCTTCATTTGAAGTACAGGGCGTCCCCGCTATAAGATGCCCCGGGATACATCCGTTTCACACCAAAGTCGTTGACACTTGTAGGAACTGATGCATTATAAGTCCTCCCATTCCCTGTTTTTAAGTCGTGCAAACAAACAAATCAACCAATTTGTGCAAATGGAAGTCAGCTGCAGGAAAAAAATTCCCCGCTTTAAGTTGCTTCACTATGAGTCCAAGTTTTTTGGAATGTATCTTGGATTGATAGCAAGGGCGGCCTCTAATCAAGCCGGCCATGTGCAAAAATTCATTTCCACTTATAGTGCCTCTCAATTTTTGAGGAGAGGCCTTGCTACTTGTGACAATCAATCATGACCATGGATCTTATGAATAGCAGGGTTTGTATTTAAAGCATTCAAGAACACATTTGCATTTTTTAAATTCGAGTGGATTTTAATTTTTCTTCTTTCAGGTTAACCCTATTGGTTCATGGAGTCACAGAATTGTAAGACTGGAAGGGACCTTAGAAGGTCATCTAGTCCAGGACTCTGTACTCATGGCATGACTAAGTATTATCTAGACCCTTCCTGCCAGTTATTTGCCTAATTTGTTGTTAAAAATCTCCCTCCCTAGGCAATTTATTCCAGTGCTTAACTACCCCGAGTTAGGAAAAACTTCCTAATGTGCAACCTAAATCTCCCTTGCTGCAATTTAAGCCCATTGCTTCTTGTCCTATACTCAGAAATTAGGAAGAACAATTTTTCTCCCTTCTCCTTGTAACAACCTTTTATGTACTTGAAAACTAATATCATATGCCCTTCGGTCTTCTCTGCTCCAGACTAAACAAACCCATTTCTTCCAAAAACTTAAAAAACAACAGCACCTCAAAGACTAACAAAACATGTAGATCAGTGGTTCCCAAACTTTTCGGCATCACACCCCCCTTTTTGATTTTCGAAAAACCCTCATGCCCCTCCCAAATAGCAGCAAAACTTATTTACACCCCCCCCAAAAAAGGGAACTGACCGCAGCAGCAAAACTTGATATGGGGGGGAGGGGAGCTGAGTCACCTCAGGCCCCCCCTGGAATTTCTTCACGCCCCCCCCCCCCGGGAGGCACACCCCCCAGTTTGGGAACCCATGAAGTAGATGGTATCATGAGCTTTCATAGGTGCAACCCACTTCTTCAGATGACTGGAGTATTAAAAGTCCACATCCAAGAATAAATAAGGGAAGGGGGGGAGGGAGAAGAGGGGCGCAAAGGGAAAAAAAAGAGGGGAAAAAAATAGCGAATTAGATTGTTCAAGTTACAAGAGGCTGATAAGAACATTTTGCACCTCTGTAAGTACCCATTGTCTGGTTGGTTGGTTAAGTCATTAGGATGTGGGAGGTAACGCGCTATCCAGCCAATATCTTTAGTCATTCCTCTCTGATAGGAATCAAACTTGTGAATGAAGTTAAGTTCCAACCCTTCCCTGTGTATTTGGCTTGTGGAATAATCTTTCTTCATAGGTAATGTTTGCTAGATCTTGAATCCTTTTTGTTTCTCTGCTCTGGACTTTTTCTAATTTGTCCACATCTTTTCTGAAACACGGTGCTCAGACTTGGGCATAATACTCCAGTTGAGGCCCCGCCAGCAGGGAGTAGAAAAGAAGACGCTTTACTTCATGGGCCTTCCTTACCACCCTCCAAGGATAGTTTCTTTTTTTTCCCAACCGTGTTATAGTATTGATTCCTGTTTAGCTTGTGATCCACAACGCCCCCTTTCCACAGTACTTCCTAGGCAGCCATTACCCATTTTGTATGTGCGCTATTGCTTATTCCTCCCTAAGGCTGTGTCTAGACTACTTGGCTCCATCGACGGAGCCATGTAGATGAGGGTTGTAGGCAAAGGGAAATGAAGCGGCGATTTAAATAATCGCCGCTTCATTTAAATTTACATGGCTGACGTGCTGAGCCGACAAACAGCTAATCAGCTGTTTGTCGGCTCAGCGCGCTAGTCTGGACGCTCCCCTGCCGACATCAAAGCCCTTTGTCGGCAGCCCCGTTATTCCTTGTGGGATGAGGTTTACCGGGGCTGCCGACAAAAGGCTTTGATGTCGGCAGGGGAGCGTCCAGACTAGTGCGCTGAGCCGACAAACAGCTGATCAGCTGTTTGTCAGCTCAGCGCGGCAGCCATGTAAATTTAAATGAAGCGGCGATTATTTAAATTGCTGCTTCATTTCCCTTTGCCCAATAAACAAATCTACGTGGCTCCGTCGACGGAGCCATGTAGTGTAGACGTACCTTTGGGGGAGTACTTTGCATTTGTCCTATTGAATTTCATCCTGTTTACTTCAGACCATTTCTCCAGTTTGTCCAGATCATTTTTAATTTTAATCCTATCCTCCAAAGCACTTGCAAGACCCTCCAAGCTTGGTATTGCCTGCAAATTTTATAAGTGTACTGTCTGTGTCACTATCTAAATAATTGAATATATTGAACAGAACCAGACCAAAGATACCTGTCAGATCCAACTTGATAATCCATCCCAGCCTAACAGTGAACTATTGAGAACTATTCGCTGTGAATGGCTTTCCAACCAATTATGCACCCGTCTAATAATAGCTCCATCTAGGTTTTATTTCCCTGGTTTGTTTATGGGGAGTCGTGCGAGACAGTATCAAAAGCTCTTATTAAATTCAAGATACATCACAATTTTTCCCCCATCCATATGACTACTTCAGGAAGCAAAAAGCTTCAACTGACTGGCATATTCACACAGGTCCTGTGCCGGCGGATTTGGCGCAATACAGCTCAACAGAAACAGAGACCGTGTTGCTTGCACGGAAATGCAAAGTGTGCGCTTTGGAAATTCTCTCCCAAGGAGTTTAGTGTAGGAAGAAAAGTGCATGACAAATCTGAATGGCATGGAGATTCTGATGAACATGCAGCCAAGTCCTTCAACATCCTGACCAAGAAGAAAGCAAATACCAAGGCACAAGCAAATGATTTCCAGTGGTATAATGAAGAAAACCATCCAAAACAACATCCAACTGTAACTGTCTTTCCCATCCTGGCTGGAACCAGGCAAGATGTAGGTGTCTGTTGCAAATCCAGCACCACCAGGAACATGGTCAGGCGGATGACAACGCATTAAGGAAGCATTTTAGAACGGCTTCACTCACAGTGTGGCGCATGTCAGCCCAAACCCCAAATGAACTCACTGAAATGTAAAAGATTAAATTGTAGACGCAGCAAATGCTTCTGCAGCATTTCCCTTGGCTAGCAGAAAGCCAGTGGAAGGAGCATGTTAAGGCAGGCCAGGGTGGGGCTGTGCTAAGTTATGGCAGGAGCTGTTTTGGCCCAGAGTCACACCAAGGATTGGATGAAATATAAAAGTGGCTTAAAGCCACCTCCCCCCATGTTGTGTCCAACATGAGCTCAGAGCAGCTAGGGACTGAGCCCTCTGATTTTTTTTTAAATGCCACAACAAGGCAAGCTTTTGAGAACAGACAGATCCACAAGCCCTTCAGTAAAACGTGAATCTGTTCTGCACGTCCTTTCCCATAAATGGCTGCTTTTACATTTCCCCTCCGTTTGTGGGATGCCAGACGTTTGCACCATGAAACTACTGTGATGCCACAAAGTACGGGTCACGGAGCCAAATGAGCTGGATTGTGATGGGGCTGACAAGGCCCTGAGCCCAGAAAGGACCATAGAGAAGTCCTCCAGGAGGCTAGAGTGGTGACAGAAGAAACTGCCAATCAGGGGCCAGGGAGGCCTACAAAAGGAGGGCAATGCTCAGCAATGGTTCAGTTTCAGTAAAGACCTGAGGGAGAGAAGACCTGGGGTAACTGACTGGCCTGAGGGAACGGCTCCGTGGGGAGAGCTGCTTAGAAACTATGAACTGGAAGGTAAAGCCCTGAGCTCAGGGCAAAGGGAGTTGTCTCCAGAAGGGGAAGCTTTACAGGCAACACTCTTGATCAGAGTGGGGGAACAGACTGAGACACAGAGAGATGCGCTACAGAGGGCACCGGGATGGGCCCCCGCTAGAATCATACAGGGTGTGATTCGGCCAGAGGGCTGAGTTGCTGGAGAGGCTTTCGGCTAACAAATGGAGGCTGTGCAGGAACCCACACTCAGCCAGATGGGGGTGCTTGCATGAGGTGAGTGCCCACCCGGTTACACGGATTTAAAGGATAGTCTGATAATGAGCTTCTATTGCCAGAGATGCTGTCTTTAGACAAGTGGCAGTCCTATGCATTCTCTGTGACTTAAACCACAGGAAGAGCTAGCCTTCAAGAGAAAAAAGGTCTCTTTTGAAAGCTGCAATGAAATGCAACTTGCAGCAAGTTTCTCTAGGCTGCCCCATGGACTCTTACAGGCATGTTTCCCCTTGCACTGGCAGACTGGGTAGGATTTGGCTAAATCACACTTTTTCATCATCCTCACTTGTGCACCACTGTGGTTGCCAATTTCACGTGGGTTTTTTGCCTTTAATTTCTTGTATTACCCAGATACAAAGGCAGTAGGAGTGGGAATCTGCTCGGATCACCATGGGTTTACGCAACTGTCTATTGCAAAATGCCATAGGTTTTTAAATAAGACACCACCAGCCCACAGATAATCCCAGCTACAGGATTACAGAGTATGGTGCAATAGGCAGCAGTGAGGTGGCTCAGGGAGTTACAAAACTTACAACTTTGCTGGGCATGACCCAAAACTTTTTTATCCCAACACTAGGGTGCCAGATGTGAGCAATTTGTGGACAGGAGACTTCCCATAGCTTTTGGCAGACGGGCTGCTCAGATGTTCTGCCCTGGAAAGTCCATCTTAGGTTCTGTTGTGTTGGAAGTATCCCTGGGGGTGACAGTGGTTGCCACAAATGTCCCAGAGATAATGGCGAAATTTGGACAGGGTCAGGTCTTTCCTAGCTGGAAAGGAACTGTCAGTAGACCTCACTTTATCATGTCAGATCTATTATTACCACCACAGAGCTATTATTCTGTGATTACTGGTACCAGAATTACTTAAGTATCATAGTATCATAGAGCTGGAAGAGATCTCAGAAGGTCATCAAGTCCAGCCTCCTGCTCTAGGCAGGACCAATCCCAACTAAATCAACCCAGCCAGGGCTTTGTCAAGCCGAGACTTAAACACCTCTAGGGATGGAGACTCCACTACTTCCCTAGATAACCCATTCCAGTGCATGTTAACATGGGGTGGTCTAAATATATACACAAGACCTGAATTTTCAAGAATTCCAGAGATAGACTAGGACAACTTGCCAGTGGCACATCTAGGAATGTAATTGGGTGGCTGGATCAGCTGTGATCCTTGGAAATGCGTCTTCATCTTTGCTCTGCTAGGTAAGGATCCCCTGCCCTGACAACTCAAATAAGCAATTATCACCCAAGCAGGAGCAGTGTGGTGGTGGGCGTCGACTTTTGGAGAGTGAAAGGGAAGTGGGGGTGACTAGTGAAGCCCAAAGGCAATATTGCACACTTCTCCGGGGCAATTTCTGCGTGCCATGGGCTCCGTGATGTCTGGGAGAGCCATAAAGAATGTTACCTCAAGACTTCCACCAAAGACGCAACTGTGGTCCCATTCTGTCAGTCTGAACTTCCTGCAAGCAGGTAGTGATGAGGCTGATAATACTAGAAGATCTATTCATAAAAAGGAAGCTGTGACCCCAGGATTCCTCATTTCTATATCATTGTGATGGTGCATATAAAAACAGACCACGTAAGGCATCGGGGAAAGGTTACGATCGGCTGAAAGTCACCATTTTATATAAAAACAAGGGGTTTGGTGGCACTTTCAAGACTAACAAATTGATTAGCGTGTTCGGGCATATGTTTTTCGTGAGCTACAGCTCACTTCCTCAGATGCTGAAGAGAAAAGAAAACAGACAAGGGAGGGATACAGAGACAGGAGTGTGACATCAGTGCTAATTAAATCAGAGTGGTTGTGGCTCATTTCCAACTGTGATGAGAAGGTGGGAGGACCTGAATGGGAAATTACCTACTGTAATGTGAGAACCACTCCATGTGTCTATTTAAACCTTTCTGGAGACACAGTTTCTGACTTGCAAATTGTCATTCTCAGGCAAAACAAACCAGACTGCAAGGAGAGACTGCTGAGCTGGAATTCATGTGCAAATTTCACACTCTGAACCAAGGTTTAGATGTGAGAGCAAGATCAGTCAGGAGGTTCATCCTGATGTTTCGCAATGGATAGAACTAAGGAATGGAACATCAGCTCTGTGCCTTCCCACTCTCTTGCTGTCTTTGGCTGGTATAAATACTGTAGGTTGCCAGTACTTTCCCTCCCTAGAATCTTATGGTCTCTGGAGCAATGGGGGTGGATCACTACTAGCAGTCTGTGTGTGAAAGGCCACATCTTCTTCCCAGTTATCATTATCGTAATTACGTATTGGAAAAGGAGAATTCAGGAAGCTCCGAGTGGCATTTCCTCTGCTCAATTACGCTACTTGGCCTGACACTATGGAATGCCTTTGTTATTCCAGCTGATCTGATGGGATGTACTTGAAATCCAGAAATTCTGCATCCTAGATGGATTTGATGAATTCTGACACAAAGAGCCCCCAAGCTCCAGCATGTTTCAAAATAAATCTGAGCAGTTTAATTCCATCAGGTGAAGTGTGATATTATGAATGCTAAAAATAAATAAATACATACACAGTGGAAGAGCTGACAAAATAAATTACACACTCAAAACTGGAAATAAAGTATCAAATCCTCACTGGGCATGAAGCGGCTTTGGCCCAAAGACTCCAAAAAGTGTTGTGGTTGAATGGATTTAAAATATACATTAAAATAAAATAAATTTCCTTGAAATATCACATGACGTGTTGCTTTGCCTAACCCCGTCACTAAAGAGGACAATAACTATAGGGCATTTTGGAGGGACAGCCAGAATTATCAATGAAACATAAGGGCCATGCATTTAACTCGGGTGAGAGACTGAACTTAACACAGGGTACAGAATCAATACTGAGATGCAACTTGAGGTGGTATCAAAATGGGCTGCTCCTGCTAGCTACGCAAAATGCCAAAAGAGCCATTTTCTATAAAGGATGCTACAGGCTTTATTCATTCAAAACAGCTGCCTGGATGAGCAAAACTCTAGCTGCATTATATTCCAAAACATAAGGGTAAACATGTTTATGTTATAAAAGTCCAGCTGGAAATTAACCAGTCGGTAGAGGAGGAATAACAAATATGTCCTTGAACTATTTCTGTGCCCATTAAGACAAACTTTACCCCCAAATTTGAAGTGAACTGGCATTTCTTGATTACTGCTCACTAACATATGCTTAAACTGGTTTTCAAATAAACCTGATAAAGAATAATTGTAATAATAAAAGCAGATTGAAAGACTATTGCAGATAACATTGAGTTTCAATCTTAAACAGGCAGAATCTTTGAGAGCTGCTACACTGGGCTTTTCTCATGAAGTCCTGGGCTAACATAAATAAATACAAGAGATCTGCCCTCACTTTGCTGACATAGGTAGCATAACAGACCACAATAATGACAACGGAACGGGAAAAGGGTTGGGCTGGTGGCCTGCCACATGACAGTGCCATGTAGGAACTCGGTTCTTAGGCGTTGGTCCTTCACTCTGTGAGTTCTGGGCTTAGGATTAGTCAAATAGCATAGTCAGTTTCACCAAGAAGCTGGAAGAGGAGGATGGTGGGTGTCTTGTACAGGAAGGAACCATGGAGGGAGTCTACCAATGGGAGGAAGGGTATTGAACAGTGTGACCTTTATAATCAGAAGCTTGTCAAAGTGTGGTTCTGACAAAGACAGGAGAACATGTTCCAAAGTAGCGGCCTTCAGCTGGGAGTGCCAACCGCAGAGAGCCAACATCCAGGCACTGACAGCTGAGAGAACTCTATCAGACCCTGACTGGGGCCTCTGGGCATTACTGGAATATAAATAATAATTTTAACTCAAATCTGTTTTCAATTGCAGCATGTGTTTGTAATTTGTATACACAAATATGCCTATTTCACACAGTTCTTTTAGGGTTTTTTATGAAGAAACTGGAGGGTTATGGTTGTTCTTTGCTTACACCGTACTCTGGTATTTATCCATTTTGTAACTCTTGGCCAGATTCTCAGTGGGAGTCCATCAGGACAGCTCCATTGACTTCAATGGGGCTGTGCCAATGTATATGAGCTGAAGACCTGGGCTTCTGTACTTACTGTGCATGGCAGAGGGTCACTCTGTTCCCCTTCATGCTCTGATGGATTTCACAGACTGATCTATGATTTATTGATTTATTTAGATTTATATATGGAAAAATACCTATCCAAGTCTATAGCCACTTTTTCTGTTCATCCTGTAGCATAATAGAATTCTCGCTCATGAACATTGATAAGGGAAGCAAAGGGACACAAGAATAAATCCATAGCCAGTATTGTTGAGGGCGGAAAGAAGGAGTTTTTAAGTATATTAGGAACAAAAAAGAATCCTAACAATGGTATTGGTCTGTTACTAGATAGAAATGGTAAAAATATCAATAATTATAATGCAGAAAAGTGTTCAATAAATGTTTTATTGTATATTTGGGACAACGCAAGATGATGGAGTTATGTCATACACTGATGAGGACGCTCTTTCCATTTCATAAGTATCTCAGAAGGATATTAAACAGCAGTTACTGAACTGAAACACTTTTCTATCCGCAGGTCCAGGTAACTTGTTTCCATGAGTTTTAAAAGAGCTGACCGAGAAGGTGACTGGATCATTAGTGTTAATTTTTAATAAATCTCAGAATACTGGGGAAGTGCCAGAAGACTGGAAGAAAGCTAATATTGTACCAATATTTTAAAAGGGTAAACAGGATGATAGAGTCTGACATCAATCCCAGGCAAGATCATGGAGCAGCTGATATGGGAAGGAGAATTGAAGAACAGTAGTCTAATTAATGCCAATTCTGACCCAGGTATGACACTAAGAACTGCTGTATTCACACTTTACACACCATTGTGATATTTGTTGAAAATATGCTTTGTGAGGTATAATTTAAAAACTAACAACTCACTGATCATTAATAATCTTGTGTCATGTATGTACATAGTGGTTATTAAAAGTTAGGCATGAATGCTAGAATAATAACTAAAATGTGTTCAAACTAGGTATGTTAAGAGGAGTGGGTCTGTTTTAAAGGAATACGTGTTTACCTCACTCTACTATTTATCAGAGGGTATGTCTACACTACAAAGTTAATTCTAACTAACAGACGTTAGTTTGAATTAACTTTCATAGGCGCTACACTAGCGCTCCGCTAGTTCGAATTTAAATCGAACTAGCGGAGCGCTTAGTTCGAACTAGGAAAACCTCATTTTACGAGGATTAAGCCTAGTTCGAACTAGCTAGTTTGAATTAAGGGGTGTGTAGCCCCTTAATTCGAACTAGTGGAAGGCTAGCCCTCCCCAGGTTTCCCTGGTGGCCATTCTGGCCAACACCAGGGAAACTCGTCTGCCCCCCTTCCGGCCCCGGACCCCTTAAAGGGGCACGGGCTGGCTATGGTGCCCGTGCCAGGTGCAAGCCTGCCAGCACCCAGCCAGCAGACCCTGCACCTGGCACGGATTGAGCCACCCACCCGATGCCCCCCAGCCCTCCCCCTCTTTCCGGGACCAGGCTGGCGGCTCCCGGGAGCTTGCCCGGGACGGCAAGAGGCAGGCACCTGCCTGGGCTAGTGCAGACATTGTGTGCCTCGTCCACGATCTCCACACTACTCACAGGAAAGTGGCCGTCTAGGGCAGGAGAGCTGCCAGCCTGGCCACCCAGGAGCAGGTGTGCAAGAGAATCAAGGTGGTCCACTGAGACCCCCGACCCTGAGCCCTGAGCTTACAATGGCTGTACTGGGTCAGACCAAAGGTCCATCTAGCCCAGTAGCCTGTCTGCCGACAGCGGCCAACCCTAGGGACCCTGGAGGGGATGGACCGAAGACAGTGACCAAGCCATTTGTCTCGTGCCATCCCTCTCCAGCCTTCCACAAACCTTGGGCGGGGACACCACTCCTACCCCCTGGCTAATACCTCTCCGTGGACCCAGCCTCCATGACTTGATCTCACTTCCCTTTCAACTCTGTTCTAGTTCTAGCCTTCACAGCCTCCTGCAGCAAGGAGTTCCACAGGTTGACTCTTTGCTTTGTGAAGAACAACTTTCTGTTACTAGTTTGAAGCCTGATACCCATTCCTTTCCTTTGGTGTCCTCTAGTCCTTCTTTATGGGAACTAATGAAGAACGTTTCTGTATGCACCCTCTCCACCCCACTCATGCTTTTAGAGACCTCTATCCTGTCCCCCCTCCGTCTCCTCTTTTCTAAGCTGAAAAGTCCCAGTCTCTTTAGCCTCTCTTCATATGGGACCTGTTCCCAACCCCTGATCATTTTAGTTGCCCTCCCCTCTCCCAGCCTCTCTCTTCCCCTCTCCCACCTCCTTTTCCCAGTCTCCCCCAGTTTTGTTCAATAAAGACAGATTCCATTTTGGAAGACACGTTATCTTTATTTTGTACATCAGGAAGGGGGGCTAGAGAGGGGTAAGTGGAAGGAGGTGAGGGAGGAATGGGGTAAGAGCCCCCGATGGGGAGGACTGGGCTGGCTCTGCGGGCTTCTGGGGGTGGAAGCTCTCCTACAGCCCCCCAATTGCCTCCTCTTCCCAGATGGCAGCCTGCGGCAAGTGCAGCCGGGCTGATGGCCGAGTGGTGTGATGTGCCCAGTGTGGGTACTCCGGGCAATACAAGCCAGGACTGCTTTGCAAGCGGGGCACCCCTGAGAACTGTCTGTCCGGGGTGGGGGTCGGGTCCCTTTAAGCGCAGCCCTCGGCTAGCCTGAGACAGCATCTCCACGCTCTAAGTTCTCCTCTGATGCCCTGCCGGCACTGCTTCCGGCCATCCTTAAGCCCGGTTCAGGGTCCACTTAATGTGGACATGCTAGTTCGAATTAGCAAAACCCTAATTCGAACTAGTTTTTTAGTCTGGATCCGTTAGTTCGAATTAGCTTAGTTCGAATTAACTAATTAACTAAGTTAGTTCGAATTAACGTTGTAGTGTAGACATACCCAGAGAGAGTTTGTCTCTGTGAGTGCCACAGGACTCCTCGCCGCTTCTGTGAGTGAGTGAGTCTCTCTCTGTCCGTCTGACAGTCTGTTCAAGAACTGGCAAGAAAAGGGTTTGGTTGTGCCAGGACACTGGAATGTGATTGTTTTCCGTACCATGGAAAGGGCAGGGGCTGATAGCAAGGACAGTTATACTCTGTACTGACTATAGGGGGGCAACATGGGGCCAGAGGTGGGGCAGCCTGCCGCAGCCACCCTGGGGATCAGCCCCCTGGCCAGCTCAGCCCCCACTGTGGTCAGCCCCATGGAGCTGCCACCTGGGCTCCCGCCGGCTCCACACACCCCACACCGCCAGCCCCCTGCCCTGAGTCCCCCCACATCTCCTAACCCCATGCCCTGGCTCCTGCACCCCCACTCTCCCAGCCCCCTGCCCTGAAGGACCTGAGCAATGCCAGGTACATCTTCTAGTTTAATAGGTCGCTTTGCTCCTTGTATGTAAACTAACAAGGAGCAGAGGCCAATCTCACAGTAACAAGAGGGGGCTAAGATAGCATAGCGCCTGCACCACACCAAGAGAAGTTCCCACCAGGGTTTATTTCTCAGAAGAATCCATTTCAAGGGTTTCCTGGTCTATAAGGGGAAGGGGGCTGGCCCTCAAGGGATAAGCAATTGAATCTGCTCATGGGGGGATAAAAAGCCCACCAGATGGAAAGACCAGCATGAGGTCATGCTGCCCCTTGAAACAAGTTCATTGAAACAAAGGCATCAACTTCAGAAGTGCCAGAGAGCAGGGGTGATGCATGGTCATGAGGGAGCCTGCATGTAACAGACAGAAGGGGGAAGGGGCCACCTAGCAGCCGGCACATCCAGAGACCCTGGCCGTCTGGGGGACTGGGGCAGAGGCCGGTTTTCCCAGCCCTTCCTGGGGAGATGTCATATGGCTGATGGCTCCTTGTGTCCTATCTGACCAGTTGCCCCTCAGAGGGTGCTCAACTCCTGGCTCTACCCCAGACTGTGACCCACTCCACCCTTTCCACCCTAGACCTCCCCCACTGCAACTTGAGCCCATTGCTCCTCATTCTGCCATCTGTCACCACTGAGAACAGCCTCTCTCCAGCCTCTTTGGAACCCCTCTTCAAGTAGCTGCTATCAAATCCCCCCTCACTCGCCTGGTGACTAAAAAAGCCCAGATCCCACAGCCTCTCCGCATAAGCCATGTGCTCCAGTCCCCTAATCATTTTTGTTGCCCTCCACTGGACCCTCTCCAATGCATCCACACCCTTTCTGAAATGGGGAGCCCAGAACTGGATGTAGTACTCCAGATGTGGCCTCAGCAGTGCTGAATAAAGGGGAATAATCACTTCCCTCCATCTGCTGGCAACGCTCCTACTAATGCACCTGCCGTTAGTCTTCTTGGCTACAAAGGCACACTGTTGACTCATATCCAGCTTCTTATCCACTATAATCCCCAGGTCCTTTTCCGCAGAACTCTTCATAGCCAGTCGGTCCCCAGCCTGTAGCAGTGTTTGGGATTCTTCCATCCCAAGTGCAGAACTGATGGAAATCAAAAGACTATTTTAAAGTCCTACCAAAATTACAAGAGAATGGGCTGTTGTAGGAAGAATGGTCTCCCTCCAAGTCCTCTGAAAATCCTCTTATTGTGTAACCCACACCCCCCCCGAGTGTGGTGTACTCTCCATCTAGTGGCACTGAGGCAGGGAGAATAATGAGTCTGCTCTACAGCCTTAGCTAGCAGCCTGTTGGCTTTTAGCTCATGGGGTAGAGGCTCATACACTAAACTCCAGAGATCCCTGGATCTGTGCGTCTTACAGTTGCATTAGCCTCTGTGGACAGATCAACAAAAAACCCTTTTCCAACAGGATAGATATGCCCCAGCTCAGCAGGTCATGGCTGTCCATGATATAGGTATAACTTCCAACAGCCTGACTTAAAATCCCCATCAAACCACAGATCTAGAGTACACCTATCTGTATATATTGAGCCAAGAACTACCAGGGAAAATCCTGTGGTTGTCATGGTGGACAGGAACTCCTGAGGTGACCTAGGATATCACTTCTATGAAAAATGAAGGTCATTGAACACCATTAACCTTTGTGATTTCACTGCAGCACAACCAGGGAATTCAATCAGCTCTCCTAGGCAAAGTCCCATCCTCCTAATCTGAGCCCAGGACTCTCAGAAAAGCGCTCTTAGTTCTAGATGTAGACTGGGAGACCTACAAAACTGGATTCAGCCAGTGAGGGCACACTGCCTCCTTGCCAAGGTCCCTTTAATTCATCCAGATTGGTCCAACAGTGTCATCCAGACAAGTTTTAGTAATATACTCAAAATCTGAGTCCTCATCCTTTACCACATCAGGAGTGGCCAGCATTTCATTACCAACCGTATCTTAATCATAATGAGCCAAAGAAAATTACCTTCCTTTCCCCCCTTTTTTCCCTGCACCTGCCCCCGCAGGGATCAAGCACCCAAGCCGACACACCACCACCAGAACTTGGCAGAGTTGTCCCACCATCTTTGCTAGAAAGTAGCTATTTGGCAATTAAATAAGGATTGACAGAGCAGACTGGGAAAGCTATTGTAACCTATGTACCTCTCCCAAAGGACAGCCCCTTGCCACTAAGAAACTCATTTCAGCATCAGGATGTCTCCCATCCCAACTAGTCACCTAATCTCTCCAACTACACACATTTTGCAGTATTATATAGTATGATATATATGAATTAAAAATTCAATATGCATTCCTATCCAATACATCTGCTTTTCATCAGATGCTGTAGAAAGCTAGACATGTTATATTTAAACCCCTATGTCATTAGGATTTGAACCTTGGGGGAGGGAGGGCTTTACTCCAACTTCCTGCATTATCTTTGAATTATTTCTCCATTGCTCTGGGCTTCCACGATGAATGGTATTTACCTTCATGTGTGAGGTAAAGATGTGAATGCAAACAATTCTAAAGGCAGCCTGTGGGATTGAGTAAATATACCAATTAATAGTTAAACTCTGAAAGCCACATTGCTTCCCTGCATCCTGAGCTGAGGGATTTCTTTCTTGATAACTTGTCTTGTATAAGAGTGACACTCCCAGAGGCAAGTTTTCATTGTAAGATATCAATCAGGGAAGTTATTTTTCTATAATAATAGAGCCAGTTATAATAGTAATATTAATTTCATCTTAATTTCTCATTGTGGACTCTCATGATATCTAAATGCCTCAGAAAGGGTAGGGTTGTTTTTTTTGAGCAAACAGTATTTTAATACTGTGAAGTCCTTTTATTGCACAAGTGCTAAACAAGTTCAAAAGAAATAGAGAAATTCACTGTCTTCATCTTCAAAGGTTTAGAGAAGGCACATGGAGAGAGAGTCTTTGCTACTCACACAACAAGGAGAATGTTGCGGTTCATATGGTTGTAACAATATTGTTGATATTGTTGGAACAGGGAGGTTCCCTAAGGGATTGACAGGTGGAATTGGAAGTGGACAGCTGGGGAATGGTCAGTAGGAAATTGACAATTGGGAGGAACAGATGGATGCTAGACAGCTGCAAATGGCAGTTGGGAATGCTGGATATATGGGAACAACAGCTAGGAACTGGGCAGTCTGAGAGTAGGAAAAAGGAATGATAAGTTAGGCATGAGAGCAGGACTCTTGGAAGTGATTGTTGGGAATGGCAGGTGGGGTTGGGCGTTTGGAAGTGAGGTTTGAGACCGATGTTTGGGAATAGCAGATGGAGAATGGGCAGTTGGAAAGAAAATGAAGACTATGCAGTGACAATAGCAGGGAAGCCAGTGGGGAAGGAAGAGTGTGAACCATCAGGAAGGGAGAGAGAACAGAATTCATGGTACAGTGTGTGTGAGGAGAACATTGTCCATTACACACTAAAGAGCTTGAGGAAGGGAAAGGGTGATTGAAAAAAAGTAAGTGAAATCCTAGTGAATTCTCTCACTATGCTGAGAACATGCAAAAGCAAAACTATTTGCTGTAGTGCACTTTATTTAATTATGCAAATGCAGTCTCTTTGCCTGTTAAAAGGTAGTAAGCTGTTCTGTTGAGAGTAAAACACGTTCACGTCCAAATACAGTTGTTCATTGTTATTTATATTATATGGTGTGACAAACTGGAGTTCCAGCCAGTAATCCCTTTACTTTTTTCCATCTGTGTGCAGAATAAATTTTATGTGCATGGAGGCATGTACAACTGCATCACCAGTAGCAATACATGCTGCTGGCTGTGGGAATTCTGCTAATCAGCTGGGCAGCATTTGAATCTCTCCTGGGGGGCCAGCCAAGTGTACAGCTTACAGGGAACATTGGTTCCAGCCATGAGTTCCAGAATAATATCATCATTTTCAGTTGTATTCCATTAGTATTGGAAGGGATAGAAACTTGGGACAAGACATTTCCATAGCTGTAGGAATCCGAACAACTGGACAGTGAAAACGTGGGTTCTGAAGAAAGTGAGGAAGGATCCCTTGGAAAAGAGACAAGGGACAGATCATTAGGAAGGAGTCAGAGTAAAATGTCAGCAGAGAGCAGGGTTATGGACATGAAAGTGAGTGAAAGAAATGAGCCGGTGAAGGACATAGAGGAGGTTTTTGGGTGGTCTGATTTGAGCCAGATACATCTTTAACAATCTCTGGGCTGCCTTTCTGCATCAGATTTTCCTTCCCATTTTCATATTTCACCAGCCTCTGCTGAATAAAGACAAGGAAAAAAAACCCTAAAGAAAAACAATAGAAAACATGACAGGAAAAAAACGGTCAGGGCAAGAAAAATGACAGAGAACCCCACTTAAAAAGATGAGTGAGATCCTGGTATTATCTCTGACTGTTCTGAGAGAATAGTAATAGAAACGTAGCCGTGTTAGTCTGGTCCAGCTGAAACAAAAAACAGGACTATGTAGCACTTTAAAGACTAAGATGGTTTATTAGGTGATGAGCTTTTGTGGGCCAGACCCACTTCCTCAGATCAAATAGTGGAAGAAAATTGGCATGACCATATATACCAAAGGATACAATCAAAAAAAATGAACACATATGAAAAGGACAAATCAAATTTCAGAACAGAAAGGGGATGGGGGGGGAGGGGGAGGTAAATGTGTGAGCTAATGATATTAGAGGTGATAATACAAAGATAGCCTCCCCAATTATTACCTCTAATATCATTAGCTCACAGACATTTACCTCCACTCCTCATCCCCCTTCTGTTCTGAAATTTGATTGTCCTTTTCATGTGTTCATTTTTTTGTTTGTATCCTTTGGTATATATGGTCATGCCGATTTTCTTCCACATATTGATCTGAGGAAGTGGGTCTGGCCCACGAAAGCTCATCACCTGATAAACCATCTTGTTAGTCTTTAAAGTATTACACAGTCCTGTTTTTTGTTCTGAGAGAGTGAATCTCTGGCTCGCAACTTTTAAAAACAAAAAAAACCCACCTTGATTACTCCCCCTTGTTGAGTACATTATTGGCCTTAAAACAAGGGTTTGCTCTGTCCCAGGAGAAAGCAGGTTCAGGGGGGTCAGTCAGGCGTACCTATATAAAGTGGCATAGTGGTAGAAATGTAGCCGTGTTAGTCTGGTGCAGCTGAAACAAAAAACAGGATTATGTAGCAAGGAAGTGGGTCTGGCCCACGAAAGCTCATCACCTATTAAACCATCTTGTTAGTCTTTAAAATGCTACACAGTCCTGTTTTTTATATAAAGTGGCAGGAGGATTTGTAGTGGCAGCCCAAGGAACAAAAAAGGGAAGTCAGTCTGCTGAATCCCCTCATATTAAAATAGCAGCACTTTGCAATGATGTAACAGTCACCTTTGTAGGGAAGAGGAGCTTTAAACATGAATGAATTTAACTTCCCCCTGCTCTTGTGAAGGCAGGTGGCTATTTTGTACCCATTTTAATGACAACAAAACTGACGCACAGCTCCAGGAAGGTATTTAGGCTCCTAATTTCCATTGAAACTACTGGAAGTTCAGAGCTCAGCTACGTCCGTGGCTCCGGGCCAGGGAGAGGACTCACAACCAGTCTAGCCCAAGAAGCGCGCTCAGGTCTGTGCCAGAGCCGGGCTCTATTGCCAAAAGTCATTGCCTAAAAATAGCCGCCTGGATGGCCCTGCGTAGGGGCTGCCCCTGGCGCTCCCCCGAACAAGCCTCTGGGGCGCCCGGGGCCCCGCCGCACGCCCTGCTCCTGGCCTAGCCTCGCGCCGGGCGGGCCCCCCAGTGCAGCGTTCACACGAGCGCCGCGCCTGATCCGGCGCGACTGAGCGGGCGGGAGTCGGGCCCGGAGCGGGCAGGGGCCGCGAGGCCAGGGCGCCCCCTGGGGCTGGGGGCGCGGGTCCGAAGCCTGGCGCCCCCCGGGGCGGCCCCTGCGCCGGATGGCGCGGGCGGCGCGCGACACTCGGGCGAGGAGGGGCGGGTGGGGGCGCGCGCTCGCTCGCTCGCTCGCGCTAGCGCCGCCCGCTGACCGGCCTCGCCCCCTCCCCGCTCTGTCTCTGGCGCGCGCGCCCGCCCGCCTTCTCGCCACGGGGGAGGGCGGCGCGGGCACGAGCGCCGCGCGCGAGCCCTCAGCCCGGCCAGTGACAGCCGGCGGCAGAAGATGGTGGCGGCGGCGGCGCCCCGCGCCCCTCGGGTCCCGCGCTGCCCCGGCCGCGCCTGAGCCGGCAGCCCCCGCGAGCCGCCGGCCGGTGGTTCCAGTAGCGGGCCGCGAGGCGCCGCGGCCGCCAGGGGCCCCGGAGGAGGCGGCGGCCGCCCCCAGCGCTGAACGCGCCCCGGGGGCTGCGGCGGGGGCCGAGCCCCTTCCCCGGCCGGTCCCTGCGCGCCCGGCTCCGGGCCCAGGGCCCCAGCGGCGGGAAAGGAGCCGGCCCCGAGCGCTGGGCCGGCGGGGGCCAGCCGGGCCGAGCGGCCGCCTGAGGCGCGGGATGGTGCGGCCGCGGTGAGAGCCACACGGCGCCTGGGGCTGCCTCCCTCGCCTTCCTGTGCGGTGCGCGGCCGGGGAGGCGGAGAGAGGCCCCGTCCCGCGGGGGCCGCCGCCCCGGGAGTGGCCCGCGCCGCTGACTGGGAACAAATCCCCGCAAGTTCGGGGGCAGGACAGACCCGCGCCGGGGGGAGACTGGACTATGCGGGGCTGCCGAGGCCCCCGCCTCCCGCCTTCCCTGCCCGCTCAGGAGGGCGCAGTGACTGAATCATGTAGCCCTGCCTGGTGGCCAGTGACTTCTCCAGGAATTTAAAAGCAACTCTTCCAGGAGGGGCCCCGAGCCAGGAGGCCAACGGCTGTTTTATTGTTTTTAAAGTCCTCAGGACCCGTCTCCTAAAGTACTCAAAGAAAATTTGACAACATGGCTTCCCCGCCCCACCAGCAGTTGCTGCATCACCACAGCACCGAGGTGAGCTGCGACTCCAGTGGAGACAGTAACAGCGTGATGGTCAGAATCAACCCCAAACAGCACCAGGGTTGCTCCTCGTCCAAGCGGTGCAAGTACAGCATCTCCTCTAGCTGTAGCAGCTCTGGGGAGTCGGGAGGTGCCCGCAGGACAACTGGAGGAGGGGGAAGCAGTGGGGTGGGTTTGCGCAAGAAGAAGCTGCCGCAGCTGTTTGAGAGAGCCTCCTCCAAGTGGTGGAATCCCAAGTTCGATTCCAACAATCTGGAAGAGGCCTGTATGGAGAGATGCTTCCCACAGACCCAGCGTAGGTTTCGCTATGCCCTTTTCTACATTGGTGTGGCCTGTCTCCTCTGGGGTATATATTTCGGAATTCACATGAGAGAGAAACTGATTGTCTTTGTGGTGCCAGCTCTGTGCTTCCTCTTGGTATGTGTAGCATTTTTTCTGTTCACTTTCACTAAGACGTATGCCCAGCATTACGTGTGGACCTCACTGATCCTCATCCTCATGGTTTTTATTTTGACTCTGGCTCCACAGTTCCAACTTTTGACACCTATCTCAGGAAGTGATGACATGTCCAATCATACTGCCCCTGTGGGAGTCACAGACACTTGCCTTTCTCAAGTAGGCAGTTTTTCTATGTGTGTTGAAGTGCTCTTGTTGCTCTATACAGTGATGCACTTACCTTTGTATTTAAGTTTGTTTCTGGGACTATCCTATTCAGTCCTTTTTGAAACCTTTGGTTATCATTTCCATGATGAAGACTGCTTTTCACCCCTTGGAGCCAGTGTAATTTACTGGGAACTGCTGAGTAAAGCCTTGCTTCACATCTGTATCCATGCTATTGGTATTCATTTATTTATCATGTCTGAAGTCAGATCAAGGAGCACTTTCTTGAAAGTGGGGCAATCAATCATGCATGGAAAAGATTTGGAAGTGGAAAAAGCACTGAAAGAAAGGATGATTCATTCAGTGATGCCAAGAATAATAGCCGATGACTTAATGAAACAGGGGGATGATGAAAGTGAGAACTCAGTTAAACGTCATTCCACCTCAAGCCCCAAAAACAGGAAGAAAAAACCCTCCATTCAGAAAACCCCCATTATATTCCGTCCTTTTAAAATGCAGCAGATCGAACAAGTGAGTATTTTGTTTGCGGATATTGTTGGCTTCACTAAAATGAGTGCAAACAAATCTGCCCATGCACTGGTGGGGCTTTTGAACGATCTGTTTGGCCGCTTCGATCGTCTGTGTGAGGACACCAAATGTGAGAAGATAAGTACTTTGGGAGACTGTTATTATTGTGTAGCAGGATGCCCCGAGCCCCGAGCAGATCATGCCTATTGCTGCATTGAGATGGGCCTGGGTATGATTAAAGCCATAGAGCAGTTTTGCCAAGAGAAAAAAGAAATGGTGAACATGAGAGTTGGAGTTCACACTGGGACAGTCCTTTGTGGAATTTTGGGGATGAGAAGGTTTAAATTTGATGTGTGGTCCAATGATGTCAACTTGGCCAATCTAATGGAGCAGCTGGGGGTGGCTGGAAAGGTCCATATTTCGGAAGCTACTGCCAAATATTTGGATGACCGTTACGAAATGGAGGATGGAAAGGTGATCGAACGAGTTGGCCAGAGTGTGGTAGCTGACCAGCTGAAAGGTATGTGCTTTATTTTGTAACGAATCTTCAGTGAGGGAGAGTGTATGAGATTCCCTGTTAACTGGCCTCTGCTTTACTGACATAGGCAAATTGAGTAAGTTTTACATTTACCAGCACAAGCTGTAACTCAGCAACATAACATGGAAACTGCAGAATGCGACACTTCAAGAAGAGATGACAGCTGTGAAAGAACTTCTAAAGTACTTCCTGTATTTGCTGAGTTCAAAATTCCTTAAAATCTCCACTGTAAGAATGTCACATAATATAATGTAGAGGGTTAAATGTCTTCATTATTCAACAAAATGTTCTTGTTTTCATACAGTATGATCTCTTTTAATTCGATAGCCTAATGTGCCATACATAAAGCATGTGTGTTTTGCAGAGTTATATATAAAAATAGTGGTACTGAAAGCTAGATTTTAACCACTTTAAAGAAAAAGTGAGTTAATGCTTGTTGTTTATCTATCTGCATAGGCATTTTTGTGGGAAATAACAAATGGATTCGGAGAGGAAAACTGAGCAGTGTGTGTAGCTGGCAGTTTGATAGCAAGTTGTTACAGCTGTGGAGTTAAAATTTGGGGTTGGAAAAAGTTACTCAAGGTGGCTCACAGAGCTAGTAAATGCTCTAATTTCTGTGGCTCTAAGAAGAGTTCAGGAACATACAGTAAATACAAACTTGCTATTAAGAGAAAAAAATAGATCTCTCCAATATCTCTTATTATTTATATGGATGTCTGATAGTCACATTTTCTTTGGTGATTATTTTAAATAGAAAATATTACCTATTTTCTTGATGAAAACATTGTTATTTGTCCTTACATATGTGATGCTGTAGTAACAATGTAAAGTGTAGATGGAAGAGGCACTTGAGGGAGAGAGACTGGTGGTGACACAGGTGGTTAGAGTCTCTAAAGGCACAGCGGGAGGCACCAAAGCAGAATCAGGGTTTTTATTTTACTTAGGATTTGGGTTAGGGATTTTTATTGTACTTAATGCTAGTAAAAGATTGTGTATTGGTAGCTGATGAGGATGCTGAAGTCTTTAAATTTCCTTTAAAGGGGGATAGGGAAGAATATATATACAGCGCTTTTTTGTATAAAAATAAAATAGGTGCCGGTACTGCAGGGGAAAAGTTGTTGAGCTCTGACTGGAGGTCCTGGTACTGCATCTGGAGGTGCCGGTGGTCCTGGTACTGCATCTGGAGGTGCTGGTACTGCATACCGGGCAGTGTGTGTGTTTGTGTGTGTGTGTGTGTGTGTGTGTGTGTATTTTACAATCAGATGTTACTGGAAAAGCTGCACTATTACTAATGTGGGTTGATTCTGGTCTTTTTGGTAAAGACCATGTCTTGTGTTGGTGGATGCTCAAGTAATGGATGGAGATTAAATCCTCTTGTTGGTTTTAAGACTACTAGCTACATTCAGTACCAGAGATCACATTGTGTTACTCGTAGGTTTGGGCATGACAGGAAAAGTTGATGTTGCTGCTCTCCAGTGAATTTGTTATCATCCAAGGAGATCACAAAGTGGAATGTAGAGCAATTATTGTTCTACCTCAAGGTTGCTCTCTTGTAGCCTTCCTCAAGGTTCCATTTTGTCTTCACACAAGTATACAAGGCCATTAGGAGGATTAATAAGGAAGCGTGGGTTGAATTGTCTTCAATATGCCAATTATACTGAGCTGTAGATTTCTGTCTTTCAATGCCTTTCATAGTATCTGGTAGTGACTAGGGGAGGTTATGGTCCAGGAAAATTGATTGAGGATCTGTCTAGATAAGACAGAAGTGATTTTAGTGGATTGGGAGGAAAACATTAAAAGAGATGATAAAAAAAAAAAATCTGTCCCACTGATTGTGAGTGCTGTGCTTGTCACACTTGCTTGCCTCATAAGAATCTGGTTAGAATCCCTTTTGTTATCCCTTGATGATCATCTATCTGAGAGCGCCAAGATTTTTTTCTTTCATTTGTGACTGGCTAGAAGCTAGCCATCTTTTCTTTCTAAAGCGACCAGGCCTCTGTAATTCATGGCTCTTTTCCTCCCAGTTTTGATTACTAAAGTGTGCTGTACGTACGGTTACGTGCTGAATCCATTCAGAAGTGACAGCTAGTGCAATTTCTCATCAACCTGGTTGTTAAGCAGAATATCCTGCTGAGGGCACATTCAACCAGAGCTTCATGGATTGTACCGGCTGCCTATGGTTTTCAGTACAGAATTAATGTATTGATATTGACCTAAAAATGGCTTAAAAGTTTTCTACTTGAAAGACTGCCTCTCTATCCTATATTACTACAGTTAAATTTTGGAGAGGCTCTTGAGTTAGACCCCTCTCAAGATAGGACATAGATATAACCTGCACATAGCCCATCAAAGAGAGTTTAACAGTAATATCTTTTAAAGGGATGTTATCAACTTAAATATCACATTTTTCTGATTCTTTTACTTGACAGTACTTCGTTGTCAGTTTCATCTGTCACTATATGAAAGACTTGCACAATGAAAAAAAGAAGTAGGGTAAATAAGGAAATGTAACTTAAAGCATGAAATTTGGCTGGAACCTGAGACCTAGAATGTTCTTTTAATTCAGTTTTGAAAATGGACTAGTTTTCAAATTAAAAGTGTTTGAATTAAATAAAACGAGGACCTATAGATGGAAGATGGTACAAATGATTATCATTTTCTCCTGAGCCATTCACTTGTCCCTGAACTTTGTTCATGGAAGAATTACTTTAATGAGGAATATGTGAAATATATAAAGTTTTTTTCTCCCTTTTATAAATTTTACATCTTACTTGGACCCTCACTCAAAATGCAGACATAAATAAGTGTGTGTGTGTGATTTTTAAAACAAAACAAAATCATACCATATACATAATGGTGTTGGATGTGGTCCCTTTCCCTCATGACAGCAGTGCTGAGAGCTATTATGATATGTATGCTCTGCAATGTGGTGTCTCCTTCTTACTTTTTTTTTTTGCAGAATCAGGAGAGCACATTGATAAGTGGGCATAAGAACATGACTAAAACAGAATAAAGAAAAAGCACTCATATCAGTTTAGCATAGTAGATGCATTGTACAGATATGTGGGAGTCTCAGTTCTGTTTCAGAGAGTGATTTTTTTAAAGTAGGAGTTCTGAGAGATTTCTGTAGTTGGAATTGAAATGTTCTTTATAATGTCATCCTATTTTGCTTTTTATATTGCCTCTTTTAATTGTCTGTCTGTTGGGCCATAGTGGCAATAGTGAGCATGTAAGTTTGATACTAGCTACCTTCCATTTAAAAAAATCTGATTTAGAAATTTCAAGCTGTCAAGTCTTCCTTTCCCCATTTTTTTCTGGAGATCTCTTTAGATGACGCTGGAGTGGGAGATTCAGTCCTATTACTGTGGTAAAATGACATTACTCACAATTCTGTAAAATCGTTAAGTTGTCAGTGCTTGAGACCTAAATGAAAATGAGAGTTTTGTCATCAATACTGAAGTTCATCAGATAAAGTGTTTTGTGATTTTTTTTTTTTAAACAGTCACCATAATTTCAAATTTCTGCTTGATCCTAGTTTGCAAGTGGAAAGTAGAAGACAAAGTTAATTGGATTAATCTAATCCATGGCAGGAGAGCACTTCCCTCTTCTGCTGCATTTCACCCTCTGCTATCCATCTCTGTATTTGCTTATGTGCATACACATGCTTTCTCTTCTTCAGAATATCTGAATCTTTAGGAAGAAAGTCTTGCCCCTAGAGATCTGGTGCCATTGCAGGGTTTTACTTGGGAGTGATTAGAGGAATCTCCTTTGGTGCTGGAGAGGTCCATAGGTGACAAATTCTGACACTTCACATCAGCAGTGTGTATTTATGATATGCGAGACAAAACCAGTGTATGTGGCACGCTTTTTGATATTTTACCTTCAAGGAAGGGAGAATAGGCTGGCATATCTAATAGCAATGCTTTCATATTGCCTATCTCAGTTGTGAACTTCTATACTTAAAAAGGTTTGAAGCAGTCATCTTCAAAAGAATGATTATGAGGTTGGGAGTTTAAAGATCCTAAGATCTAGTCCTGAATTTTACTGATTCACTGTGGAGCCTTTAGGGCAAGTTACTTCAACTTTCTGTAGAATTGAGATAAGGCCCTTGTGAGGCAAGTATTGCTGAGACGATTAGTTCATGTCTGTACAGAGCTTTGGACATACACAGTTAAAAACAAAAGTTTAGTACGTTTGAGTTTCTTGTAAATTTAACTTTGACTCTGAATTTGGTTCAGTAAGAGATATTACCTCACTGATCTTGTCTCTGAAAAACCCATTCAGTCTTTGAAAAGTAATACGCATTAAAAACACTGAAATATGCAACATGCTTATCTTCACCTTAGTTTAGTTGATCTTCTGTGGAAATAATATTTGTTGAGGCTGTTTGGCAAAATGACATTACTCACAATTCATTTGGGAACAAATTTCTATAGTCTGTGTCACTGTCATCTGTCTTGTTTGCTCAGGTACTGCTGCCTAGTCCCTGCAGTGAGAGCAAAATAAAAGAAAATCTGTCATTTGATATGTCTGGTATTAATCCAGGTCTTTTGTCTGTGTTCTAATCTGCAGAAAGTTATTTTTTTCCTTTTAAACTGGTTGAAGTTATGTATGTGTGGCTCAGATTAGTTCATTTAGGTATTGTTCTGGAACAAGTAAATGTCAGTGATACCATTATATTTGTTGTGTTGTTACGTAAACTATAAGTAGTCCCACATAAGTTAATGAGCCACTTGTGGAGAAAGCTGCTGTTTAGTAAAGAGTATCAGAGTCTGACCTTGTGTGAAGAAAAGGGTTGAAAGCAATGTGATACACAAGACTCAATTTCCTCGCCAAGTTATTCCTGGATTCTTCTTAATCAGCAGTCTCCAAATTGGTGCAGAACTAGCAGAAAATAGATTTCTTGTTTTCCTTGTAAGGACAAACTGTGTGTGTGCACGTGTGTGTGCATGCGTGCTTTGAGGAGCAGGAGGGAGATGAAAAAGCTAGCCAGACCAATAGGCAGTAGAGGTTGACAACTTTGGTAAATGTGAACATGTATTATGGCTGATCTGACCAATGAAAATGCATATGCTTGTATTTAATGACACGGTAACTGAGAGATTTGTGCTATAGGAATAAACTATCCTTTCTAAGGTTGTTTCATGCTAGCAAACTTTATTTCACGTTATAAATGTACAAAAGGACTTGCTATACCTAATATTTTATTTTAAACTTCGTAATTCATGATATTAACAAATATGCTAAAAATAGACGTGACATTATACAGTTTGAAAGAAATGTGGGTTAGACATTTTTTACTTTAAATCTTTTCATAGTTTACTAAATTGATGTTTTCATTATTTTTTTTGTGAAAATATCAAATGGAGTTAATTGCATTGCTGCCAGACTGCTAGTTACCAGTAAAAATGAAAGAGTTTTATTTAGAAGACTCAACTAGTTCAGTTTATAATAGGTAATCCTGACCTTAAATGTGTCTTTATTGCTGGTAGTTTTGTCAATCAAATCTTTACACATTTTCTTTTTTTAAATGGACTAGTAGGGCACTGAGGATACCTCTGATGGGGAGGGAATGCCAGTTAGTAAGAGGCAGGTGTTAGTAGTGGGTGATTCGATCGTTAGAAACATAGATAGTTGGGTTTGTGATGACCGGGAGAACCGTATGGTCACTTGCCTGCCTGGTGCGAAGGTTGCGGATCTCTCGAGGCATCTAGATAGACTTATGTGTAGTGCTGGGGAGGAGCTGGTGGTCGTGGTACATGTAGGTACCAATGACGTAGGGAAGGGTAGGAGAGATGTCCTGGAGGCCAAATTTAGGCTGCTAGGAAAGAGACTGAAATCCAGGACCTCTATGGTGGCGTTCTCGGAAATGCTTCCAGTTCCACGCGCAGGGCCAGGTAGGCAGGCAGAGCTTCAGAGTCTCAATGCGTGGATGAGACGATGGTGTAGGGAAGAGGGGTTTAGATTTATTAGGAACTGGGGACACTTTTGGGAGAGGGGGAGCCTATACAGGAAGGATGGGCTCCACCTAAACCAGGGTGGAACCAGACTGCTGGCACTAAACATTAATAAGGCCGTAGAGCAGTTTTTAAACTAAGAGATGGGGGAAAGCTGATTGGTGCGGAGATGCACGTAAATCGGAGAGAGACTTCTCTTAGAGGAGAATCCGTTGATAGAGATTCTCTAAGCTGTAGTCAGAAAGAGAGAGGGGAGAGGGCAAACCATGGGCCAGAGCTGACAAACAACCGCATACAAAGGAATCCAATGCATCAGGGAAGGGCAGACAAATAACCAGTGGCAAATTTTTAAAGTGCTTGTACACAAATGCTAGGAGTCTGACTAATAAGATGGATGAACTAGAGTACCTCGTATTAAATGAGGAGATTGACATAATAGGCATCACTGAAACCTGGTGGAATGAGGAAAATCTGTGGGACACAATCATACCGGGATATAAAATATATAGAAAGGATAGAGCAGGCCGGGTGGGTGGCGGAGTGGCACTGTATGTGAAAGATAATGTAGAATCAAATGAAATAAAAATATCAAGTGAATCAACATGTTCCATAGAATCGCTATGGATAGAAATTCCATGCTCCAATAATAAGAAATTAGCAGTAGGGATATATTACTGACCACCTGACCAGGACAGCGATACTGACATAGAAATGCTGAGGGAGATTAGAGAGGCTACCAAAATAAAGAATTCTATAATAATGGGGGATTTTAATTACCCCCATATTGACTGGAAACATGTCACCTCAGGAAGAGAAACGGAGATAAAATTTCTCAATGGCTTAAATGACTGCTTCTTGGAGCAGCTAGTGCAGGAACCCACAAGGGAGGAGGCAATTCTCGATTTAGTCCTGAGTGGAGTGCAGGATCAGGTCCAGGATATAACCGTTACAGGACCGCTTGGGAATAGTGACCATAATATAATAACATTCAACATTCCTATGGTGGGAAGAACACCTCAGCAGTCCAGCACCCTGGCATTTAATTTCAAAAAGGGGAATTACACAAAAATGAGGAGGTTAGTTAAACAGAAATTAAAAGGCACAGTGACTAGAGCCAAATCCCTGAAAGCTGCATGGAAACTTTTTAAAGACACCATAATAGAGGCCCAACTTAAATGTATACCCCAAATTAAAAAACATAGCAAGAGACCTAAAAAAGAGTCACCGTGGCTTAACCACCATGTAAAAGAAGCAGTGAGGGACAAAAAGGTATCTTTTAAGAAGTGGAAGTCCAATCCTAGTGAGATAAATAGAAAGGAACATAAACACTGTCAAATCAAGTGTAAACAGGTAATAAGAAAAGCAAAAAAAGATTTTGAGGAACAGCTAGCCAAAAACTCAAAAAGAAATAACAAAATGTTTAAGTACATTAGAAGCAGGAAGCCTGCTAAAAAACCTGTGGGTCCCCTAGATGATCGAGCTATAAAAGGAGCAATCAAGGACGATAAAGCCATTGCGGAGAAACTAAATGATTTCTTTGCTTCAGTCTTCATGGCTGAGGACGTTGGGGAGATTCCTGAATCTGCACCGTCCTTTGTGGGTGATGAATCTGAGGAACTGTCCTGGATTGAAGTGTCATTAGAGGAGGTTTTGGAACAAATAGAAAAACTTAATGTTAACAAATCTCCGGGACCGGATGGCATTCATCCAAGGGTTCTAAAAGAACTCAAATGGGAAATTGCTGAGCTATTATCTGTGGTTTGTAACCTATCCTTTAAATCGGCTTCCGTACCTAATGACTGGAAGGTAGCCAACGTGACACCAATATTTAAAAAGGGCTCTAGAGGCGATCCTGGCAATTACAGACCGGTAAGTCTAACTTCAGTACCGGGCAAATTAGTCGAAACAATAGTAAAGAATAAAATTGTGAAGCATGTAGAAGAACATAATTTGTTGGACAAAAGTCAACATGGTTTCTGTAAAGGGAAATCCTGTCTTACTAATCTGTTAGAGTTCTTTGAAGGGGTTAACAAACATGCGGACAAGGGGGATCCAGTAGATATAGTATACTTGGATTTTCAGAAAGTCTTTGACAAGGTCCCTCACCAAAGGCTCTTGTGTAAATTACATGGCCATGGGATAAGAGGGAAGGTCCTTTCTTGGATTGAGAACTGGTTAAAAGACAGGAAACAAAGGATAGGAATAAATGGTAAATTTTCAGATTGGAGAGGTGTAACTAGTGGTGTCCCCCAAGGGTCAGTCCTGGGACCAATCCTTTTCAACTTATTCATAAATGATCTGGAGAAAGGGGTAAGCAGTGAGGTAGTAAAGTTTGCAGATGATACAAAACTGTTTAGGATAGTCAAGACAGAAGCAGACTGTGAGGGACTCCAAGAAGATCTCACCAAACTGAGTGATTGGGCAACAAAATGGCAAATGAAATTTAACGTGGATAAGTGTAAAGTAATGCACATCGGGAAAAATAACCCCAACTATACGTACAGTATGATGGGGGCTAATTTGGCTACGACAAATCAGGAAAGAGATCTTGGAGTTATCGTGGACAGTTCTCTGAAAACTTCCACACAGAGTGCAGCGGCGGTCAAAAAGGCAAATAGGATGCTAAGAATTATTAGGAAAGGGATAGAAAATAAGACCCAGAATATGTTACTGCCCCTGTATAAAACTATGGTATGCCCACATCTTGAATACTGTGTACAGATGTGGTCTCCTCACCTCAAAAAAGATATTTTGGCCTTGGAAAGGGTTCAGAAAAGGGCAACTAAAATGATTAGGGGTTTGGAACGGGTCCCATATGAGGAGAGGTTAAAGCGACTGGGACTTTTCAGTTTAGAAAAGAGGAGACTGAGGGGGGATATGATAGAGGTCTATAAAATCATGAGTGGTGTGGAGAGGGCTGATAAAGAAAAGTTATTTATTAGTTCCCATAATAGAAGAACTAGAGGACACCAAATGAAATTAATGGGTAGCAGGTTTAAAACTAATAAAAGAAAGTTCTTCTTCACACAGCATGTAGTCAACCTGTGGAACTCCTTGCCAGAGGAGGCGGTGAAGGCTAGGACTATAATAGAGTTTAAAGAGAAGCTAGATAATTTCATGGAGGTTAGGTCCATAAAAGGCTATTAGCCAGGGGATAAAATGGTGTCCTTGGCCTCTGTTTGTCAGAGGCTGGAGAGGGATGGCAGGAGACAAATCGCTTGATCATTGTCTTCGGTCCACCCTCTCTGGGGCACCTGGTGCTGGCCACTGTCGGTAGACAGGATACTGGGCTAGATGGACCTTTGGTCTGACCCAGTATGGCTGTTCTTATGTTCTTATAAATGAACTAGTAGGGCCCATCTTGCAAATTGGTGAGTACCCTCAGCCCTCTTTGACTTTAATGGAAGATAAGGAGATGCAGCACCTCTTGGAATAGCACCTGGCAGGAACAGTTCTGTAGCCAGCAAGTTCAATTTACAATGATTATTACAAAATTAATAGTAAATATTTTAGGGCATTACTTTCAGAGAGACCAAACAGTATTAGATCCAAATATTTTTCTGTGTTATGCTCTGGAATGTCAGTGAGGATAATCTAACTTTCTAGGAAGTACTGCTTGCAAATCATCTGTTTTAGAAGTCTGAGGGCATGTGTATACTGCCCAAAAGTTTGGACTAGAGAGTGTAAATAACACCACACCCCCAAAGTGTCACACTGTATCTCCCGCACATGGATGTTGCTGGTGCGAATTAGAAGATTTATTCTTTGTATTAATGTCATCCTATTTGAAGAGGACTTGTCAAAGTTATTCCCCACTCTGGCACTTCTCATGTAGAAGATGGCAGTCCACTAGAGACTTTAAAATACCGGGCCACTTAAGGCTTTGTTTTAAAAGCTCCCGAAGGTCACAGATTCCCTGACCTTGGATGATATGCTGTCACCATCCAAATGCAAAAACTCTTTTCAGAACCTAGGAAGTCCCATTTGGGAATTTCTTCCTGTGAGTTGCCCTCAGCCTCTTTAACCCTCTGTCTGGAGACAGCTTTAAAAAACCATGTAATTTTCTTAATAGCTGACCATGGAGTCTTAGGCACATACACACACACACACACACACACAATCTCCTGCCTTCTAAGACACAGGAATCCGATCATAGTCTTAAAAAGGGGATTTTTCTATATATAAAAAAACTTGGTAAAACATGTTTGGTTGGTAGGTGTTTACAGTGCAATCAAAAACAGAAAGATTAACACAGAATTATTTCCATGGGATTCAGTTGAAAAGTTACAGTTTGGGGGGACAGTAATACATGTGCTCAGCATAGGGAAGTCCAAAAAATTAAAAAATAAAGAAAATAAACTGATCATATTTGACTAAACAGTCCCTGTTCCACTCACTTATCTCTTGTTCCAAGGCTTAGTCCTTTCCAAAATATGGATGTTACTGGATTCTCCATGCCTTGCTCCCTGGCTTAATTCATGGCTATCCCACTCTGCTCTGGTCACACTGCCACGGGAAGATCACTGCTTCCAATTCAAAAAACCCACACTTTGTTTTCATTGGCTCTTCTGGCTTCCTGCCAACACTTCCTGATTCTCTAGCATTCCTGGAGAGAGACTAGGGCCCATGGTTTGTTGTTTTAACCCTTACAGTTAGCTGAATGTCTGGGATGTTCAGAAAAGGGTAGCATCCTTCCCATTCATCACAGGACTATCTTAATATAAACTAGGACATTTTTAGTTCATACCTGCTGCTTTCTGGGGGGGGGGGGAGGGGTATTACTTTGCAGCAGTATGATGTGTCATGCTGTTCTAATCCCAGTAGTTTGAACTTGTGGGGCAGTGTATATGTGTTCCAAGTCTAAGTTTGTGAATTTACCGTTAGTACTGGACAGCTAGTAGGGTTGCCAGCCATCCAGTTTTCGACTGGAATGTCCAGTTGAAAAGTGTCCCTGGTGGCTCGGATCAGCACAGCTGACTAGGCTGCTAAAAGTCAGGTTGGCCACAGCAGCTGGTTCTGTGTGGTTCCTGGAAGCAGCTGCCATGTCCCTCTGACTCCTAGACACAGGAGTAGTCAGAGGGACTCCATGTGCTGCCCCTAGCCTTGGCATAGGCACCACTCTGAGTGCCCGGTCTCAGCTCCCATTGGCTAGGAACCACTACCAATGGGAACTCTGAGAGTGGCACCTGTGAGTGGGACAGTGCTTGGTGCCCCCGATTGCCCCTCCACCTAGGAGCCAGAGCAGTATGTTGTGGCTTCCTGGGAGCTGCCTGAGGTAAGTGCTGCCCAGAGCCTCGGATTCCCTCTGGAGTTCTCCCACAGCCTCCTCAGCTGCTAATAGAATGAAACCCCCATGATGGGGTGAAGTGTTTTGTCAGCAAAAGTGCCAACAACATTCACACACCGTCAGCACAGGCTTGTTGCTAAAAGCTGTGTAGTGTAGACGTACCTTATGACTAGAAGCAGGAAGTTTTTGTTAGATAGAAGTATTGTAAGAGAATGTGGTGTTTTGCTGGTCTCAGAATGCTGGCGAAGAGCCTGAGGGAAAATAACAAATCAAACAAGAATTTCTGGGATCCTTAGTAATCAGTAATTAAATATCTTCCACTGAGAATTCTCAATTGAATAGGTCATCATCTGTTATGAAATGTTACTGCTGCTGGAAATTCCTCAGGGATCAGAATTATAAACAGCAGGGCCCATGGTGTTTACTGAAGTAATGTTTTCCTACCTTAACTGGAAACTTTGTTACTAAATTTATACTTGATGGTAGACTTTTTGTAAAGATACTTTATACAAACTATTTTTGCATAGTAAATATATTGTCATTTACTAGCTGTTTATATAATACTAATTTTGTATTTGTATTAAATTCTAATAAATATATATACCCTTCACTTTTTTGTTAAATTTATCAATACATTTTGTTAAATTTTAAAATAAATCCAATAACCCAAAAACACACACAACCCTGAATTTCAGTCCTAAACTAAACTAAACTAATTGGGCATACTATTACGCATATTTTAGCTTTCCACTAATAACTCTCTTTCAGTTTCTTGGGTCATCTGATGATTGATTTTTCTTTCTGTGTTTTTATATTGCTGTCCATCACTGTAGTATCTGAGGGTCAGATCAAAATCTATAGCCAGGTTCTTAAAGAGCTTCATGGTGTTTCTCATTCTCCTCCCTTTTGAGAGTAAAGTAAGTGTGTGTGTGTGTGTGTGTGTGTGTGTGTGTGTGTGTGTGTGTGTGTGTGTGTGTGTGTGCAATTTGTTTGAGCAATTTTGTTTGTTGATTTATTTATGTTAATAGAGTTGTCTTTTATTTTAATTTGGTAGTTGGAGGTGTCTGTGTTGTGACTGTCATTTTTGCTATGAGGAAAAATGTTTTTAAAGAAGAAAGTTTTTACAGCATTTCCTCAAGATGGTCAGATTCTGGATTGACCTAGTTTTGCAAGGTTTGTTTGATAGCAGCATCTCCTAAACCAAGAATGCTTTGTCCCTAGCTCTGACATGTTTTGTGATCTGTGTTATCCCAGTGTAAGTCTTTGTAGTTTATAAATTTAAATTCAGCATTAAATATAGTTTGCACTTTCCAGATGATGCTTAGCAGTTACTAGTTAACTGATGGCCCAGCCAGGCTGGAGTGGGCCCGTCCGACCCCACCGAGCCATGTTGTGGGTTGGGGATGTTCTAGCTCAGGTGAGCCCATAGTTTCAGCCCAGCTGTGGTAGAGCAGCACTCCACCCGCTCACCTGTGGCACTGCACGGTGGGCCCAGCTTAGCAGTGCGACAGTCCTGGCCCAAGCAACCCTTGCCTGCTGTGGGCCCTGCCTGGTCAGAGCAGCACCTCCCTGTGGCAGACCCATGCGCTGTTACATGTGGGAGGCCACTCCAGCCTGGCTGGGCCCACCACGTGATGGGCTGGGGCCATTGAAGTGTTTAACTGGTTAATCGTAATGTTTAACTGGTTAAACAGGATTTTACTGTTCCCCTACTTGGGGGAAGAGGCATGGTGGCTGTAGAGTTCCATGGTTGGGGGCCAGGAGCACAGCCTTGCAGCCACTCTGCCTCTTCCCCCAAGTGTCCCCCCCCCCCGTCCCCCCGTCCCCATTCTGTTAATGCTGACCTCTCTGGTGCTGCTGGAGCAGAGGCCTGCAGCTGTCAGACACAGAGGAATCAGCATTGACCTCCCTTGGTTCGGCAAATTCCCTGGTTCTGGACCAGTCAAGGCCTGAGGTGCCCAACCAGGAAAGTCTAACCTGTATTTGAAAATGTAGAAAACATCCAAAATATTTAAATAAATGGTATTTTTAACAGCATGACTAATTGCGTGATTAGTCAAGATTAATTTCAATTACTTGAAAGCCTTAGAAAGTAGGTGTTTAAAAACTAGTACTATCTGGTCATCCATGCTTAGTGAGGAGTGTAACAAGGCCCCATGGTTTTGAACCACACTGACAACTGGAAGCTACACTCCTTTGATGAAAGGTGGGAGCAGAATCTTGGCTATTTCTAATAGGCATTTAGTATCTTAGCAGAAGAGCTGGTTGCTTCCATGGTGAATGATATATTTGGTTGAGTGTTTCTGTGCACTATCGGTAGAGCCTCTGGCCTCTCGCTAGCTTGTGGTCTCATGTAACTATGAAGGAGAAGAGTATAGTATGGAATCTTGTGGGACCCTTGAAGGTATGGGCACCCAGAGAATAGAAGCCATTGTCCAGCACCACTTGGAGCAGTGCTGGAAAGGAAGTCAGAATTTGAGTAGTGCTGTGCCAGTGCCTGCTGTGTCATGTAGGGCACGTCATCAGTATACTGTCTACGGTTCAGTAATACTTTCCACTCCCACCTCGTGTTTGGTACACTGTCAATATGTTTAAAACATTGTAGATGATTTTTGAGTGCACACAAACCTTTATCTTTTTAATTTTATTATTATTTATATATTTTGACAACTTTGATTAAACATTAGTGTGGTTGGGTAACAGGGTATAGGTGGACCTCATTGCTCAGGGATGTTAAATATCGGTTAATTGAATAACTGAGTAACCTCATGAATTCTTATCCATTAGTCGACTATTCTATAGTCCCGGAGGCGGGGTGGCTGGTGGGAGCTAGTCTGCAAGGGGAGCCAGTTTAAAAACCAGCTTCTCTTGCAGACCAACTGCTTGTCGCCCTGTGTTGCTGCCTCTGATGAAGAGGCAGCAGTGAGGGGTTGCAGCAGCCCCTCTCTGGAGGAGGGGGGGTCTGAGCTCCCAGATGCAGTGCGAATTGGAACTGAGCTGGGCTGCCCACCCAGCAGGCTCCTAATACAGTTTAAATGCAGAGCTACAGTGGGGGTAGGTCCCAGAGCCGGGTGACCCAGAACTGAGCCAGGCTGCTGGCCAGCCTACTAAAAATGTACTGGGGGCGGGGAGGGAAATGCATGTAGTCGATAGCATTAACCTACAAGCTTTTGCTTATCAGTTAATCGGTTAATTGGCTATACTATTACATCCCTACTCTGCTCCAAAAATCACTTTCTCCATATATAGCTGCATGTTGCAATTTTAGGGGCTTATCTTTCCTACAGCTAGGAGGGGAGAGCTACCCATCTCCTTCTACTCTCTGGCTTCTCCCTCCTTTGTTTCCTTCCCCTGAGCCTGTTTAGAGCCCGAGGCTAACTAGACTGGCAGTGGTTCTGCTTCTGCCAATCAGGCTCAGGTTCCTCTAGTCAGCTCCAATTCACTCCCTTAATTGGAGCTGGAGTGACAAAGAGCTGTCTCAGCAGTTCCTGGTCAGCACCCTGTCACAGGTTGTCAGGCATTCAGTTGTTTACTCTGTATAGAACATTTTTTGAATTTTTGTATTTCGTTCAGTTAATATACTTATGCAGGTGAGAGTTAGAAGGTATTTCAAAGCAGAGCAAAAGAAGAGTATTTTATGCGTTTAAATGGTTTGCAGAGTTGGAACAAAAATGTGGAAATCTATACTATATAATTAATATATACTCTAGGTTTATCATTTTACTTTTTTTGGTTACATTTTGGATACATTTTGGGCTTAATTTAGATTTGAATGGTGTGCATCAAAGCGTGACTCATAGATAAGTCTGAGCAAATACAGTTATAAACTGGTAAGTTAGTTGTGTCATTGCTTGCCGTAACAGAGATGGCTGTGCTTTATGTTGTGCTGAATGGGTTTTGTTTAATCTGTTTAGGGTAAGAGATTTCATTTATTCTTGGATTGCTTACTGTTAGTCTAGAAGTTGGACCATATCCTAGCATCGAATGTATTTTTAAAAAATTAAACTATGCTCATTTAAAGAACATTTATGATAAAGCCTTTCAACTAGAGTAATAATTAAAATATATAAGTAAATAAGAAATTTGTTATGGCAAAAATTTTAACTGTTGGAAATCAGATGATTTTCAGTATTCATAAAGATACTTTTCTTGTAGAATATTTTATGATATTACAAATATTTGGTGAGCAACTTAAAATGCAGTTAATTTTAAAAAAATCTACATTTAACATAATATAACTATGTAGTTCTACACTGTACTTAAATTGCAAACAACATTTGAAAATAGCAAATGACTTGCACAAAATGTATTATGTGATAAATAGAATACTATTCTAATGGCTCACAAAGCTTCAATTTCCTTTTTTTTTTAAACATAACTGAGTAATGCAAGGATGTATAGACACTGGGACTTGAATAAGAGTAATAGGGAATTGCTTCCATTGTCCTCTGAAATTAAAAGTGTGATCTAGAAGTTTTAAATGCCTGTACTGTCATTGGCCAACAAAGAAGCTCACATCATAATTAGGAGAAACCAACAAAATGCACTTGAAACAAAGAGAAACCAAAGATGTTCAACCAAAATGAGGGCATAGTCCTGCAGATGTTTGTTTATGCCAGGAGTCTCTGCTTATGTTAGGAGCATGTTTAATTTCTCTGGGAATACTTGTGTCAATGTTGATTTCTCAAATGAGTAGGAGTGTTTAGGATTGGATTTCTAATGAACTGCACACCTGCAAACTTAAGGGCTGCTGGAAAACATAGACTGGCTAGAAGACAGCTTGGTCCAGATGGGCGCTTACTATTTCTGATGATGGGGGCATATACATTAGATTCTAACCTTTTGAAATCAAGGCATCCAGGCCTCTTTCCTGAGATGATACAATTAATTTAGAACTGTGGTGTCCAACATGATAGCCACTTGCCATGTGTGCTATTTGGCTGGTTGTGTGGGGCTAGATGGCTTGAAAATGTGGCTCTTTAGCTAGTTGAGTGGCTAGTTACCTATAGCAATAGCCACCATAGTGGCTACTGCTTCAGAAATGGTTAGACACCACGGATTTAGAACCTTGTAAACTTTGCGCGTATATGATTGGCTTTTTTTTCCTTTTATGACTGCCATTCCTTGTGGGTTAAGAATGCTCCCTTCCTAGTCATTCTAGACTTTTTACAGGAAATCTTAAAATAAGTTTATTATGGATTGGTTATTCCAAGTGCAGGCTGCTTCCCTTACCAGCGTTGATGGCCATTATTCTTTCTGCTCTTTCCCTATAATATCAAGTGCTGATGATCTGTGTCACACGCAAATTTGCATTCCCATTGCCAGGATTCCTTTATGGACCTGGTTCTTAGAGTGGGAAGGCATGACACTGTGGTAGACTAACTCTTCATTTTTCATCTGTGAAGAAGCTGGTTTGTGACAAAAATCATTAGAGGAAGAGGTGCTGAGTGTGGAAAGTACATCTAGATTTCCTGCTGTTAGGTTGTTCACAGACAGACAAGCATGCCCATCATATATATTGGTTTTTAGACAACTCCTGGAAAGTGGAAGATTTTTTAAAAATTGTCTAAAATACATTATAAAGAAAATGCTTAGAAATTATGTTTACTTTTCAGAAATGTCCATAAAATAATCTCTGGGTGGAAGAGATAACTGCTTTGGTTTAATTTAATTTATTTTCACTTATAACTGTAGCCAGAAAGCTCTGCTTTCCTGTTGCAGTGCTTTCCTGTCAGAATTACAAAGCTAGCGGGTTTGTTTATTTCAGATTCCTGTTTCATAAAGTTTAAATATTACTAGTATAGTATATTATGTAGATGGGAGTTACAGGAATTAATCATAAAACATTACATCTGATAACAAGTGTTTGCTCAGTATAGCTAGAATCAGTATACAGTCATATATAGGGATGTAAGCGAGGTGTCGTCACTCGCCCCCCCCCCCCCCCCCCCCGCTGTATCAGAGGCAGCAAGGGCAGGAGGGGAACAGGAACCGGTCCTGTTTGTGGCGGCCTGGGCTGGTAGGCAGAGGCTGCTCCTCATGGTCAGGGGTTGCTGGACCTGGTGTGAGCCACGGTGGAGCAATCCCACCTCAGTCTCTGCTCTTACTTCATTTAAACTGCAGAGCCACAGGAGGGGTAGCACCTGGACAGAGCCCTTCCCTGATTGACTAATCATGTATATAAATTGTATTGACTACACAATTAGTCTGTTACCCACCTCTTAACATCCTTAGTCATATATCCCCATGTGACTGACACACAACATTCTATAAAATAAAAGTTAAATTGTTTGTCAGCCATTAAAATTTGTGCTAAGAATTAATCTGTGCTAAAGGTTGAGCAATAATAAATCTTGAATGTGCTGAGCTAATGCAATGAGCTTGTTGTTTTTGTGTTTAATAAGCAACAGTATAAACTTATATCAAAAATGATCTTCCAAATACTGTGTGTGCAAAATTTAGACAGAAGACTCTAGAAACTTTTCGTGTAAATGAATTCAACAAGAATAAATGTAGAGTATTAAAATTAGAACACTGCTTTGGTTTCCATGGGATATGCACAATGTGCTTGTTTGATTATCCCATTCAGGATACTGTTTGCTTTTAAGTTATCCTGAAAACTCTGAGATGTGGATGTTTTCCCATAGCTGGTCTTGTTCCCACAAGTTTCCTTAATATAGCATCATTTTTTCCCAGTGAAGCTGAGGAAAGGGGAAACCTGGGTAGTTTTTTCATTTTTTTTTAATTAAAATTTGAAACAAATATGATGCCTTTTTTCTTTTCTGCTTCTTAAATATCGGAGTGTTTTAACCAGGTATAATGTGTAACTTACTAAAATAATTTTTAAACCACGTTAAAATATTTTTACAGTTTTACAGTCATTGGGAAGAAGTTAAATCTGAACCTAATATCAGCTACGTAAAAAGAACACAAATTACTCCTTTTCAATCATGAATAAATCATATTTCAGAATCAATTTTAAGTTTAAAATTTTTGTTTTAAAATTGTAATAGCTAATGTTCACAGAACTAGAATAACTATTTGTAGTGAAGTATGAGTTTGAATTTCACACTTTCTTCTGAGTTGGTATCCATTACTCAGTACAGTATTACAATCCCCCCTCTCCCACTTTTCCTGTAATACTTTAGCAGAGATTATTCTTGAAACATTTTTGAGTGGTTTGTCAGCTACTTCTTCTTAGTACTTTTGAGTTTTTGTCCTCAATTTTGGAGTCTAGCTTTTTGCATCTGTACAAGAAGGCAGACATTTCTGCAAGCTCTCCCCAAAGGCTGCTTTGTTTTCAGATAGGATTTAGAATTATTTTTTTCCCTGCTTAACAGTTTTTCCTGATACCAAGATGATGATTGTCTGAAGGGAGTTGTGGAAGGATAGGGATTTTCCCTACTCGTAGGTTTCTCCCATGCAGTTGTGCAGTGACTTCAGGGGTCTCAGCACTAAGAACAATCTCATCTCCCAGATGCTTTCCTGCAGCATCATGGAGAAGAGAGCTGCTTTTTTTTTTTTTTTTAAGCATTTTGGAACCTTTCCAGAGATGGGATCTGATTTCTTGATTTTTTTTTTTTTCATACTACTATACTTCAGCTATCCTGATTAGCCTTCATTAGCTGAAAATAAACTACAAATGGTCTGGTAGCACTTTATACACTAACAAAACATGTAGATGGTATCATGAGCTTTCGTGGGCACAGCCCACTTCTAAATCTCATGATACCATCTACATGTTTTGTTAGTCTTTAAAGTGCTACCAGACCATTTTTTTTTTCTGTAACAGACTAACTCGGCTACCCCTGAAGCAGCTGAAAAGAAACTGCGAGAAAAGAAAATGTGGAGACCTTGTAGACTGCTTTAGTGTCAGGTTTTTTGCTGCAAGTGCTCCAGGAAGAAAAGGCCCTAGCACTGTGTCAGTTCCCTGTCTCACTGATTCCTGGTATCTTCAGACTACTTTGGATCGCTCCCTTCAGGAATTAACAGAGATAGGGTTGCCAGGTGTCTGGTATTGGCGCCTCCTGTCCAGTAAAAAAAAATTCAGAAAATACCGGACACCTAAAATGTCTGGTGTATTCTGTTTCTTTTTTTTTTCCCCCAGCCAGGAGGCGAAAATCCTGGGTGCTTACCCGGTTCTGCAGGGGAGCTGTCCAGCCCAGAGCAGGGACACAAGATGGCGGATGGCCGCCAGCAGCCTGTTAGGGCCACAAAGCTTCAAAAGCATTTCTTAGAGGGGCCATGCTATTCTTAAAAAAAAAAAAGTAATTATTTTGCTTAACAACTCTTGGGGTCCTTTTTTTCCTCTTTTTCTCAACAACTTTGGTCTCTCCTCCCCCCCCCCCTTTATTATTCCTCAACAGAATTTTTTCCCCAGTGGTTTGTTTTTTTTGGGGGGGTGGTGGTGTTCGGTATTTTTGATTAAACAATCTGGCAACCCTAAACAGAGATTCCCAGTACAGGTACTGCTCTTAATTCCACTGTTTCCTGATACTTCAAGTCTTCCACTTCTTACATAGTTTTTCTTTTTCTTTTTTATCTTGGAGAAGAGGAACCCCTTCTTTCTCTCTGGTAAAGTGAGACCCAGATTTCGCTCTTTTTGTCTTGACTTCTGTGGCACCCTGAGAGTCCAAGGCATGCAACCTTCCAGGTTCCCTATTCGTACAGATTTTATGGAGCAGTTAATCCTCAGATGAGCTTTGACACAAAAACCTTGTCATCACAGCCCTCTTTCACTTCTGGTCAGGTCACACATGAAGAAAGGGGGAGTGGCTTATAAGGAAGCTGTGTAGCAGGCAATGCTCATATATGTTGTTTAGCTGTTGCAGGAATTTCATTAGCCATTAGTGAAGAAGGAGAATTCTTGTGTTTTTCCTCAGACCAATGTGAATCCATTGATTCTTCAAGTGATTGTCCATATGTATTCTACATCTGAGGTTGCCAAATTGGATTCTTTTGGCCAGCAGTGGGTATAATCTGTCTATGAAAATAGCCTTTTTAGTAGCAATTGTGTCAGTATGGAGAATGGGGGTAATACAGTCACTTACGGCTGACCCATCATACGCTGAATTCATTGTGGACAAAGTCATAGGGTATAACCTACATTTGTACCTACAGTCGTCTCGTACTTCCATTTGCCTGTCTTGTTTCTTGGGCCCTACTCTTAACGAAGGGGAAGTGAGATTGAATATGCTGGGAATACTAAGGGATCCTTCATTTTAGCTGGCTAGGACCAAATCTTTCAGAGTCCCTCTGAGACCATTTACAGCTAGAATGAAAGGTCAGGCAGCATTGACCCTGAGGCTGTCGAAGTGGGCTCCTAATTGTGTGAGGGTTTGCTATGAGTTACACTGGATTAGATCTACCTGTGCAGATGTAGAGCTCACTGCACCAGAACTGAGGCAGCTTCATGGATTTCCCTGAGAAGTGTCCTGTCATTGAGTGACTGGCTCCTTTATGGGCTCAGTCTACCTGTACTAGTTTTCTGTAAGAACTAGGGATGTGAAAGGTTGACTGGTTTATATAATCCCAAATGGGTGATGCTTACCAGTTAACCAGAAACTGGTGGGGGCTGGCGCACCCCTGTTCGCAATGGGCCCGGGTGCCCCACAAGCAGGGGATGCTCCGGCGTCCAGAGCAACCTCTGTCTGTGCGAGAGCCCAGGAATGCAGGCAGGGACTGCTCTGGTGGGGACAGGGAGCTGGCGGCAGCCCCAACCCCTGCACAGAGTTAGGAGCAGCCAGCCAGTCCCAGTACGGGGTTGGGGGCAGGAGCTGCATGGGGTGGAGTGCTTCAGCTGGGGTGGAGCGGTCCCCAGCCCAGATCCCACTGTAGTTGTAGGGAGGCTTCGTTGTGGGCTGTGTGATATAAACCTTTTTTTAAGCTTTATACTGGAGAGCCCGCAGCATGTAACTGAGATTTTCATCAGTTACATGGTTACCTATTTAACCAGCTTTGAACATCCCTAGAGGGAACCTTCCAGATAGCTGCAGGAGTTCTAACTTGTGAGGAGTTGCCTGCTGCTTCTCGGAAAAGAGCTGTGGTCAACAGGAAGGCCCTGCAAAGGCTGTGGCTCGCTAAAAGAAATTAAGGCAAGGATGGGCAATAATTTTTGAAAGGGGAGCCACTTCACAAATTTCAGAAGTGGCTATGGGCTGACCCAGAAAAGGCAGGGCCTCAGGAAGAAGGGGTGGGGTTGAGAGCTCCCTTACTGGAACCTTTTCTTGACCTGTGGTCTCTGCCCCCTGACTTCTGGCCAATGGAAGGGATCTGGAGCAGATGGGAGGGTGCTGGGGGCTAGTCTCCTCCCAGAGTTGTCTGGGGTGGAGGCTTAGAATTCACATAACACAGCTGGCAGCTCCTGGCCCCACTGATAATTTGTTGCCTGGCAGCTGCCTGGCAGGCACAAGCCCTTTGAATAGAAGCAGTTGAAAGGGCTCATACATCTCTGGCTCCCAGTTAGTGTGCTAGGGGGTGGGGCTGGAACTGCCTCATGGACTGAATCTGGCCCACTGAGCGGCTTTTTCTCACCTCTGAATTAAGGTCACTAGTGCCTTGCAGGTAAACAGTTTGACATGGGACTAATAGATCTAAGTGGGACAGATAAACTCAAGCAGAATCCACCTTGCTGCTAAGATGGTGCAGGTTTTTCTTGTGTTTCTATTGAACTTTTTGTTAATAAATCAGACCCTCTAAGGAGGCTAATGCAAACTTTGGCTACACAAACAGGGGAATCTAGAGCAGCAGTAGAGAGGTTATTTTACCTCTTTATTTTGCACTTGTACTACCACTGCTGACATAGTTTTCCTAGTTCTTGTGTCTGCAATTCAAGAAGGATGTTGATAAATTGGAGAAGGTTCAGAGAAGAGCCATGAGAATGATTAGAAGATTAGAAATCCCACCTTATAACAATAAATTCTAGGAGTTCAGTCTGTTTATCTTGTTTGTCTGTAAATACCTATGGAGAACAAATGTTTAATAATGGCTCTACAATCTAGCAGAGAATGGCATAACATAATCCGATGGATAGAAGTTGGGGCTTGACTAATTTAGACTTGAAATAAGTCCACATTTTTAACAGTGAGGGAAATGAATTATTGGGCCAATTTACTAAGGGTCATCATTCATTCTCCATCACTTGTTATTTTTAATCGAGGTTCGATGTTTTCTAAAAGATCTCTTCTATAGGTTTGGGGAAGTTCTATGGCCTGACTGGAAGTCAGTCTATCTGATCACCGTGGTCCCTTTTGGCCTTGGAAGCTAAATCACATGCCACCCCTCTTAGCTATGTGCTTAAGTCTGGGCTGGAGGGAAGAATGCTTGAGATTCACAACTGTGAACCCTTTCCCATAGGGCAGGTATCTATTTAAGCCCCCCCCCCCTTTTTTTTTTTTTGCAAGAACAGTGGTGGAGCACACCTAACTCCACACAAAACAGCAGGAAGGGGAAGGAGAAAGAGGATGAGACAGTGGCAGCGGTGGCCATAATATTTAGTCTACTAGTTAAGAAACTCACTCAGAATGTGATAGACGCCCCCAGTTCAGTTCCTCTATCTGCCCGATGCGAAGGGATTTGAACCGGGGGGGGGGGGGTCTCACCTCTCAGGTGAATGCCCTAACTCTACTAGATTATAGATTCATTCTCCCTGTACCTCTAGTCCAGTGCATATTTAATTATTTATATAGAATGAAACATCTTCAACAGGGGAGATTGAGAGAGATCCACATCTGAGTATCCCATAGTGCAGTGGTTAGGGTATTCTGGAGATTAAGGCGCTTAGGTTCTTTTCCACTACAGGGTTAGGCAGCAGTCTAGTGGATGTTTTGTTGAGCACAGTAGCACCTTTGGGCACCTAATCCCTCTGCAGGTCTGGGCCTTAATCTTTCTCTACTTCAGTTCCTCATATGTAAAATGGAGATGATAATACAGCTCACAGGAATGTTGTGAAGACACATATTGTAAAGAGACTCGTACATTATGGTGATGGGGGCCATTTAAGTACCTACAGTAGACATTTGACATAGCTTTTTATTAGAGCTATGTTGAGACCATCAGTGCTATTGCTGTGTTGCTTCACTGCAGGGACAATAGGATTTCTTGGGCTATTGGCCTTTGGTTCAGAAGAAAGGCAAATCTTCCTTAAAGTTATCTTTCAAAAGTGTCTTCAAAGGGAAGGGAAAAAAGCGAGGAAATTCTGGATTTGAAAAGTATTGTGGTCTAGAGGTGAGCAAACATTCCTCTTACAAAAGAACATGTGTGAGACAATCTAATCTTGGAGTTGTATTGTTTTGATCTCATCTTGGCTTTGTTTTGTTGTGATTGTTTTAGGGGTTATTTTATTTGCACATGCCTGATGGGATCTTGTTTTCATCAGAAGCTGGAAATGGAAATAAAACTGAAAGTTAAGTGTTGCTGTGTTTGTTCGGAAATACTAGTTACTTGAGTCTTCCCGGATGCTCCTTTACATTTCTGAATATAGCTCTCAGGTGCCCACAAAAGAATAACTACTTCAGGAAAACATGGGATGCAAGCCATGACTTGTGCACTTCTGCAGTAAAATCATATTCACTGCTAGAGCAACCCTCTCTCCCTCCCACCAAAAAAAAAAAAAAAAAAAATGCCAGCTGTTTTTAAAAGCTATTTTCAGGCTGGAACCTGAATCTTGGAGGAGAACCAGAACCTTGTATAAACAAACTTTGTACTTTTTTCTCCATTAAAAATAATGCCTCTATTTATGCTTTCATTTATGACTAACTACTAGATGATCACATAAGTACTGTAGTTTAACTGTTTCCTTTTTTTGTTTACTTTTAACATTATTAAATGTTTGTGTATATATTCATTGATAAACTGTTAATGTAAACAATTTGATGATAGAGTTGTGAGTTAAAATTATCTTATTGTAGTGATCTCTGTAATGTTCTCTGAAATGTTATGAATTTGAAAACTGAAAGACAGAAATTTAATAACATATCAGTACATATTTATTAAAGCAATTATATATCTTGATGTTTAAATAGATTAACTTTTCACTATTACGTATGTCGAGCTCTATTTGGATGAAAATTCTAATTAAATTAAAATGTACAAAACAGCATTTTAATTTTTGTATTAAATAACCTACCTTAAACTAGTTTATTAAATTGGGGAAGCACTGTCTGTAGATAATGAATTGAGCTATTTCTGGGCCCTGTGTTTTTTCCTGCTTGGTGTGGGTGTGGAGAATGGCTTGCCTAAGAATTCCCCATGGTCATTGCCATTTTCCCCCAGAGAAGATCATCAAAAGGAAGGCACTGATGCCCTTCTCTGCTGCTGAAGAAAAAGCACCAGCAATCTGGTGAGCACCATTCAATAGCTGTGATCCAGGCAGGAGACTGAGATAGCTAGTGCCATCTACCAGCAGAACAGTAGATAAGGCAGATAGGAAATGCTCCCCAGTACTGGCCTCTGCTTTGCCCTGCCTTCAGTCATCACCTTAAGCACTGGATTTGTGGTCATCCAGGCCAGCTCTTACTGCAGACAACACTTGAGGCTTATGTAGCAGGAAGTCTTGCTTTGTGTCTCAGTGCTGGATTCCACAGTTGTGCAGGAGATAGATCTAGCACTGGTCCTTCAATGCCAGTAGGAGGGTTCCATGCTACTTCAAGGCAGGGACAGCAGATCACAGAACCATTGATGGTCAAGTTGTAGGAACATCTAATTCTTTCTTGTCCTGTCCAGTTGAGGGATAAACCCAGTAAGTTGTTCGTAGGACCAGCATCATCCAGCAAACGTTCTCTGTTTATGGCATCAAGGGGCACAGACCAGTTATGGCCTGCAAACTCTTCACAGCCAGCCTTCCTGGGATAGGAGGCTTAGACAGACATGTCACTGTTGGGAAGATCCAGGTCCTGAAATTGTCTGAGTGATGCTTATCAGATAGCGTTCAACTGGTTCCCTGGGAGCAGCCCCCTGCCTGTGGCCTGCTGCGGGTGTGGGCTACTCCCCCCGCCCCCCGGCGGGCTGCTCCTGGCCTGGGGGTCGTCAGCCAGCCCTGGTGCGGGGGCTGGGAGCGGGAGTCCCGTCTGGGATCCCACTTAGTCAGTTAATTAAACATTGGGGGCAAAATCTTGACATAAAGTGCACCATGCTTGCTCTCCACTGGATGTGCAGATTGTGGGCAACCAGCCAATGAATTCTGAGGATGACATGGAAGTGAGGGGTGTAGCTCAGTACAAATTGCAGACTATCCCCATGGTTCTGGAGTGTAGTCCCAGTAGGTGGTGGTGGTTGATGAGTAACTGAGTCAGAGGGGAGAGGGTGGATTCTACCAAATCAGGGATGCTCTTATCCCAAATAGGAATGTTATGGGTCTGGGCAGAATATAGGTCCATGGAGTTGTTGGAGGGCCCGGAGTTTACCAGCACCCTTAGCTTGACCTCAGACATAGCAGGATGTTGTAACCGACAGCTCATTGGCTGACTGTGGCCAGGCTACTGGTTCAGAAAAGAGGCTTTCCTGACTAGGGTAGGCCATGAGACTTACCAGGGCACCATTGGCTGTAGTGCCCAGGTTTCTTGCAATATAGGCACAAATTTATGGGTCATTGCCAGCTGCTTTCAGCATCATTAAGGCAGAGTTGAATTTGGTTGGTCTGGGGGTTGAAAGCTGGATTCCCTTTCTAGTTGCCATTCAACCAGGAGGCGTCTATGCCAGTGCACAGCTTAACTACAGCGTATAGTTTGGGTAGTGGCTCTACCTCCACCAGTTTGTTGCTGATTTCTTCATTTAAGCCATGTTGGAAATGATATTGCAGCCTCTTTCCATCTATTGCTGACTGCTAAGCCTGGGAATTCCATGGTGAATTTGGCTGCTGGTCTAGTGCCCTGGCATAGGTTCTGAAGTGTGCTCTTGGCAGAGTGGGTACAATTTGTGTCATTGAAAATAATCATCATGGCTCATATGAATTCTTAATGCTGTCCCAGAAAAGGACTGGAATTCTCCAGGAGGGTGGATTGGGCCTAATGGTCAGTGGGGTGAGTAGGCCTGGAGGTTGGAGCTGAACCAAGTTAGTTAAGACTCAAGACCACAGGGTGCTCGAGAGTATAATGAAAAATAGAGCTGAGAGTCAGAACCAGCAGCTGAAAGCCAGAGTCAATGGGTGAGTTGGAGACATGATCAGAAAACAAATCCAAGGGTACCAGAGCAATTTAGGCAGGAAGCAGGACCTAGTGTAGCGGTGAGCATGGAAAATGCTGCACATTCAGCAAGCCATATCTACATCTGGGTCAAGTGGTAACTAATTCTGCTCCCCTACTACTCAGGGGCTACGTCTACATTGGCATGATTTTCCGAAAATGCTTTTAACAGAAAACTTTTCCGTTAAAAGCATTTTCAGAAAAGCACATCTAGATTGGCAGGATGCTTTTCTGCAAAAGCACTTTTTGCGGAAAAGCGTCCGTGGCCAATCTAGACGTGGTTTTCCGCAAAAAAGCCCCGATTGCCATTTTCGCGATCGGGGCTTTTTTGCAGAAAACACTACTGTGCACTGGCCCTTTTGCGCCAAAGTCTTTCGGAAAAAGACTTTTGCCCGAACGGGAGCAGCATAGTATTTCTGGAAAAGCACTGACGATCTTACGTGAGATCGTCAGTGCTTTTCCAGAAATTCAAGTGTCCAGTGTAGACAGCTGGCAAGTTTTTCCGCAAAAGCAGATGATTTTGCGGAAAAACTTGCCAGTCTAGACACAGCCAGGGAGTGCAGGATTAGCTTATGTCCATTTTGTTGCTGAGAGGCTGAACCTGCTGCAGCTCACTCCCTAACACTCTGCTCCAAAGCATGAAGGTACGAGAATTTCTCAATGAAATGGTTGCAAGAATTTTTTAACGTGGATAAACAATATATTTGCTCCTTATCAATGTTTTTCAAATGTAAGTGTCAGTCCCTAATACTGTGGGTTTAGATTTGTGGCTCTGAGAATAGCAGTTACTCTCTGGTTGATTTGCAGAAACAATATTTCCAGACCCTCTCTGCTCTTCATTCTCCATTGCTATCAGTTTCCACGGTAGGGTTGCCAGATGGTTTCAACAAAAATACCAGACACACTTGACATTACGTCATAATCTACATTACATTTTATTTAGAATATACCGGACATTTATATTTTCTCAATATGTTTCCTGAGTAGAAAGCTCAAATACTGGACTGTCCAGTTCAAAACCGGACACCTGGCAACCCTGTTCCATGGATGTTTCTGATTGATTGAACGTAACGTAGAAAGTTATACCAAGTTAATTGGTATGGCTCCAATTCTGACTGGCTCTGGAGTCAGTCAGGAAAAATTTCACGATGACAATATATTACCCATTTGTTGCATCTGTTTCATGTTTGAAGATTACTTTGTGATTAGTTCATTACCTGATTTATTGTTTATGGAATCTATTGTGTTTTCTTTCAGTAGCAGCAAAGACTACATCAGGATTGCTATGGTGAAGATAGTTTAGTTTTTGTCTGAAAGACTAGCCTTGCCTAACATGTAATGTTGATTGTTTCTACACTCCCTTCCAATCTCCACTCTCCTTAACATTTTGCTCCGTAAAAGGAAACAGTTTTTTTGGCAAAACTGCAGCTGCCCAAACCCATTTACTTGCTGGGAAAAATAACCCCTGGCTTGTTGGTGCAGCCTTGTGATGCTGTACAGATTTAAAAAGTAAACATTTACTTACACTTACTCGCATTGTTAGCTTTTCAGAAGCCTAGAGAGAGGAAGTAATTTGTTGTACCAGCTCATAAATGGTCACAGTGTAGCAACATAAAACCTAGTGGTAAGGGTGGAGTTAAAAATAGGCTAGACTTTTTATCCGGTTGAATACAGTAGTCATCTTACTTTCCAGAATTATATAATTTTTCAGTAAAATTGACTCTAGATTTTAAGTTTTTTTTCCTCACCTCCATTACAAAGATTGATTTAACTGTGCATTATTAAATAACATTTGCACCCATCCCTTCCTTCCTTCATTCATTTTGATTAGTTTTTTGTGGTTGCAGAAGTTTCTGTTTAAACCACGCTACTTGGTGTTTTGTTAGCATATTATGTAAGCTGAATGTTTTAAAACAAATTATGGCTAAAGTATTAAGGTATATACAGTACCTATAGTGCATTAATTGTGATCTAAGAATTTCCATTGTTCTCTTATAAAGCTCCGTCTACACTGTTTGTTTTTTGCGGACAGGGAAATGCAAATGAAGCGCTTATTAGCAAATCTTGCACTCTCATTTGCATATTGTCTTTGATCCTTTTGGCGGAAGAGGTTTTTGCGGAAAAAAACTTCAGTGTAGAAGGGGCCATTTTTTTTTTTTTGAAAAAAACCCTTTTGCATAAGATCTCTTATTCCTCAAAAAATGAGGTTTACAGGATCTTGCCAAAAGGGGTTTTTTTTTTTTTTTTTTTTCGAAAAATGGCGCCGTCTACACTGCGTTTTTTTCCCCCGCAAAAACCTTTTCCGCAAAAAGAATTGGAAGAGAATACGCAAATGAGTGCGAGATTTACTAATGAGAGCTTCATTTGCATTTCCTCTTTCGCAAAAAACAAATAGTGTGGATGGAGCCTTAGTGTGCAGCATTGCTCATACCGAAGCCATACCGATTCTGTTTTAAATCCTATTAGGGCGATTTTTAAAGTTTCCCCATAGCATCTGTACAATAAGAGTGCAGGATTGTCGTTGTCATTCGGAAACCTAGAATGTCAAGTCAGTGTGAAATGATGGAGAAACAAGTGAGATTTTTAAAGTTATTTTTCTTCAGAATATCACCAGGTTCAATCACCACTAGGATTTGTGGTCTGTTACCATCCAGTTTTAAATTCACAACCATTTTGACATGACAGATTAACACCTGCATGATAGCAGGGCATGTATTTATGCCATGCCAACAGTCCTAGATCATTATCATATCAGAGAGAACTCAACAAAGTTCCACCCTTATTCTACAGCTAATTTGTGTGCAAAAGTTTCTTTGGTATATAGGGGAGATTATTTGGATGGAGGGATTAGATGGTTTAACTGCCACAGTTCTTCAAAATCATACACACAACACAATTCAACCAGCACACACAGCAATCCCAAGCTCACACAAACCAGCACAGCAGGACCCATCCTACTTGCCCAAATCCATACACATTTCTTGGGACAACACTAACCCCTCACAAATCATCTCTCCCAGCACAACACACGTGTTTACCCAGACTCACTCATACTTATTATAAAAGGGTACATTGCAGTAGTAAATCAGTGGGTCCATTGCTAGTAGAAAATAATATTCATGTAAACAAAGTGGCGTACTCACTCCCCTTTGATTATTGTTTGTAATTCCTCTTAATATGAGTTAATGGGTTTTTTTTCATGTTACTCATGACAGTGAGAAAGTGTAATTACGTTTTCTCACTCTTTGGAATTTGCACTATAGCACCTGTGTGTTGCAAGAGTCTGAGATAAGTATGATAAATTTACATACTCTGTCTTGAAGCATTTAGGCACATGACACACACTGAGGGTGGAATGAGAAATCTCTGAATCTCCTTCTTTGTGGGTTTAAGTAAGATCGTAATGTTATTTTAGCATAATTCTTGAGTTTAGCAGTACTTAACAAAAGTTTTATTGCCACATATCTATGTAATCAAAACTGGCCTTCTTCCATTTGGGCACAAAACCAGTGAAACAGAAACTTTCAGTATACTTTGACATTGCATAACAGCTGTGCACCACTTAAAGCTAAAGTTTAGCTCAGGCTGTCAGTTTGATCTTTGAACTTAATGTTTAATATTTTTTTGCTGTAGAAATATTATTGCAAGGACACACACCTACGATGTTCAAGCGTTTATTACAATGGGATCTGGTAGCACTAGTATAGCTTAGCATCTGATGTGTTAGCAATGAAATCGTAGTTTTTCAAAAGTTTGTATTTTAGGTTAAAACAATTTGGGCTGAAAGCATAAAAGGTTCAAGAGAGATTTTTTTTTAAATAAATTTTCTAAAAAAGCTTAGGTATTCTGCCCAGACTTATAACTAGGGTTAAGATTTTGTCGTGGTTATTTTTAGCAAAAGTCACGGACAGGACACAGGCAGTAAACAAATTTCAAGGAAGTCCATGGCTTGTCTGTGACTTTTACTAAAATAACTGGTTGGAGTGGGGGGAGACAGGAGGCTGACTGTTACTGGGACTGAAGCCCAAGTTCCATATAGGGGGAGGACTGAAAGCTTAAGAGCCCCCCAGAGGCAGCTGACAACTGCAGGGGCCCCTGCTGCCTCAAGGTGCATGGCTGAAGCCAAAGTAGTCACTGAGGTCTCTGAAAGTCATGGAATCTGTGAGCTCCATGACAAAATCGTATCTTTACTTTTAACATTTTGATTAAAAATTCAAAAGATCAGCAGCTTTGAATTTCCCTGAAAACAAAAATGTCAGTCTTTTTTGCAAACTCATTATCTTAATAGAATGCCTTAATAGCAGGGTTATCCTCTAGAACGGATATGCTCTATTTTGTAAATATAAACTTCAGTTACTTTAATTGTTGTCATCATAAACTATTCGGAAGGGCTGTTATTTATATAATGTCAGCTTATACTTTCTTATATTTTATTCTTCTAGTATATACTGACTTCCGTTACTACTACTAAGTCCTATTTTTCAGTGTTTGGACTGAAAGCCATTCTGCACAGTTTTTCTATTCTAGAACCCAGTAACTCTGCAGGAGAAATGCTGCACTGTATAAGTGTGAAACACATTAGTGGTTCACTCTTCTGTGTCAGCAGCTGTTTTCGGGTGCTTGCTCATGCCCATTCCACAATAGGCGTGAGTGTTCACCACATGGACTGGTGCCTGACGTTTTTCTCCTAGCCGTACCTATAGGGCAGTGCCTCGAGTGACCCCTGGAGTGGTGCCTTCCTGGTGTGGTATAAGGGGAATACCCTCACACCTCAGTTCCTTCGTGCCCGCTAGTGACGATGCATCGGAACAGCTGTGCTCCAGCCTTAGCTGTTGTCATCTCCCCATTGTTAGTCTTTCTTTATAGTGAATTTACCCACTGTAGTTCATGTAGCTGTTCCCCTTTGGGATTTGAACTCTGTGATTCTTGCAAACAATCTCTGCCAGTCAGTGACCCATATAGGAGTTTCTTGAGTGAAGCACACGTCAGTGACAGGTGCAAGATTTGTAAACCCTTCAAGCCTAGGACTAAGGAGGAGTGGGACATTCGGTTTTGTGCCCCCTTAATGGAGTTGGCCTTAAGCTCGGCATGGGTGCACCAATCAGAGTTGGCACCGGACACTGAGGGCTTAGTGCATAATGCTCTGGAGGCACCGTCCACCAGTCGGCACCACTCTCCCTCCCAGACCCTGCTGAAAAAGCTGAGAAGGGCATCAAGCTCCCATCCTGGAAAAAAAAGGACAAGGGGTGAATGAGTGCAGACCTGTGTCAGGCGGTTCCCAATCTGAGTTCATGAGACCCAGAACAGGGTCAGGCAGAATGGAGCATCCAGCCCACTTTGTCCCTCCCTCCCCAAATGTGAGCAGAACTCTTAAGTCACCTTTCAGGTGCCCTGCAGGCTGCACAGGAGAGACTGTCTTTACCTGTACTGGTATACCAGGCCTCTGTGACTCCCCAATCAAAAGATAAAGCTGCACTTTGCATGGGTGGACTGTCCTCTGCATCAGCACCAGATTCCATAGAGGGAAGGGTACAGGCATCACTCACAGGCCCGTGATCACCACGGGGCAACCCAGGAAAGGCCAACCCCACTCACCCCCTTTAGACTATCAGGCTGAGTTGCAGCACACAGGGGCTTATAGTATGGTTCACCAATGTGGGAGTACAGACCCTTGGAGTTTTGTGCTCTGCACAGTGAATGAGAGTAGCAGCACCTCCAAATATCCATGAGCCTTTGACACCATTGAGATGCCAGTCTATACCAGCGGTGAGGTCCCCTTCAAGGGCGGCACCCCTCTTCCAAGTTGTTGACCAGATATGGGCACGGGTCTCACACTGCTTCTCGCTCCAGGTCACGGTCTTGTCTTGTCTTTTTAGATTATGAACTGCTTGGCCTTGTCTAGAGTAGGTTTTGAAGGTGCATTGTTACACGTTTTTAAAATCTAGTCAAATAAGGTATATCTGACTTAAGCAGATGGTGTACTGGTTGAATTAAAAACTACACCGACTTCTTAGACTTCCCTTGTACTTTAACTCAACCAATTTAGTACTTGTTAAAGACAATATACACTGTCCTACATTAGGCTTTTAAAATGTTAGTTAGCATGTATCCATGCTAAATTCTGCTCTAGGCAAGGCTTTGGAGGCAGAGATTGCGTTGCATAAGTATGATAACTGTTTAGCATTTTGTGGATATTCTCAAAATGCAAACACTAATACATTTACCACTAATGCAAATTACCATCCTTTCATGTGCTCTGGGTAGCTGCCCAGAAATGTATTTTAGCCAAGGTCAGTTAACAAGCCACCCTCAAATTTATTTCAAAATATGAATATGAATCAAATCTGATTTGAGATTAGAAAGTATTGTTCATAGGTCCAAAATGTAGGACTTCCAGATCCTTACAGGTGCACTTATAACATTTATTTTTTGTCTTCAGAACAGATTCCTTGACAACAGTAACTTCTGTATGGTTAGTTATGATGATGCTGAGCACTAAAAATGTCATTTATTTACCCTGGCCTTTATTTCCTTTAAAATAGAGTATCCTTAAGTATAAGGAGTGAAAGTGCATCTAAAATATTACCATAATTTAATGGATGTCTTCAGCAGCACTCTAGCTCTCTTCTGTACTCCATTCTCCGTTAAGGAGCCAAAGATGGTTTTATTGAAGGACTGGTTAAAAAAGGTCATGTGCAGCATCAAAAGGGATTTGCAGAAGCCCTAGCTTGGCTGAGTAACTGTACAAGTTACACTTGGCCATCTGCTGAAGGAACTTTTGCTGGAAGATCTTTCAGGCTTTCCTTCATTAATACATTATTGATTTGGCTAGTAGCCTTGAGAATTTTGTATAAGGCTTTCTTAATTTTTCTTTTCCCTCTCAGTTTTAGTCACAGCTAGCTACATCTCTTAAGCAGAGGACTGGTGGTAGATTGTAAAGTAAATAAGAAAATTTTGTACTAGTAGAGGATTTTTGAGAATCCCTATCCACTAATACAATGGTTCTGAAACTATGGGTCTGGCCTCCCAAGGGAGGTACGGGAATGTGTCAAGGGAGGTAGGAACTCTTTGTTTTATTTCTAAAGAGTTTTGGCTATCAGCCCCAGGCAGCTGGAGCTCATGCAGAAAAGCCGGATGCACCCGAGAGGTGAGGGGATGAGATAAAGGGGACAGCCAGAGCCCTGCCACCAGGCTCTGATAGCTGGAGCCTCATTGCCTGGACTCTGACTCTCCTCCCCTACCCCAATCACTCATAGTTGTCAGCCTTAGCGTGGCAGCAGTAGCACAGAATTAAGGGTGGCAAAGTCTGCTGTGAAAAGTGATATTGACAAATATCAGTTTTCACATTGCCATCCTTACTTCTGTGCTGCTGCTGGGGCTGGGGTACTTTCAGAGCTGAACACCCAGCCAGCAGCGGCTGCTCTTTGCTCTACCTTCAAGACTGGCTGGTAGGTAATATATGTTCTTGGGGTGGGAAGGTGTAAGGGAATACAGACACAAAGAAGGGGATCCCAATCGAAGAACCATTGCACTAATACTGTACCTCTTTGGGGAAGAATATAATAATAAAGAAAAAGATAAAATTGTTACATTGTTATCAATTTCTGTGTTACTTCTGATATTTAAACTACACCACTGAAAGTGGAATTGACACAAGCGTAGATTTTCCATTTTCTTATTTTGATCTATTTTGGGTTCTCCCTCCGTGTCCCTCCACTCTTCCCTAACCCTTGCACCCCAAATTTTAAACCAAGTTTGTGTAAAGTACAAAGCTAGTGTAGTTGAATAGCAGTTAGTACATTGTAAAAGTTACGGGCTCATTTTATCATATGTAATATTAAGATTTTGTCTCTATTATTTTAGTAAAAGTCATGGACAAGTCTTGGTCAGTAAACAAAAATTCATGGGAACCTGTGACCTGTCTGTGTCAGTGCTAAACATTAGCAGGAAGGCAGGGCTGGGGAGTGGGAGGGAAGGAATGACAACTGAAGCCTCATGGGGAAAGACTGATGATCAGGTGCAGGCATGGGTGAGGAGGCTACACAATCCCAGCTCTAGCCCCGGCTATAGCTGTGGGGCAGATGCATATAGTCCTTGCTCTAGCTCCAGCCATGGGGATGGCAGTGACAGTCTTAGGCCCGGTCCTGGGGAAGATAGGGGGAGGTGAGGAGAATGGGGTATGTGACCCCGATTCCAGCCTGTATTATAGCCAGCAGGGTGAGGTGCGCACTCCTGGCCAGATCCAGGGGTTGTGTGGGGCCCAGCTGCAATCCTGGCCAAAGCTGCATGGTCCCTGCTCCTGACAGTCATAGGGGAAGGGCATATAGTCCCAGCTGCAGCCCTTACTGCAGCCTTGGAAAGGGGACTAGGCAGTCCCAGCCCTGGCTACGGGGCAGAGGTACGCAGCTCTGGTGGCAGCCATGGGGGAGCACAGAGCCCTGGCTCTGACTCTTTTGGCAGCCACTCTGAGCTGAAGCCAAAAAATTGTAGAGGTCCAGTAAAGTCACATAATCAGTGATTGCCGTGACCTAAATTGCATCCTTAATTGCCTGGTGAGTATGTTTCTTTAGAGCAACAAATGTTTAAGGATAAATAGTGTATAATAAAAGCAGCATGCACTGTACTGTTCCAGAAGAAACGTGTAACATGCATTTACCTAGCCTTTTTCCTACCAAAGACCACTGACTTGAAGAAAAAATCAGTAGCGGGCCACATACAGCCCTGCAGGGGGGAGAGGCCATGGCGGCTTGGGGCTTCCCCTAGGCTTTTAGGGTTTCTAGCTTTCCTCATTGGACAGACGGGATGTCATTGCCGCAGATGGCATGTGGTCTGTCCAGTTGGGACAGTTGGCAACCCTAAAAGATAATGCATCACTCATTAGCCTCTAAACCTGCTGGGCAGAAATTCATAGAATAATCAAATGGTTTTTAAACTGGAAAGCTGCAGTTTATAAGTTTATAAAAATAAATAATACAATTTGTACTGCATCTCTTAGGCTGTTCTATTCTGAGCTCATCCTAGACTTCCAGTTTTCAATGTGCTGCAGAATTTTGTATAATTGTGATGGGGCCAAAAATGAGGGATTCAGGGTGGGAAGGGAGCTCTAAGCTGAGGCAGAGAGTTGAGGTGTGGGAGAGGGATTAGGGCTCTTATTGGGAGGGGTGCAAGATCTGGGGTGAGGCTTGGGGTGAAGGGGTTGGCATGCACAAGGGGGCTTAGCCTGAGGAAAAGGGCTTTGGAGTGCAGGAGGGGGCTCACGGCAGGAGGTTTGGGTGTAAGTGCTGGGTCTTAGGTAAGAGCTGGGTGCTGAAGTGGGCTCAGGTCTGGGGCAGGAAGGTAGAGTGTGGGACCTGGGAGATGAGGGGCTCAGGGATGGTGCAGAGGGGTTGCAGTGCAGAGTGCCTACTTCTGGCAGCTTCCAGATTCGGATGTGGCTCACACGTGTCCCTGAAGCTCAGGGAGGAGTGAGGAATGGCTCTGTATGCTGCTCTCACTTGCAGATGCAGCTCCCATTTCCAGCAGATCCTAGCCAATGGGAACTGTGAGGACAGTGCCTGCAGGTGAGGGTAGCAAGCGGAGCTTCCCAGATTGCTGCGAGCCAGCCCTAAGGGCTCTGGGCGATGAGATTCAGGGTTTCTGGCCCATGGTGCAGAATTTAAGCAGGGGTCCAGATCCAGCCCGTGAGCCAGAGATTCCCCACGCCTGCCTAATTCGAGTTTTGGAAGAACAGATTGGACAAGGTTTCATATTCATGTATGAGAAATATTGCCCTATATTATAACTATATATATATATACTTGGTAACTTTGTGATCTTTGATTTGACTTTCAAAAGTACATGTTTCTATTTCTTTATAGTAAGGTTAACTCTTGTGTTTATACCTTTTGAATACATGTAAACATCTGCAATACCCACTGGTTGTACAACTACTAGGTAGTTATATCACATAACTTACATCTTATTTCGCAAAGGATATCTTGAGCAAATATTTTATTTTTATTACCCAAGCAACTTGTGGTATTTAATTTGAATGGGCCATGTAGTGTAGCAGTTCTGTATGTGTTTTACTTGCAGTGCTTTCTTTGCGTACCAAAGATTCATTGGAACTTATTTTATGGGCATATTTTTTGTGGTAGGTATAATAGTTTACATCCATTTCCACAATGCAGTTGTTATTTACAGTGTTGCTAAGCAGTTGATTCTATTGGCTCCATCCCAGTCCTCTATACCTGATGTAAACCATAGTTTTTGGAACTGGTACCTATCTCATCCAAAAATGTTTTGTCATCCAAAAATACTCTTTCTTCCTGGTGACAATTTTTGTTGATGTTTTAAATCTCCAAAAAAGGGAAAGATCAAAGTATACTCTGTTCTTTCCTGCTCTTCTGAATATACAAAACAGCTGCAAGGCACAATCAGCCATTGTAGTGAAGAGCCCAAGTTCTATAAACAGATACACAGCTTTAAACTTAAACTGTTCTGCTAGGCCAGGAGATTTTGACTTCAAATTACAAAACATTCACATCCACTGACATATTTGTTTTAACAGTATAATTTCTTAAGCAGCAATATTTGTATCATTGCACTTAAATTTAAGGTTGTGTTTCCATGAATGTTTTAAAATACATTTTTTTCATGCTTGCAGGTCTCCCACACTGTTATTTTTCAGTATTAATTTTGAGTCAGTTTTGGACTTTATGAAGAAAATTACAATTGCACTGCATATATCTGAAAGTCTAAGCATGTTTTTGCAAGGATGTGGTTTCACTGTGATACATCATTCTTTAGCCTCTAAACCTGCTGTGCAGAAATTGGTAGAATAATTAAATGTTCTTTTGAACAGAAAAATCTGCAGTTTCATCAAGTAAATTCAAAACCTGGCTGTCTTAGTTAAACATGAAAATAAATAATACAATCTGTACTACATCTCTTGGACTGTTTTATTTTGAGCTGATTCTGGTTTTCCAGTTTTCAGTGTGCTGCAGAATTGTATTTATTCACAGTATATAACTGCATTGGAAAAATTGGAAATGTGGGAGATACATATTTTGTTAAATGATGAGGGGGCAGTCACACTTTGTTAATAAGGAGGCTACAGAAATCATCTGAGATTTTAGTATCCACAGGATGGTTGAGACTTTTGTCACTTGGCCACGTGGATATTTCTCCTCTCTTTCTCGGGAGGAAGAGTAGAGGTGATTTGTAATGTTTTTTGGGGGTACAACTGCTGATTCCTCACTACCTTCATCTCAGTATACTGCACTTCCAACATTGATGTATAACCAATAGCTAATAGCTGGATGTCTCTGCTGAGCAGTGAAATAGTCATCCTTTGACTTTAGCGTTAATACTGTGTTGAGTTGAAAGGTCTAGTTTACACTTCTCAGGGATTTTTTTTCAGGCTATCTGTTTTCAGACTCCTGAAGACTGCACTTCAAACTCAGTTTGTCACTGCCATCTCAGGGGTTGAAGAGAGGACAATAATTCCTGTTACAGGAGGAACAGCTGGCAAAGAGCCTCTTAACAAAAGAAAGTGAGGTATCTCTGAAAAGATCCTTTAAGGATTCAAGCCTATCAGTATAACCTTCACTCTAGGCAGCATGAAAGAGGTTGTAGGCACATTACAGGTCTTCAAAAAGCAGAGATGATGACTCTGTGCTGGTCCAGAATTTCTCATTTCTAGGCTCTTGTTCCTATGCAACATAAAATCCAAGTGACTTCAGGAACTGTGCTCACCTTGGAGGCAGGCAAGACATTTGGTTAAGTATTTGGCACCCAATTTTTCCTCACTGGTCTGGCATTGACCAGGCCTTTCAAAGGCAGACTTCTTTTCAAGGAAGACTTGGAGAAGATTCAACAAAGCTTAGCTACTCAAAACACAGAGACCTACACCAGGATAGGTCCACATGGGAGTGGCGGGATTGGCGCCCAACCATAAGCAGATCCAAGAAAGTAGAGCCTGCTTTCCAGAAAAAAAAAAGCAAATAAAATTCAAGAAAATAGCAGGCCTCAATTGACTTAACTTTTTGTTTCCAGAGAAAAGGTACAAAACAACAGGTAGTCCTTTCTGGTTTTAAGCAGTTAGTCTGAAGGTACAAGATCCGAGTCTGGAGTTCCTGCATCAGGGAAAGGCTGATGAACATCTTAATCACCTATGCCCAAACAATGTTTATCTAATCAGTGCATGGTAGCATATGCTTACGTAGTACAGTTCACTTGTCACTGAAGAGAGACTGTGTTAGTCTGTTCATTCTTTGTCAGGATTTAAAGGTCAAGTGGCCTCTCAAGCCATTGTTTCTAAGTGGATTAGGGAATTGTTCAGAAGGGCTTATGTTGTGGTGGGAAAGGAAGCATCAGAGTCTTTTAAAGCTCGCCTTACCTGTTCGGTGGAATCTTCATTGGTAGAAAGAGGAAAAGCTTTTTTATTAGAGATTTAGCAAGACTGTCTCCTGGTCTTTCGCTTGCACCTTTGTCATATATTATTATAGGATAGGCTTGTACTCACAGCCTTACCAGAAAGGCATTGTAGGTAGTAGTCAAATGACAATCTCACCCATTCCAAAGTGATTGATTACTTTGAGAACCCAATAATCTGGACTAGTACAGATCATAAAAAGGGAAATTTTCCTTACCCAGGTACCTTTTTTCTTCATGATCTTCCATACCTGACCAGATGCCCTCCCTGTATGATTTATGTGCCTGTCACAAGATGGCTGTTATGGAGAGGTGGGCTTTGGCCCCATCTCTGACTAATCCTTTGTCTCCCAGCAAAGGTGATAGCTTTAAGATCAACTGGTCTTCATAAAAGCCAGCAAGAGTTCAGTTGCTGGGAGAACTGCAGAGGGAGTAGGTAGGCTACTGTAGGAATTCCTACATGCAACTCTGAGGCCTGTGGAAGGTAACCCTGCAGGGAGCTGGCCAAGAAGGAGTGTAAGAGCTGCAGCGAATAGATAGGCTCTTGCAGAATATGTGTCATGGCGGTTGGCAGAAGCAGAGTGTGTGGGTTGGGCAAGGATGAGGTTGGTACAGTGAATTTGTATTGAGTGTGTGTTTTTTTTTTAATCAAGTGTAAGACTTGAGGGAAAAGGACCAAAATCCTGTGGCTGGAGAGCGTCCTTCAGTGGGCAGGCTAATTTATGGGGCCTGACACACTATTCAGAGTTTCAGAGCAGTCAGCAATATTTTCAGAATACTACTGTCATTTGTTAAAGGCTATTGAGCAGCGTCAGCCTGAATTTTTTATCCCTTTTCAAGTTTTCATTTGAAGAGCAAGAAATGGCTAGATCCTTGTTTGTGATGGTTATGACTTCCATTATCACCCAAGCATTCTGGTATCACTGAAAACTATAAGTAAAGAAAATTAGCAGTCATGGAAATTTATTATCTTTAAATGAAAACTTAGATTCTGGAGCACGGTTGTGGAGTCTTGTGTGGCTTCTAATTCAAATTCTCTGTATAGAATCATGGAAAACATAGGACACTGAATAAAACTGAATACCTATTGCAAAGCACACTTTACTGAAGTTTGTTGTGGTGCAGGAAATTACACTTGGAAGATTTTGCATATGGAAGTTCATGTAGGTTGTCATATGCACAACTTATTGGACTACTTGTGAGAGAAAAGCCTACTTAATTTAACTGGAAGGGAGGGTACAGCTTTTGCATAGATAGTGATAGAGTATTAGCTATCTAAATGCAGTTAATTATAGCATCTATCCACCAATAGCCATCTTGGGCATGTGTGTGTGGTTTTTTTTTAAGAACTAAGAAGTCATTATGTATTTAGAATACTCTGTACAGTTCTGGTCAGCCATGTGCAAGAAAGATACATTCAAACGGAACAGGTGCAGAAAAGAGCTGAGGAATGATGGGGCTATGGAGGGCCTATCTTATGACAGGAGACTAGAAAGCTTGGTTTATTTAGCTTAGCAAAAAGAAGAGAGGAGACCGTTATTCTATAAATTCATTAGGATAAGGAGGAAGAAAATACCAGGGATGGTGAAAAGCTATTTAAGCTAAAAGATGATGTTGGCATAAGAATAAAAAGGTATAAACTGGCCATAAACAAATTCAGGAAATTAGAAGAAGCTTGCGGGAAAACTGCTCCACCGGTTTTTATAGTTCACACAGTTTTGACTAAGTCAAGGAACAACAAAGCATTTTAGTAGTTCCACATTGTTAGGGAAATAACTGGCATGCAGATTTTGCCCAAATAACTGAGATCCAAACTTTCCTGCTACTCAGGCCTGGTCTATGCTATAAAATTACACTGATTTAAGCCACCTTCCATGAATCCAGTTGTTTACACTTAAATTTGTAAGCTCTACATCATGATGACATAGTAACTCAGTTGCCCCAAATGGCACTGAACCCTGGTCAATGTACTGAGGTTGTCACAGTGTGAATGTAGAAACTGTGTTATCTATGTTGACCATAACAATCCTCCAGAAACTGTCTCTCAATGCCTAGGTTGACTGATGTGTTTACAATTGTGAACTCTGCTGCTCAAGGGTCATAGAGACTGGAAGCCGCCCCTTAAAATCCTGCAAATGTTTGAAATATTTTTTCCTAATTGTCCATCTTAGCAAACACGCCTACCAGGTTTCCATAGTTTTGTGGAACTGCCTAGCTCCCCACGCCAGTTACCTGCATCAGACATGTTCCTGCCCATAATAGACTGGCAACATTGTCTCTCTTGGGCATGTGGTGAGAAGAGGCTGTGCAAACACAGCCATGGATCAGTTGGAGAAATGTGGACATTGATGAGTAGATTACCTGGGGAGGATGCAGGAGAAGGGGTATGAAGGGATCATCAGTAGTGCCACATCAAAATGAAGGAACTGTGGCAGGCATATTTGAAGGCTAAGGAGGCAGTCAATACAGTGCCAAGCACCAAATCATCTGCTTTTACAGAGAGCAGCATGTCTCACTTGTCCAGGGTGATGTCTCCAATAACACACTAGATACCTCTGGGGAGCCTGAACCACAGGCCCCTACTGTGAACAACAAGGAGGAAGAGCATGAGGATAGGAGGTGTGTAAATAGGGGCAAGCCAAGACCGGTTTGAGATGTTGTTGCAGTCTAGTCAATCCTGGCAGTCAAGGATGGGTGATGCAGGGGAAGAAATCCAGGTAAGTACAGGCAGTCCCCGGGTTACGTACAAGATAGGGACTGTAGGTTTGTTCTTAAGTTGAATTTGTATGTAAGTCGGAACTGGTACATATTGTAGGGGAAACTCTAGCCAAACATTTCGCCAGAGCTCAGTTTTATTCTCTCACACCTCACTTCCCTCAGTCCTTTATTCTTAAGCTGAGGTGTCTGCTGAGAAAAGCTGCTCTGCGTCTCCCTGGTCTGCTGGGGGGAAGCAGCTAGTGCGGGGTTGCCTCACCCCGTTTGTAAGTAGGGATCCGATGTAAGTCGGATCCATGTAACCCGGGGACTGCCTGTATGTACATTTATTTCCTATTACAGTAAGAGTATCCCCACTTAGCAAGCAGGGCACAGCTATCAACGTTGCATTAATTTCCTGATACTTGAATAAGTAGCTGTACAACAAAGAGAGGTAGAGTTAGGTGGGGAGAAGAGAAGCGTGCAGCATGGTTTGTTTATGTACATAGGGCTGTCCCTGGAATTCTCCTGACTGTTCTTGATGAAACGTTCATGGAGATACTGTGCAAATTTCTGGCAGGCTTATTTCTTTCTCCATGATTTTCCCACCCCAGTCAGCCGTAACTTTGTCAAGTACTGCTGTAGTATGCAGGCTTGCAGTATACAGGCTAGAGCAACTTTGGAATGCCAGCAGTAGCTGTGCTCTTGTCACCCTCCGGAGCAGGATAACAGCGAACGTCACACATCTTTGGAAAATTCATTTTTGACAATATTTGGTGCCATTGCTCTATAACCATAGTTTCAAGTGACTCAGCAATTCTCTCCTTACCCCAGTGAGCCATATTCAGCATGGCTGGTGCTGAGAGTGGCACTATGCACAAGTACTCCAAAGCAGAAGTGTCAATAAGCACACCTTCTATAAAACTTAAGGGGAGCAAGGAAGGGAATTTTGAACCTTTATTTTTGCTTTCCATTGTAACTATCTTGGCAATGGTACTTTCTGTATTTTATCCATAGCTGCTGCTTTTCCCTCCACACCCAAAGAATGTCTGAGTCTGATAAGGAGGAGAAAGAAGAGGACTTGAATGTCATATTCAGCGAGATCCTGCAAGCTAGTGCTGCATCAGACTGTGAATAGAGGGCCAATCCTTGAGCTTGAAAATAGCAGACTAATGAGAAATAGAGACCAGAAGGGAGAGAGGCCCACCAATCCCAGTCTGAAAAGGAGAGAGAGACAAACCAAGACATGATGGACCTTCTCTGGAAGCCAAAACAGATCCCAAAAACTCTTGTGGACATGCAGGTTCAGGAAACAAGGGCTTGCTTCTGTTTGTGGTCTACAGAGAGCTCTAGCGTAGCACCTTCCTACACCATCACCGCCACATTTCACGTAACCTCAGAGGCCACATCTCTACCCTTACCACTCCATGCCAGAGAACATTATAAAGGCAGCCTTATACTCCTAATTTATAACTACTCCCTACCTGAGCTCCAGTTGGCTCAGTTCTCAGATCTGACTGTCTGTCTTAGAAAGTTTGTGCGTCTGTTTGTCTGTGAGTCCATCCATTCATCTGTGAACTCATTTGTTCAAGATCTCCTAAATGGTAAGAGCTAGGACCCCACTAAATGTGGCAGACAGCTTCCTTTTATTATAACTTTAAGTGAGATCAGGGTTTGATTGTGCCAGGAAAATGGGATGTTCCTGGAATCTGATTAATTGTTTTCCATAATATGGAAAGGGAGGGGGCTGAGAGCCGGGGATAGCTATGCTCTGCAATGACCTCTGGAGGCAGTGAGTGCAGGGTAGAGTTATACTCCACAGTAGGGTGGCCACACAAGAAAAAGAGGCCAGCTGGTCCAGAGTTCTCCATATTGCTAGCCATGGGTAAGTGGCCCTCCTGCCCCCAAATCCCTCCCTTTGTCCCCAGAGCCAGACTGGAGGGGGCCCTCTGTCCATCATTGCCACCTGAGGAGCTGCCAGGGCCAGGCCAACCACTGTAGTCCGCCCTCCTTCCTAGGAGCACATCCCCGGCCCTTTCCCAGCCCTGAGGAGCTGCCGGAACCAGGCAGCACACCCTGCCCTCTGAGGGTCCCCTGTCAGAAGCTGAGGTGGCTCCAGTCAATCCAGACCACCCATCTCCTCTGCCATGGGCCCTCTGGCCTGAGCTTTCCACTCCCTTCCTTAATCCTGCACCCCCTGCCCTGAGCCCCCAAACCTCACACCCTCATCCTGAGACCCCATACCTGCCCTGAGCCCCCCATACCCTGCCTTAATTTTGCACCCCTGTCCTGAGCCCCCCCCTTCGATTGTGAAAAAATATGTATTTTTACCTATTCATTAGACTTCTGAATAGTTTGCAGATGATACCAAGCTGGGAGGGGTTGCAACTGCTTTGAAGGACAGGGTCATAATTCAAAATGATCTGGACAAACTGGAGAAGTGGTCAGAGGTAAATAGGATGAAGTTTAATGAGGACAAATGCAAAGTACTCTACTTAGGAAGGAACAATCAGTTTCACACAGACAGAATGGGAAGCAACGGTCTAGGAAGGAGTACTGCAGAAAGGGATCGAGGGGTCATAGTGGAACCACAAGCTAAATAGGAGTCAACAGTGTGACACTGTTGCAAAAAAACTAAACTTGATTAACAGGAGTACTGTGAGCAACACATGAGAAGTCATTCTTCCGCTCTGCTCTGCGCTCATTAGGCCTGAATTGGAGCATTGTGTCCAGGTCTGGGCACCACATTTCAAGAAAGCTGTGGAGAAATTGGAGAAGGTCCAGAGAAGAGCAACAAGAATGATTAGAGGTCTAGAGAACATGAGCTATGAGGGAAGACTGAAAGAACTGGGATTGTTTAGCTTGGAAAAGAGAAAACTGAGAGGGACATGATAGTGGTTTTTAGGTACCTAAAAGAATGTTACAAGAAGGAGGGAGAAAAATTATTCTCCTTGGACTCTAAGAATGGGACAAAAAGCAATGGGCTTAAACTGCAGCAAGGGAGGTTTAGGTTGGACATCAGAAAAAACTTCCTAACTGTCAGGATGGTTAAACGCTGGATTAAGTTACCCAGGGAGGTTGTGAAATCTCAATCACTGAAGATATTTCAGAGCAGGTTAGATTGACATTTATCAGGGATGGTCTAGACAGTGCTTAGTCCTGCCAGGAGGGCAGGGGACTGGACTCGAGGTCCCTTCCAGTTCTAGTGTTCTATGATTCTATAAAGTCCAGATGCTGGCTCAGAGGACAGAGGAGACTTGTTACAAGCTAAGGCTATATTTATATATGGTTTTAGATTGTTGTAGTAAGTCATAAATCCAGTGTCTCTATTCAGTGATTCCATGGTTTTTACTGTCTAGTGAAGTTATGAATTTAAGCTTTCAGGCTCATCTTTTGAAAGCGTTGTGCAGATTTCCTTTGAGAATGGTAACTGAGGAGTCAGACATAGAGTGATTGCACTGTGAAAAGTGTGAAGTGTTGCTCATAGGGGATCTGATATTTTTGTCTTGTATTATTTCTCTGTGTGAATTCATCTGAGGGTTTTAGTGGTTGTCTGGAATCCACATAGTTGTTATTGGGACATTTAGTGCACGGGATGTGGGACACCGCATGTTGTGGTAGGCTTGGGTAGGACCCATGGATCTTGAAAGATGCATTTGTAAAGAGCAGTGTTGATCATCATAGCAGTGAAAATATGTCTGCAGGCATTGCAGCTGTTGTTCTTGCAGAGACTAGAGAGATTCACAGGCTACTTCCCTTTGAATGATCCCATAAATTATGAGAACTGCTTATGCTAAACAACTTATTCCACCTTATATTTGGCTGTGACACTGAGTACTTTTCCCACATCAGAAGAAGTGCTCTGTGTAAGCTCAAACACTTGTGTCTCACCAACAGAAGTTGGTCCAATAAAAATATTGCTTCATAAATCTTGTCTTTGGCTGTTTGTTTGTCCAAATTATTTTTTAAGACCTCCAGTGGATGGGATTCCACAGCCTTTCTTAGAAGCCCATTGCAGAGCTTAACGACTCTTAAAGTTAGAAAGCATTGGTTTATTCTTTTTACAAAGGTCTTCAAGGGCTGATAAAATATCAGTAAAAGCCCTTTGTGTCTTCAGTCCATGGAACTGGGTAAATATCAGTTACTGTGGCAGTGTTATGTTTTATAATCAGTGCAGAACGTTATGTTTTCATTCGTTTTGAGAATCACAACAACTGGAAAGCCCAGGGGACCATTGCACCAAGTGGTTACACCTAATTCCAGTATGTGCCTTATTTCTCCCTGGACTTGCCCCATCATGTTATCCTTTGCACGTTGTCAACCAATGGGCCTCAGTAGTGCACACTTCAGCCTTCTGTGTTTATTTAAAACCCCACCCTCTGGAAGTGGAGCTATGCAGTAGCCCACTTCTCTCTGCAACCATCTCCTAAGCCAGCCCTTGCTAGGGTTGTGGCACTCCACTACCTGTTGCCACAGTGAGGTGGAGTGACTGAGCTGGCCTGGGAGATGTTGGTGGAGCAGATCAATGGCTGTGTGTTGCTCCACTTCCCTGCATTTCCCACTGCCATGTCCCCTGGTAATCCCTAAAGCTGAGTCTCTTAGGGGAGGGGATTTACGGGAAGGGATTCAATGAATTGAAGAGGGCAAAACAGGTACTGGCTCCTGCCCCACTCCCAGGGAGTGGCTGCCACCCTGCGCTGCGGACACTGATACAGACCTAGCAGCACGGGAAGGCAGCCAGCATTCCAGGAGCGGGGTGGGAGCCTACGTGTAACCGTTCATGGTAACCGGTAAGCCCAGGCTTCGCAGTTAACCATGTAAGTGGTTATCCTATTATAGGGTGCCAACATTTTAAAAACATTAATGGCTGCCATCAATGACTGCTTTAACCTATACACAATTATGGAAGTGGTTGAAACTGATGAGTCTGCTAACTAAATGCTAGGAGCTCCTGTGTCATCTGTCCCCCCAGCCCCCATTTCCTATTTCTGGTGTTCCAATTGTCACCAAAATCTGCCCTTTGAGGCCTGGAACATTCCCTGAAATATTGAAACTCATCAGATGCAGCATTCAGAAGTTACCAGTTTACATCCAAAGAGGCAAATCTCATGAAACTCAGAGCCTTGTTTTTGTTCGGGCTTATTTGTGAATAAGACTTCTTTTGTGTACAAAGCATATTGCTATCTATGCATGTGTTATATAAAAAAGCATATTGAATTCCTGCAGTGCTAAACTCTGAACAACTGTGTGTAATTATTTACTTTCAACTAACTTTTTTAAACTAAAGTTTTAAAAAAAAAAAACTAGGTGAGGAGTAGAGACCATTTGTGATTTTTCTTTTATTTCTTTTTTAATTATTACTTGGGCATACATTGTGTTTCATTGGTAAAAAGTTCCTAGATTTGAGTTAGTTTAATAAAAATCATGGTAGGAGGGAGGTGCATATCAGCAGTGGGGGTGGTGTGTACTGGGGGGCTGCCTGATACAGTGGCAGTAGTGTGGGGGAAGGGATAGGCAGCAGCTCTCCATGCATATATTGGCTTTTGCCTCCCTCCCCCCATGCTGCTGCCTCTGTATCAGGCAGCCCCCTGGTATGCGCCTCCCCACCCCACTGCCTGGGTATGTCTACACTACCACCCTAGTTCGAACTAGGGTGGTTAATGTAGGCAACCGAAGTTGCAAATGAAGCCCGGGATTTAAATATCCCGGGCTTCATTTGCATCTTGCCGGGTGCCGCCATTTTTAAATCCCCGGTAGTTCGGACTCCGTGCCCGCGGCTACACGCGGCACGGAGTAAGTAGTTCGAATTAGGCTTTCTAATTCGAACTACCGTTACTCCTTGTGGAACGAGGAGTAACGGTAGTTCGAATTAGCCTAATTCGGACTACCTACTCCATGCTGCGTGTAGCCGCGGGCACGGAGTCCGAACTACCGGGGATTTAAAAATGGCGGTTCCCGGCAAGATGCAAATGAAGCCCAGGATATTTAAATCCCGGGCTTCATTTGCAACTTCGGTTGCCTACATTAACCACCCTAGTTCGAACTAGGGTGGTAGTGTAGACATACCCCCTCTGATACAGAGGCAGCAGTGGGGAGGATGCGGCTGCATGTAATCATGAAGGTTAACTGATGAGCCAAGGCTCCTCAGTTAATCGTGTGTAGATGGTTATACTTTCACGTCCCTACACAAGACCTATTGAAGTTTCTGATCATTAGGGTAATCTGCCAGCTGATTAGTTGGGATTGTTTATTTAAAATGTGATGATGTTTATGTTGATAAAGTGAAATCAAAGTTCTCTTAAACAGCAGTGGGGCCACATTGAAAACAGTTTTCTCTTCACAGTTGAAAACACATAAGTACTCTTACACCCACTAAGTCAGTCTTGTGATTGACATAATCTGTACTGTGTGTTGACAGATGGGAAGGCTCTGCTACTGTAAATTGCAGTAGAATTGTGGGTATCTCTGCCAGCTGAGAATGTGGCCCACTAATTTACATATAAATTGCTTTTGCATACTAAATACATTCCTGTGCTCACTAGTAGTTGCTTTCTGCCTTAGGGAAGTTTGAAAATTAACCTACTGGTTATTAGCAGCAAGTTTGAAAATGGGTTTGCAAAGAATGAATTAACCAAACGTCGAACATGAACAGACTGAAGAGCTAGTTCTCCTCTTGCGTTGGACTTGCATTTGGTTTGATGATGAAACTGACTGGCTGCACTGCTAGGTTTATACGGAATGCAGAGAACAACATGGCGTGATCTGTAGAATAATCAACCTTGGAGCAGTAGAAGTATTTCTTGTACCCAGCTCCACTATATACCGGGGTATTTCTGCTTGTTTGGTTGACAGCTATCTTTGTATCTTCCTTGGACTAAAAAATGGGTTTGATTGTCCAAACTAGACCCATGTTGCCTTTGTTGTGAGGACTGTCCTGGGGATTAACTCATCTTCATATACAGTAGCAAGCCAAAGAAACTTGACCAAAAATCAAATACTCAGTGAATGAATAGTTAATCATATTTAGTGTAACCTTTATGTAACCTTGCTAGGCAAGTTCAGTGACATCACAGAATGTCAGTCAAGCCATTTTGAATAACGTGACAATTTAAATGAGATTTAAGAATATTTTTCTCATCCAGATTACTGCTTTGGTGCATGAAAGAATTAGGGTATGTCTGCACTAGCCCCCTAGTTCGAACTAGGGAGGCTAATGTAGGTATTCGAAGTTGCAAATGAAGCCCAGGATTTAAATATCCCAGGCTTCATTTGCATCTTCCCGGGCGCCGCCATTCTTAAATCCCCCTTAGTCCGAACTCCGTGCCCACGGCTACATGCAGCACGGAGTAGATAGTTCAAATTAGGATCTCTAATTTGACCTACCGGTACACCTTGTTCCATGAAAAGTAACGGTAGTTCGAATTAGAGATCCTAGTCCGAACTCCGTGCCCACGGAGTAAGTAGTTCGGATTAGGATCTCTAATTCAATCTACCGTTACTCTTCATGGAACAAGGTGTACCGGTAGGTTAAATTAGAGATCCTAATTTGAACTAAGGGGGATTTAAAAATGGCGGCGCCTGGGAAGATGCAAATGAAGGCCGGGATATTTAAATCCCGGGCTTCATTTGCAACTTCGAATGCCTATATTAGCCTCCCTAGTTCAAACTAGGGGGCTAGTGTAGACATACCCTCAATTAGATGTGTACTATGAATACAAAATTTAATGGTGTGGTTTTTTTAAGTCAAAATGAAAATTAGCTTGTCAGGTGCTTGACTGTAGCTAGTGACAAGTTATTAAGCTGTATTATGATGCAGGGCTTTAAATTCAATGCACAGTCCTAGGATCACCCAGTTTTAAAACTCTGAATCTCTGGATAGTGGTCACCTGAGAGCTTGCTTTGATTCAGTTTGCCAGCTGTCTGCCTGGAGCTCTTCCTTGGCCCTGCTCAGCAGCTAGTCTTCTAATCTTCCTTACTCTTCATGGAGACCTGGGATTCCATCTTTCTGTCTTCTCTTTTCACTTTTACAAGGAATAAACTTTCCCTTTCCCTTGGCTTAATACAGAACTGATCTCTTTAGCAGTGATTACAGTACAGTAGAACGTCAGAGTTACAAACAATCTCTATTCCTAAGATGTTTGTAACTGAACAAAATGTTACGGTTGTTCTTTCAAAAGTTTACAACTGAACACTGACCTAATACAACTTTGAAGCTTTGTTATGCAGAAGAAAAAACATTTCTTTTAATCATCTAAAGTGGAATGAAACAAGCACAGAAACAGTTATCTCGCTTTGACTAATTTTTTAAAAACTTTTGCTCAATTTTTTAGTAGGTTTCACAGTACTATACTAAATTTTCTTTTTTCTGCTACTTCCTAATTGCATACTTCCAGTTCCAAATGAGGTGTATGCTTGTCTGGTCAGTTCGTAACTCTGGTGTTTGTAGCTCTGAGTTTCTACTGTAATGAAGATAAGAAACAGTGGTATTAGAGGGGAGGAAGAAAGTATCAGAGCTGAAAACAGTATGAAGAAATGGAAAACAGACGTGCAGAGAAAAAAGACAACTTTTCCCTAAGGTCTTATCTAGATTGGAACAAGGTTTACCCCAGAAAGGATTTTACCAGTGTAGCTATACCAGCAAACCCTTGCAAAAGCACTTGTATGCTATTTTAAAATGCCATAAAAAATCCCATTGCCCTAACAGACATTATTATACAGTAGAATCTAAAAGATGTGAACTCCAGAATTACAGACTGACCTGTCAGCCGGCCACCATGTGGAACGGGAAATAAGCAATCAGGCAGCAACAGAGACCATAAAAAAACAGCTAGCAAATATTGTATTGTGGTTATATTATCCGGCTTTGACAAAGCCCTGGTTGGGATGATTTAGCTGGAGTTGGTCCTGCTTTTGATGATCTCCTGAGGTCTCTTCCAACCCTAATCTTCTATGATACTGTGCATCTGGGCTGCTTGTCCCCACTAGGGATGTTAATGGGTTAACTAGTAAGCATCACTCTAAACAGGTAATGCATACTGGTTCTGATTAACTGGAAGGGGCTGGAGCAGCATGTTCAAGCTGGCTCCCCTGCTGGCTCTGCTCCCAGGGAGGCGGCTTCGCTCCTGGGAAAGTGGCAATGAAGCCTCCTCCCCAGGAACAAGGCTGGCAGCTCTTGTCTGCTCGGCTGTCAGGGAAGAGGCTTCACTGCAGCAGCAAAGCCTCGCTAGGTGCGGGGGCTTCGCTGTGGGCTCTGCAGTATACAGCTTGCTTATTTAAACTTTCTACTACAGAGCTCGCAGTGTGTAACCGCTAGGATTTTTAGCAGTTACATGGTTAGCTTTTTAAATGCAATTTTACATCCCTAATCCCCACTCCCACCTCCACCCCCTACTCCTCACATAGGGGCTGCCACTATAGGTAGGAGGTGAAGACGCTGAGTTTTGAGACATAGCTGTAAGCCAAGGGTGCAGTGCTCTCTCCTCTCCCACTCCAAGAAAGAAACTTCCCGAGGTCCTGCTGGAACCTGGCCTTGAATGTTTGCTGCTGGAGCTGGGGCCCATGCTCCACACACCCACAGATGCCACAGTGCCTCCGGGTGCCTCACTTACCACCCTTGCAGCAGAGGGCTGGAACCAGCTATCTGTGAACACCCCCATTTGCCAGGCAGCCACTTACGGATAGAAGGTAAAGGTGCTGAAGTTTGCAGGCACAGTTGTGAGCCCTTGCTCCAAGCGGTTGGCCCTCAGGAGCATCCCATAACATCTTCAGAGTTACGAATATTTCAGAGTTTCGAACAACCTCCATTCCTGAGGTATCTGTAAGTCAGTTCTATTATACCAACAAAACGTTTCGAATGCAAAGCCAGTCTATGAAAAAAGGCCCCCTTTTTGCCCTTAATGTGTTAGCTTATACTTTTCTGCATCATTTTAGGATGATCCTAAAATCCTGCAGAGCCACAGTTCCTTATGTCTGTTTCTATGCCAGGTTTTCCCAGCTCCGTTAGGAAAACAATAAATATCTGGCCGGTTTCATATTTGGCATTCACAATCCCATAGGAGCAGTAATACCATCAAGAGCAATGGCCATTTCATCCTCCTGCTGCTGCAGTTTGCAAAAATTCTGAGTAGCTGAGGCAGGCACTTGAATTCTTCATAGAAGAGGAGGACTCAAAAAGCAGACTGTCCGATAGATACAGTAACAGACCTCTTACCCACAAGCCAGAACCAGGTAGGAGATGTGCATCTGGATAGGATCCTCTCTCCATTCACCATTTACTGGTGAACGGGATGATTCAAGGCACTGCTCTTATGCTTTACCATGTTTACACCACACTCGTCACTCAAGTTTCTGAATGCTGCTTTGTGGCTTTTTCTTGGCATTGATGTTATTTTGTGTATAAAATGAAAATGCACATGGTTCATTTCAATCAGTGCTCTGCGAAGAGGCTAGGGATGAGGGGTTCAACATGCAAGCTGCCCTAGGGAGAGAACTGCCCCAGCCTTCTCTCACCTCAGCAGTTTGGGGCCAGGTGAGAAGCACCTCTCCATGGCTGCTGCATCTCCAGAGGCACAGCTGTGGGAGGGGTTCCTGTTCCCTGTCTGCGGCAGGTCCAGGTTTGTCTGCCCTCTGCACTCCCCAGCCAGAATGAGGAATGCGGCAATGTGTGCACTTTCTCCTCCCTCCTTGACAAAGAAAAACAGCCAGCAGTGTTCCTATATGAACTGGAGGAAGGGGAGGGAGGGGTGCTTCAGCCCCCCCTTTCTAAAGAGTGCCTGCAGGGTGGGAGGCTCAGGGTTGCGGTAGTCGCAAATGGGGAAAGAGGGGACAGGAGGCCTGCCCTCTGCCATCTCCTTTCGTCGTCTTGGTGATTCTGTTTCTTTTCTGTATGGTTTTATGAGAGGCAATCCCATTCTAGGCACAGCCCATTTTCCCAGCACCACCAAACCTTATCTTGCTTTAAGTTATGTCAAGAGGAAGTAATATGCCAAATTTGGTGGTCTTCGTTCTTACCATTTAGGAGGAGAGAGAAACTCTCTCAAATATATAGTAGATTTAATAAAAAGCATTCAAATAAACTAAGTGCCAGACAGTGCTGATATATGCTGATGGGTGAGAAAACACTGACCTTGTTCTCTGCTTTGGAAACTGGTATGTTTAAAGGAGCCATATGCAGATATGGGAATGGTCTCTGTCTTGAAAATGATTGCTTTTGCCTTGATCATCTTTCTGGGTTCTTTGTTTTCATTTAGCATGAAAGCTTGCATAGCCTTGTGAAGGTATTCTTTTGCTTAATGTAGTTTTACTTTAACTACTGTGAGCCAGTGGACAGCAGTTACATTTGAAGAATCTTTTGTGTTGTCTAGAATCTGACAAATAACTATTTTTAAGGTCCCTTGCAGAATGCAAAGGTCAGTAAGCATGTGCAAGAGGCTTCAGTGGCAATAAGTGTTTATGCAGAAAAGCTGATTTACGTATTGAAGTGAACACTAGCTATAATATGGAAGTTGGATGCTAAGTAGAAGTGTACATTAGTAGCTTTGCCAAAGTACTTACAAGCCTTTTCAAACAATATCTTTATCTCACTATGTGTTCTGGTATTACAACAGTGACAGGTTAACGCAAACATTTAATATGCAAACAGTTATCCAATATTGAAATAAGGTTTGAATGTGTAAAGTGTAGTTTTAGAAGTTGCTATAGAAGGGGCATACATTTTTTTGCATGTAATGAAGACACCCAGACATTTTGAAAATATATTTTCCACTTACGACCTATGTGAAAACGTTGGCTTTTAATGTATGTGTGTGTTGTTGTTTGGTGGGTTACATAAAATTTAATTTTACTATGAAAAGGAACTATGTAAAAATAACACCTTCTTACTCAGCAGATTGTCGTCTTTTACATGGGGTATTGGGATGTATGTGGGATCTGGGAGGGAGCTTAGGTGAAGGAAGGGGTTGTGACCTGGGCACGGAACCTTAGTGCAGAAGGGGGTGCAGTGTCCAGAAGGGAGTATAGGCGCAGGAGAGGATTCTGACCTGGGGGAGGAGTGTCTGAGGGGGTGCAGGATCTGGGAAGGGATATGGTTTTAGGAGCAGAGGTGCAGATGGTTTGGATTACATAGGGTAGGAGTGCAGAGGGAGGGCTGGGGTGTCAGAGGCAGGCTGTGGCTGGGAGGCACTTACTTGGGTGGCTCCCAGCCAGCAGCCCAGACGGTTTTTAGCTAGGGTCCTTCTTTCCGTGCCCTCACGTGTCCTCAGAGCAGCTTCAGTGGCCATATGTGCTGCTCTAAACTGAGTGCTGTGAGCCTGGGGGGGAGGGTGAGCGGTATTTCCCATGCTGCCTGAAGATGCAAGATTTTGCTGGAGTCAGGGGCATTGTGAGAAGCCTCTCCTCCCTCTCCCCAGTCTTGCAACATTCACAGACATACATACCCCGCAGCCAGCATTTCTGAGAGCCGAGCAGCAGTGGGGCAGGCAGAGAGCTTTACTGTGGGCCAGATCTGGTGGCTTTGTGGGCTGAATCTGTCCAGTGGGCAGTATTTTGCGCAGCCCTGCTTTACATAATTCAGCCAGAGATGCAGATGCTACCATTTAAAACAAATGTACAGCTTTTTACTCTTGTTATAGCTGAAAAGCTAACATAGCTAATAATGAGCAGACTTTGGAATCTGTCCAGAATTGTTTATTAAACTCCTAGTCGATTACTCCTGTGCAAGAGGTCGCTGAAAGCAATGGAAGTTGCCTAGGTGTCACCCAGGGCATAATTAGAAGGCAGTGGCCTAACTTGAGAGGCTAATTTGGTATGTGTATCAAGTGATACACATGATGGAAGCTTAACTGTGGCCCTGTCAACACACAGGAATTGCACAATTTAAGTAAATAGATTACTAAATTGATGTGATTAAATTGGTGCGTCCCCATTCTCTGGATTCTCTTGAAATCAATTTGTGTGCCTAAAATTGACTTAATTTAGTTTACAAATTGTAAGCATGCCTCCAGAACTTCAAATTATGATGTTTTATGGGATATACTTTCATCCATCATGCATGCTTACTATTTATATTGCCACCAGTAATGCTTGCCATTAACTTTATTCATTATCCACAATAGTATACTGTAACGTTTTTGGAGAAGGAAGTAAAAAAGTTACTAAGATTAGAATAATTTATTTGGTTTTTTTTTCTCTCTGTATTTGTAGAATCATAGACTGGTACGACTGAAAGGCACCTCCAGAGGCCTTCTAGTCCAATCCCCTGCACTCATAGCAAGACTAAATATCTAAACCAGTGGTCCCCAACCATTTGAAGCTGCTGGGCGCCAGGGGCCGTAGCCGTTCGCCTGCTGGGCACCAGAGGGCGGGAACACTCACGCACCTGGGGGCGGGGCCGCGCATATGCCACACCCCCATGAGCCACATGCCGGGGGCCAGAAATCGTATGCGCCACGTGGCCACGGGCGGGGGGGAGCCGCCAATTCGCAGCAAGCCTGGGGCCAGCTTCCTCCAGAGCCGCGCGACCAAAGCCGGCACCCTCCCCCCCATAGCTGCGTGCCCAGGGACGGGAGGCCAATTTGCTGCGCTCCCGTGGCCAGCGCCCCCCACAGCTGCACACCTGGGGGCCGGGGCGGCCAATTCGCCGCACGCCCGGGGGCCAGAGCGCCCAATTTGCCACGCGCCCGGGGCCGGCGCTCCCCATGTGCCCGGGGCCGGCTCTGGCACCGTGCATGCACCACGCGTCCGGGGCGGGGACAGCCCCGAGCACTTGGTGGGCGCTGCTGTTAAAAAAAAAAAAAATCTACAATGCTGGAGATTCCACAGCTTCCCTAGGTAGTTTATTCCAGAGCTTAACCACTCTTGACAGGACGTCTTTCCTAATGTCCAACCTAAACCTCCCTTGCTGAAATTTAAGCCCATTGCTATCCCCGGAGGTTACCAAGACCAACTTACCTCACTCCTTGTAATAACTTTTTATGTACTTGAAAACTAGCATCATATCTCAGGATGTAAGAGTCTAATTGGGTAGCTGATATCTTCCACTGGAATTCTGAAAACTCCGGCAGCCCTGTCGGTCTGGGAATCCTGGCAGCCCTGGGAGGTTAATCATGTAACCAATAGAAATGTTATCAGTTACACACTTCATATTATTTTCATTTTTAACATCCCTAGTCATATCCCATCTCTGTCTTATTTTGTTTTTCAAATTAATCAAACTCAGGTTTTTCAATCTTCCTTCCTAGGTTGAGTTTTCTAGACGTCTAATTTTTGTTTGCTGCTCTTGGGATCTCTCCAGTTTGTCCATCTCTTTCCTGAAACGTGGTGCCCAGTATTGGACACAATACTCCAGTTGAGGCCAGGGGGGCCGACAGCTTCCGTGGGCCCCCGAGCAAGGTGTGTGTGTATGGGCCAGCTCTGTCCCCTAGAAGGAGGGGGGCCTGAGGTGGAAGGGGTGGGACTGGGACAAAGCGCAGCACTCTCACCTCTCCCTCCAACCCTCAGAGTTGACTGGAGTGCACAGTGCAGCACTCCAGTGGCAATTTAAAGCAGCCCAGGGCAACTACCCCTTTTACCCCCCCCCATTGGCAGGCCTGGTTGAGGGCTAATCAGCATAGAGTAAAGGAGAAGAATTACTTCTCGGGTCTCTCTTACAACATTCCTACTAATACATCCCAGAATGTTTACTTTTTTTGCAACAATGGTAAGCTGTAGACTCTCATTTAATACATAATGTTCTTTAGCATTAACAGTTTGTTGTGTAATGGACAAACGTGGCAAAAAAGATATGGTCCCATCTCAAATTAATCTGACAGCTTATAAAATGGAGAGACACATGATAGACTGAAGATTTAACATCAAAGATCTGTCATATTGATTGGCTGTCATTGAAAGGTATCTGTGGAGAAGTGTGTTTTAAGGAGAGATTTGAATTAAGAGTTAATTTGGTGGACAGGTATGTGACAGAGTTCAAATTGCAGTTGATTTGGAATTTTTGTCTGAAAATTCTGATTCATCAACACCAAAAACTTTCTGAGGACCAGGAAGAAATTTCTGGTCAAAAAAGCAAGACAGAAACTAGAATTAAACCAGTGGCTAGGGCATTCCTTTGGGGTATAGGAGACCCAGTATCAAATCTGTGCTCTTAGCTGTCTGTGGGAGCTGTTACGCTTTGTAGAAACAATTAAATATTCATTGGGCCAGAGAGAGAAACTGACACTGAGGTCTAGTGGTTAGGGCACTTATCTGGATTGTGGGAGACCCTGTGTCAGGTCAGCACTCCAGATCAGGCAGAACACAACTTATTTATTTTGACAGAACTTTCATCAAGATGGTTTCTTATATCCAAAATATAATTTCTTTTGAAAATCAGAGAAACCTTCCCAATACAAATTTTCTTTGATCATTGGGCTGTTAAGGCCAGAATTAATGTTTCCAATGCAACGTTAATGCAGCCCCATTGTTCCTTACATTATTATATACTCTTTTAAGTATTGGTCATACTTTCTCAAAATGGTTATTGTAGCATTAAAAGAGGGTTCACAGAAGTGCAGTGGAAACAATTAGGGAACAGTTTTTGAAAAGAGGGACAGTTTTTGAAAAAAATGAACAAGAAAGGACATGCTAAAAGTTTATATAATAGTGGACACTGTAGAAAGAAGATCAGGAGTTTTTTTTTCCTATCTCATAACACAGGATGAATCAGAAAAGTGACACATTTAAAACTGTTAGAAGGATGTTTCCCACTGAGGCTATGTCTACACTACAGGCTTTTTGTGCAAGAAGCTTTTTGCGGAAGAAATCTTCCGCAAAAACTTCTTGTGCAAGAGAGCGAGTACATTGTATGGACACTCTCTCGAAAGAAAGCACTGATAGCTATCTACAGAATGGCTATCAGGGCACCAGTGCTTTTTCCTCTTTCCTGTTTTTGCACAAAAAAACCCTGTTGCCCATCCACACACACCTTTTTGCACAAGAACTTTTGCGCAAAAAGGAGTTATGCCTCATAGAAAGAGGAATATCTACCCCAGAAAAACCCCTCTGTTCTGTCGATTTACTTGCACAAAAACACGCTTGAGGTGTGGATTCTCCGCAAGTTTTTGCGCAAAAACTCTGTAGTGTAGACCTAGCCAGAGAGACTACTGTAATTCTGGTTTTGCAGGATCTATAGTCTTCCTTTTGAGATAACAAAGGAAGTCTTTTTTGTTTTTAATTATTGTTTGTAATAGTAATGTCTGCTTTCCAGGCTTCTGAGAGCGCTGTTTTTGCTTACAAATCCAATATTAATCTTGCACAAGGAAAAAATGATTCTGTGTATTGCAGAACATTTATTCATGGTGTTTTCAGCAGAATCAGGATGTTTTAGTTACTTCATTTTTTCTATTCTCCATACTGTGGGTATGAGAACTGTCTACTCATCCTAAACGACAGAAGGACAATGACATTTTTTTCAGAATAGAACATAAGTCTTCAGATTTGAGAGTTTGTTCATTTACTATGAAGAACTGAAGAAAGGGCACAAGACCTATGCAAACATGCTGTCAAAACAGATTAGTTTATGTACTATAGAGTCCCAATTTAATATTACATTGAGAGTGACAGTGACTAATTAGTTAAGATTGCAAAGAGTACCCTTCTTTCTCCCTCCCCTTCACTATAATTTAACAAAGTGTTCACTCCTTGGGTAGAAATGTTCCAGAGTGGATCTTTGCAGAAATATGGAGGGAGGGTTGTAATATTGAGGTAAAAACATTTCAGCCTTTTTGCAGTATGAGAGAGGAGAATGGGAGAATGCGTCTTCCTGATAATATTCTTGTAATTAAGCTGTTCTAGTGCTGAAATATCTGAAGGTAAAAAACTGAAAGAGTAATTTGGGGAATGAAATTTTGTTTTCATTTGTCCAAGTTGCGACCTCTTAGAAAGTGCTCTTTGTCCAGTTTGATCCCATTTTTTGTGATAGTTGGGCAGGAAGAGAGATCCCCACTGTGGCTCTCATCAGTTGCACAGGACAAAGCTTTGAACTGAAATATATCTGGTAGAAGAGAAATGAACAGACGAAATAAGGGAGGAATTTTTTTTAGTAAAAATGTTATGAGGTTTCTTTTATGAATGTAGTAGTGCAGCATATTAAAGCATGTTCTTTACTGTGATGGACTGATTCATATATGCTGTGTTGGGCAGCTGGATACACAAATACTGCTCCAAATGTTTGCTGTGTTACACATAAAATAACAGCCTTGCCCCCTATTGGTAGCAGATTAATTTAATACCGCTGAGGTACTCACCTGATTAAGCCTGCTGTCTGTTGATTGGTGTGAATATTTTAGATATTCTGTCCTTTTTATTTCTTCCACGTGACAAAATGTGGTCTGTAGTTACTTGCTAGAATTGGAGGAAAAAAGAAAATGATACCATTTTGTAATGACTTGAGTGTGTCATCAATTTATCAATCTGAAGAAATCATAAATTTTATAAAATGAACAGCTTTTATTAAATGAATTAATTTGCTTAATAGCAAAAACTGTCTTGCTAAGCAATTTAATTGGAATCACTGCAAATAGAGCAAAGTGCATATCATTTAGCTAGGCTAGCGGAGACTTAATTACAAAAACAAAAATAAATGTGACAAAGGTCAGCTAGGAAAGTACTAGGATCAAAGACTTTAAAGCATTTTTGTTAAATTTCAAATGATGACAAGAATTGCACCTAATTTACTTCCTAAAGGCTTGAGCCTGCAAACGCATGTGCTTCATTCACTTCAAGCATATGAATAGTGCCATTAATTTTGACATTATTAAAGTAAAACATTTACTGCAGAATGGTGGTGATAGTGTGTCTAGCAATGAATCAAACATTTTGTTATGTTATGCTCCATGGTTAGTGTTTGTGATGGGCGTTGGGAGGGTGGAGAAGGTGGTCAAAGATGTTTTTTTAATAGGTTAGGCTACCCTGCTTAGACCTTAGAATTAAAACATAAGGGACAAAAGCTTGTGTGTGAGAATACTTGGTGCCCAAAACTGCTTTTGGTTAGTAGGTTTGCCCCATATAGGAAGTACGAAGGGTGGAGTTGGAATAGAGGAATCACAATCCACTGCGGTTAAGGGTTGTGAAGAAATGAGACATTGCTTTTACAAACAAGTTTTCAATTACTGCAGTACAGGCTTTTCCCTTTTTCGATGGATGCAGAACTCAAACTGGAGATAATTGTATTTACATAATATGTATACATAAGTGTTGTCAAAGAACTCAAATACTGTATAACATTGTATTTGTTTCTGTTCTGTTATAAAAACATAATAGTATACTGCCATAACATAGAAAACAGAGGGGGCAGCTTTTTTTGGGGGGGGGGAAGAAAAGCATTGGACAGGCAAATAATAAATGAGCCCAACAAGTTTAAGGGGACTTTTAAAATAAGAGAGAATAAATTCAGTGGATAAGTGAGTTTGTGCTGCAAAGCTATAATAAAAGTGTAATTGCTTGCTGACTGATAACTGTGATGAGTTCTTTGTTGAGCTGACTGATAACTGGGATGAGTTAAAACAGTGGCAAATAAGTGTGTGTCTATCAATACAAGTCTTCCAGGAGCTGGTGTCAAAGTGCAGAGTAGTGATATGCAGATGAACCCCTGTAAGGGCATAATTGTCTGTGAGCTAGTGAACAACCTGGCTGGAGCAGGAGGGAAAGCAAGTTCTACCTCGGAATCAGTAGATAGGCTACAGTCAGAAACCCATAGTATTCATAAGTAACTGAGTCTACTGTAAATAATTTGATCCTCTCAGTATGGACATCAAATAGCTTTTGTAATGAAGTGCATAAAATGATGGTTAGATACCAAAATGAGTTTCTGTTAAGCCTCGTTTACTTTAAACAAATTTTTGGACAAACTATATAAATGTATGTACTATTAAATAAAACATATACATGTCCAAACACCCAACTCTAGAATGGCAAAAACATCTCTCAATTGCTAGTGCGTCTCCACCAATTCTCAGCTTACGAGTTAGAGTATGTCTACATTGCAGTCAGAGGTCTGCCTGAAGTTTAAGTAGGCATACGAAGAGTTCTGGCAGGCTTGTGCAGCATGCACTAAAGCCCATGATGCCACATCTTAACTGCTAGTTTTGGTCTTGCTAGCATGTGTATTAGGGATGTGAAGGTTAAACAGTTAACGAGTAAGCCTCACCCATAATGAGTAAGGCTTACTGGTTCTGGTTAAGTGGTAGGGGCTGGAGCAGCTCCCCCACCTGCTCTGGGCAGGGGGTTGCTCCAGCCCCGCAGTGCCCGCTGCTGGCAGGGGCGCTCTAGCTGTCCAGAACAGACCCTGTGCACTATGGGACCGATATGGGCTGCTCCAGCCAGTCTGACTTCTAGTCCCATGCATAGGCCATAGATTTGTCTGAATGAATACAAGAGAGAGAGCAGAATAAAGTATGCATCCTTCAACCATCTCTATGGTCATTCTAGACTATTTGGATTTCCCAGCATGGTATATTTCAGATAGAAAAATGTAACTCCCAGCATCTTAAAACTAATATTATCCAAATTTTTGAGGTTTGTATCATTGAGTCCTGATGTTCATTGGGTGTGGAAATCCTATTATCCATATTGTATATCTAAGAAATCAAAGAATGAAAATTAAGAATTGCTTCCATACATGACTTTCTAAATGTATGATTTTTTTCCCCCCGCAGGTTTAAAGACTTACCTGATATCTGGTAAGAAGCTGAAGGAATCCCATTGCAGCTGTTCACAGGTATTAGTTCCTGGCCTGGAGGCAGGAGATGGAACCAAGATACAGGGAGCACCATCCGCTGAGAGTATTGGTGATTTGGCAAAGACTCTCAAACACTCAGAGAAACCCAAGGTTAGGGTTGGTCGTTGTTGGGGTTATTTTGTTTGTTTTGTTTCAATGCGTACAAAGTATTTTTAGAGCTGTAGAGATATGAAGCAGGTTATCGGCATAGAGATAAAAGAGACTGTGACTGGGTCAGTTCACCGAAGTGGTACCTCCTGTTGGCTATCCTGGGGATTAGCTCAGCCAGTTGGCACACTCCCTTCAGGTGGTGCCTCTCCTGTCTTCCTTCCACCCTTCTGACCCAGCTCACGCCAGGAACTGCAGCCTCCTCTTCATGATCCAGCCGCCATATTTCCCTTTTCTATACAAACAGTCCCAGACAATCTTGATGGTGCTACTTCTCCAGAGGCCAGTAGGGGAACTTGAGCCTGTTTGCTACACTGGGTTCCAGTCCAGGGACCCTCAGCTCAGTAGTTCTGGCCTCTACCCCTTTTGCCTTCAATGCTCCTTCATGGGTTGATTCCTACTCTTCCTGGTGTGGCTCCCACCCCTTCTCTGAGAGTACCAGTACCAAAACCATTGCCTCCATCCTCTTCCCAGAGAGAGACTGCAGATTACCTCCCTGTAGTTCTCAAGCACTCCTCCTCAGGGAGTCCCTGCCCTCAGATCCTGGGCTTATAGACCCAGCCTATTCCTGCCAGCTGAGCCTCCCTTAATCAACTCTTTGCTCCCTGGCTACTCCCCTAGCTGAAGCCTGGGCAGTTATTTTAACCCTTTCTAATGCTGTGCGAGGTGAACACCCCATCACAGAAACCTTCTGTTGCTTGCTCAGATGCTTTGTTTTTTGTTCATAACATTACAGGCAGTCCCCGGGTTACGTACAAGATAGGGACTGTAGGTTTGTTCTTAAGTTGAATCTGTATGTAAGTTGGAACTGGCGTCCAGATTCAGCCGCTGCTGAAACTGATCAGTTTCAACAGCGGCTGAATCTGGACGCCAGTTCTGACTTACATACAGATTCAACTTAAGAACCCCAGGCATCTCCAAGTCAGCTGCTGCTGAAACTGATCAGCGGCTGATTCCAGAAAGCCCGGGGCAGGGGCTTCCTGTAGTCAGCCACTGGTCAGTTTCAGCAGCGGCTGACTTGGGGACGCCTGGGGCAGAGCAGCTGGGGTGCTGCTGGGTTGGTCCAGTAGCGCTGCTGCTCCTCGGCGCTACTGGACCAACCCAGCAGCACCCAAGCTGCTCTGCCCCAGGCGTCCTGATTCAGCCACTGCAGAAACTGACCAGCAGTGGCTGAATCAGGACACCTGGGGCAGAGCAGCTGGGGTGCCGCTGGGTTGGTCCAGTAGTGCCCAGAGCGGCGCTACGGGACCAACCGGCAGTGCCCCAGCTGCTGTGCCACAGGCGTCCGGAGCAAAGCCGCGGAGCACGGGGGCAGCGGGACAGCCCAGACGCGCCGTGGCTGTCCTGCTGCCCTTGTGCTCCGCGGCTTTGCTCTCCTTTGCTCCCTGTGCCCCTGGTCTGCAGACCAGGAGGACGGGGAGCAAAGCGGCGGAACACGCGGGCAGCGGACAGCCCAGACGCGTTTAGGCTGTCCGCTGGCCGCGTGCTCCGCAGCTTTGCTCTGCTTTGCTCCCCGTCCCCCTGGTGTGGGCTGTCCGCTGCCTGTGTGTTCCGCCGCTTTGCTCCCCGTCCCCCTGGTCTGCAGAGCAGGGGGACGGGGAGCAAAGCAGAGCAAAGCCGCGGAGCACGCGACCAGCGGACAGGCTAGACGCGTCTGGGCTGTCCGCTGCCCGCGTGTTCTGCCGCTTTGCTTCCTCTCCCTGGTCTGCTGGAGACCAGGGAGAGGGAGGGCCCTGTTTGTAACTGCGGATCCGACATAAGTCGGATCCGCGTAACTTGGGGACTGCCTGTAGTGTGGTCTGAGTAATGAAAACCATTCAAAGAGATTTATCCACGCACCCCACAAATCATGTTTAGTTTTCAGATGTGCTGCTGAATAAATAATTTTAAAGTATCGATAGTTGAGATTAGACAAATTAACAAATTCCTTTTTGAACAGTCTCCACTGAATGGTAAAAGAAAATGTTTCTGTGCTGTATACAGGTACTTTGGCACATTCCATTAGCTCATTTCTAACCCCTGAGCTACTGCTATGCTATTCTCTTTTTGAGGATTGGAAATACAGCTAGTCATGCTTCAGATTTAACACTGTCAAATTCTCTCCTTTCTCAGCCGACCCCTCCTCCCTCTCTTGTTTCTTCCTCTTTCTCACAAGAGCCTTCAAATTATGTGAAATCTAGTAATCTAGCATCCTGGTCATGAATATGCAATAGAGATCAGTAAACCTAGTGAAGACAATAATCCCTGTACAGTCAAAAATTGCCAGTTAGTCCTGCATGACGCTCTCCGTGTCAGTCGCTGTAAAATAGATAGATGTACACCGATAGCTGCTTGCTTTAGAAATGTAGTGCAGATTATCTAAAGCTAAGGGCAATCAAGTGTATGGATTAATTTCTGAGTACTGAAAATGACAAGCATTCTTAAGAAGAAAGAAAAGGTAGCCTAGGAAATGTAGATTCTGTTTATTGTTACTGTATATTCTTCTATCTCAAAACTAAACTGGTAGAGAACAAAATATTATTCTCTCCTTCCACTTGTGTTACGGTTCCTCCTAGCCAGCTGATGGAGTCAAACCTCTAAAGACTAGATCTTCCAGTCTCATAGGGATGCAGAGCTCCTTGATGTGTTCTTCTTATTACCCTAGTGTCTGGCTTCTGAAAATTGACTGCCACATGGGTTTCCTCCTCTCCCTTCTTACCTGCCTGCCTCACTCTCAGCATTTCTTCCACATCAGAAGGCTGGTAATGCAGCGGGGGTAAGGCAAGCTTCCTATTTGCTCTGTCTCTGCACCACGCCCAGAAGTGGCTATCTGGTGCTTGTGGCTGGGGATCTCCATGCTTTGCCCTTTCCTGAGTGACTCCACAGCTCCCTTTGGCCAGGGGCAGCACGTGGAGGCATCCTGGTGTCCCTGCCTAGGAGATGCTGCCAGAGGGATGACCCAGTTGCTTTAGCCCCAAGGTAAGCACTACCAAGCCAGAGCCCATATCCTCTTCTGCATGGCAATGCCCTGCCCCAGCACAGAGCCCACTCTTTGCACCCAAACTCCTTTGCAGAGCCCACATTCCTCACCCCCTCTTATGCCCCACAATTCTCTGCCCCAGCTCGTTGAAAGTTAGTGAGCTTGCGAGAGACATGCACTGTGGTTGCTCCTCCCTCTGCTGGTAACAATTATTTACACTGTGTTTTTATACTAAACAAAACATGTTTTAGCAAGTATAAAAACTAAGATTTAAGCGATTGCAAGTGAAAACAGATCCAAGTAAATTACTCATCCAAAATAAACAAAACATGCAAGCTAATTCTAATACACTAAGAAACTTGTTGGATGCAAATTCTTACCCTATTATCTCTTTAACAAGCAAGGCAGCCTCCTACCTTGGGCCCAATCCTTTCCCTGTTCAGACGTAGATGTTTCCAGCAAGCATTTTGGTTGGCAAGCAGGGGTCTCCTGGTGTCTGGCAATCACACCTAGGCTATGTCTACACTTGTGGCTTCTTGCGCAAGAAATATGCAAACGAGACTAAGTGTGGAATATTGTAGAGCCTCATTTGCATACCTAATGAGCCACCATTTTTGCAGAAGAGGCTCTTGCGCCAGAAGGAGCTATTTACACTGCCCCTTCTTACACAACAAAAACCGTCTTGCGCAATTTTGCTTCGCTGATTATTTTCAGGAATAATGGCATTGCACAGGAGGGTTTTTCTTGTGCAAGAGGGGGCACTGTAGATAGCTCCTTCTGGCGCAAGAGCCTCTTCTGCAAAAATGGCGGCTCATTAGGTATGCAAATGAGGCTCGGCGATATTCCACGCTTAGCCTCATTTGCGTATTCCTTGCGCTAGAAGTTGCGAGTGTAGACATAGCCCTATTGTTTGGTTTCTCAACCCTATCGCCCTTTTGACCAAAATGGGAATTCTTTATGTTCAAACTTCAGACTTCTCACCTTGAGTGTAAAAGTACAAGATCCAAAATAAGTTCCAGCATCAGGAGGCCTGGATGCGTGTCATTTTAGGATTAACCACAGTTTGGGCTTCGAGGAAAAACAAGCCCATTTATAGATCATTTTCTTGAACACCAGGCCATTATGTCTCCAGGAAATTACAAATGGCCCTCATTTGCGCGTCAAGATTTATAAACAATCCCACAGTTCTTATTTCTAACTTCTCATACAGGAATGAGGAATGCTCTGAAATAGAATACACACATTCAGCAGATTGTATTTTAAAAATGATATGTCACGTGATGCATATTCATAAGCCGATTTTCATAAAGTATGGGAGGGCCTGACAATGTACAGTTCTGAGTCTGCTGGTGGCAATGAAAATGTGTCTCTTGTGAAATGCATGAAATTGTGGTGATAACTGAATATTTGTTTTCAATCCTTTTTCTCTTCTTGCAGACGTGTCCTTCATGTAGTGTTACATTCGCACCCAACAGTGATGTCAGTATAGAGGAAGGAGCTATTCAAAATGGCTGTCAGGATGAACATAAAAATAATACCAAGGTAACTTAAGCTCTCTCACACCTGACTTCTCTGTATCAATTCTAATTGTCTCGTTGTGTACCGGGTTCCTCTTCACTTCCGTATAACTGGTAAGCAGCAGAGCCAATTTCAGAATTCAGAATTTTTGGGCATCAGAGCTGAAGCACTTTTTATGTACGTCTACGTCTACACTGGCAGCTTCTTGCACAAGAACTCTTTTGCAGAAAAGTTCTTGTGCAAAAACTCTTCCAGAAGAGAGCGTCTACACTGGCATGTGCTTTTGCACAAGGGACGTGCTTTTGCGCAAGAGCATCCATGCCAGTGTAGACGCGCTCTCGCGCAAGAAAGCTCTGATGGCCATTTTAACCATAGGGCTTTCTTGCGCAAGAAATTCATGTTGCCTGTCTACACTGGCCTCTTGCGCAAGAACAGTTGTGCAAGAGGGCTTATTCCTGAGCGGGAGCATCATAGTTCTTGCGCAAGAAGCCCTGATTTTATACAGTAGCATGTCAGTTTACTTGCGCAAGAACACACGGCCAGTGTAGACAGGCAGCAAGTTTTTGCACAAGAGCGGCTGCTTTGGCGCAAGATCGTGCCAGTGTAGACACAGCCCTTGACTTTCATTTTCATTTTGATTACTTAGGCTGGAGCTCCCTGCCTTTCCCCAGCACAGCTCTGTCACTGGCATCTCACTAGGAGGCAGTTAGGTCCCTCTCCCTCCAGAGCTGGAGCAAAAGTGTGTGGTCCTCCTTTTATCTTGCTACACGCCCACAGAAAGAATGATAGGTGGAAGAGCCCATCACCACATTATTGTATTCACTAATTAGGCCTAATTTCTGACACACCAGTTTTTGTTCATTAATTTCCAGACCCACATTTTTTTGTTTACCATGCATAATCTTAACACAGTCTTTGGATTATAAATCAGCAGAGACATCTTTTAAACTCAGAAAGGGCAGTGAATGCAACCTCAGTGGAGCTTGTACTACACCTCTACCATCGCTCGCTCTGAGGGAGTTAGAGCAAAGAGGCTACAGGAAATTCCAATTCCTGTTCAATCCTCAGCACATCAGGAGGCAGTTACTTCAAAGGAAAGATGTTGTTGGTCATCTCAAAATGCTGAGGTGATATGTGTAGGATACTTTTACGCCCATCTGCTTCTGTTTAAGTGCCACCTACCACAAACCACCAAAAACTCTGAAACAACCAACCTCCACACAGGCTGAATTTTTCTTTGAGTTTTCCACCACAGCAGCTGCAGAAGTGGTAGCAGCGGTTATGATCACTAGTATGTATCAGCTGTTGGCATTTTCAGCAGAACTTCATTTGTCCCTGCTTAGAAGAGGACTGTGCAACCTTGGATAATATGCCTGTTGTATTTTCTAGTGGGTGATTATAAGAAAAATCTTGCTATATATTTTGGAAATGTGCATTTGGCTCTCTATCCATCTGTCTGTGTACCATGCTAATTCTATATTGTTCCAGTTAAATCATCAAAATATTGTGTGGTATCAAGTCAAATGCATTACAAAGGTCTAAGTACTGTGACAGGGTCAGGTCAGAGGGCTACAGGAGAGTAATTGAAGGGAAATATATTAGTCCTAGATTAAATAGGTCCCTGTTCCCAGTGGTAGACTTACAAGGGCTGATCCAGAACCAGCAGGAACCTGCTAGAATCAATCAGAGTGATCAGGCCAATTAAAACATCTGGAACCAATTAGGAGACTTCCAGACTCAAGGGATTCAGACTAATCAGAACACATGGGAGCCAATTAAGAATCAGTTGAGACTGGTTTAAAAAGGCTGCCCTTCTGTTAGCTCAGTGTGGAGGAAGGAGTTGATGAGTGAAAGCGCAGTGGAGTGTTTGGGAGGAGAAAGTTCAATCAGATACTAGGAGGAAAGAACCTTTGCTAATAGAGGGCTCTTCAGACTAGCAAACAAAAGTATAGCAAAATCCAGTGGCTGAAAGTTGAAGCTTAGCAAATTTAGACTAGAAATGAGACATGAATTTCTATCAATAAGGGTAATCAACCATTTAAATGACTTACAAAGTGTTGTGATGGATTGTCCATCACTGGCAACTTCTAAAACAAGACTAGATGTTTTTCTAAATGATATTCTCTAATTAAAACAGAAATTAATTCAGGGAAGTCCTATGGGCTGTTACACACAGAAGGTCAGGCTAGAAAATCACAATCATCCCTTCTCACCTTATTAATATAATAAAGTTCCAGGACTGTCAGTCTGTCAATGAGTCATTCTGAGATACGGAATGTCTGTTACATCAGTGTGGAATGATAAAAACAGTTGCAGGCATAGCTGAGAGCTCTTTTTGTTTAGAATATCATCAGGTTCAAACTTCTGTGCTGCTTGTCTGTGTTTTCTCACATACTTAAGCCTTCACTCGCTTTATTTCTCCTTGCAATAAAGCAGACTCCTGGAGGACGCAGTCCAAAGACCCAGAATGGACTTCTGAGTCCACCACAGGAAGAGAAGCTGAGCAACAGTCAGACATCACTTTATGAGATGTTACAAGAGAAAGGAAGGTGGGTAGGAGTGAGTTTGGACCAGTCAGCACTCCTTCCACTAAGGTTCAAAAACATCAGAGAGAAGACAGATGCTCATTTTGTGGATGTGATTAAAGAAGACAGGTAAGAAAAAACTAGCTACATAATTTAAAAACAGTATGGGAAGCAAATGTGCCCCATGCATTTAATCTGTATTCACCTGCTCTTGTGTAATGTTGGTCATCATGCTGTACATTTTCTAATTTTTAGCTCTCTCTTCTCTTTAGTCTGATGAAAGACTATTTCTTTAAACCACCTATTAACAAGTTTAGTTTGAACTTCCTCGATGGGGACTTGGAGATGGCTTACAGGACCAGCTATCAGGAAGAGGTATGTTCCTTTCACAGCGGTCTTCCAGTATTATGTCCAAGTGTTGAGGTGGTAAAGTGCTGTGTATTCTTTCTATTTGTTTTAGACGTGCATATGGTGTGTTGTACAATATAATCAAGCATGGAAAAACTTATTTATGTTCTCGTCCACTTCTCACCACTACCTCCCATATTTCAAACAGGTTATAAAGAATGCTCCTGTGAAGACGTTTGCCAGTGCTACCTTCAGTTCACTCCTGGACGTGTTCCTCTCCACAACAGTCTTCCTCATACTCTCAATCACTTGTTTCCTGAAACATGGGATGGCCCCAGCCCCTCCCCCGCCTGCAGCAGTTGTGGTGTTCATCATTGCCATCCTACTAGAGGTGCTGTCTCTTATCGTCTCAATTAGGTAAATAGAGTGAATCAGAGTATGAGAAATGGCTGGGGTCACAGCTCCTAAAAGAACCGAAATGGTGGCTGGCTTGAAAACTTCTGTTTTAAAGCAACTTCTGGAACTTGATCTCCCAGTTGGTGGGGTTTAGAAACAAGGTTGGAGGGTGGGAGAGAGGGAAGATGCTATTTTATCCACAACTCAGCAGTGAGTAAAGACAATTTGAGGTACTTTTAATTAAAAATAGAATGTTGTACATATTGAATCTTTCTCTGCCTGCTGTAGTGCATTATGATTTACCAGGATTTGCCATACTGGATCAAAGTCTGGTGTCCTACCTCTAACACTGGCCTCTACTTGCTGCTTGGGAGAGAAGTTACACTCTTTCTTGGTGTCAGTTGCAGCAGTGATGCTGCCCTATCGTACCATGGAAGTGAAGAATAAAATGTGACAGAGATGTAGCAATCATTTAAATATAGAAACTCTTATTACACCACTGGTATGACCCAGTATTTCTGTTCTTGTGTTCTTAAGGAGTCTTGTGTTCTTAAGGAGTTTTGTAACACGTTGGCTGGAAAAGCAGCTGGGAAGGGGCGACAGGTCTAAGCAACCCATGATGGGGGCCGAATTTTCACTCTCAGCTCTCCATGTTCCACCCTCATAAACTTTAATAATTTAATAATAATAATACTTTGTCAGGAAATTAATTTTATTTTCAGATAAATAAATTTAGGGTGGGATTCTCCAATGTTCTCAGCATTAATCTAAATCTGTTCCCATTGAAGTCATTGGGATTTTATCCATTAACTCCAGGGGCATAAAGCTAAGATAATCCTGTATATAACTTGAGTACAGCCAGTCCCCAACTTACGAACGAGTTACATACCAAACACTTGGTCATAACTCGATCTGTTTGTAAGTCGGACCCCATTCATTTAAATGTGACCGCGCTGTTCGTAAGCACGGATCGCGTTCATAACTCGGGGACCAGCTGTAATGCACTTAATGGGAGTTGGTCGTAACTACGAACAGTCGTAAGTTGATGTATTTGTAACTCGGGGACCAGCTGTATTTTGTTTTATTTTGCCTTCTGCATTTTTTTTCTCTTGTCAGACTCTTTGTTGGAAAATATCTTTATTTACTATGTAAAGTAAAGACTTGTAGTTATATATTTTTCTTGGATAAACACTTGTTAGTCTAAACTGGAAAATCCAATTTCCACTGGAGTTTAAAAAGCCGATTAGCTCCCTCCTATGAGGCACTGGAATATTACAAATTTTCCCCTCCTCGTCCTTTTCCTACCCATAATTCACTCTGGCTCTATCTGTAGTGCTGTATGCATTCCCAGAGAAACAAAAGCTTTATTAAGCTGAAGTTTAAAAAAAAAAAAAAGCAGCTCACCCCCTTAAAAGGATATTGTCGTTTTCTCACAAAAACCACAAAAGTTTACTTCTGCAACTTGAAATTAAAGTGATACAACAAACAAAACTTCCCTAAAAAGTATGGAAACACAGTGTTAGAGTCCCCCAAGAATGTAAGTTCTGCCTTTCTGCTCCACCAGCCCCCCAGTCCGCATGTCTACCACGTCTAGTATTTAAGATGAAAACATTTATAAAGGAATTTTTAACCAGAACTATTCATCCTGTTCCAGTGGATCCTAAATCTGTTTTACTTGCACTGCTTGCCACTAGAATTAAGCAATTCAAGGGTATGTAGCTTTAGTACTTGACATAAACTTCTGTGATACTTAAAGTGAACCTCTGCCCCAATGATTGGGCTACCTAATTTTTGTTCAGTCTCTAAAATATGAATAGTCTCAGGTATAGTAACTGTAAGTCTCACCACATGAAACTTTGTAACAGTTAAAATCTGATACACTTGGTGAATTTTCCCAAGCTATGGTTCCAAATATGGTCTTTCCTGGTGTTAAGCTATAAAAAGTCTGTCTCTTTCTCTCCTGTAACTGAACGTGGTCTTAAAGAATGCAGGAGTAGTGTGAGGTAGCAATTTAAAAACAGATGCACTTGGGTTTGAATGCTTTAGTGATGCACAATTAGCGTACCACCAAAAATGCGGTAGTCCAGTTAGATCACTTGGGATTCTGTCAAATTCTGTATTGTGTGGACAGGACTCTCTCCTTGTCGCCGTTTGTTCTGTGGGCAGTGCGATGCAGGGCCAAAGTTTAGGTAGTTTGGCCAACTAACTTTTTATACTACTTTGTAATTTTCTAATTTTAAATTGAATATCAACTATGATTTTCCAGACTAACTAATATTTGTGGGTTTTGAAAGTTATGTTTCTTTCACTTTTCTTTAATAACTGATAGTTTTGTGCCTCCTCAGCTCCTGTGTATATTTTTCCCCCTGGGAACTATCATGTTTTTTGTTTTTTTTTCTTTTCAATTAATAAAAAATCAGAGTAAAAGGAGTCCTGTGTTTCATAGGGATAAACTTCCCCACACAGTGTTCTGCTTCCCCACATGGTTCACTCAGCACTTGAGAGGATTGGGCCTCTAACATGTAAGCAATTGAGGTAAGGACCGTTCCTCCCTCAAGAGTGCTTTGTGCAGTGCCAGCCACATTGGCGTTTGCAATAGCAGATGCAAATGGGCTGCTGGCAAAGTGTGTGAGCTGCCAGCTGGCCTCCCAAAGTGCTCAGCACGACCTCTTTTTATGTACCGAGGTCCTACTGATCCAGTCAGCCACGAGGCAGCCGGCTATGAGCCCACACTCTCCTCCCATTCCTCATTATTAAGCAGGAACTGAGCCTGATGCTATAGAAGAATTGCTGTGGATTTCAGAGGGCAGCTTCTGTCAAGCTGTCTGGCTTTGGGAAAGCGAGTTCCGGCGACTTCAAAATGCTAGAAAAGCATCTGCCCAAACTGTGTTCAAGTCTGCAGCTAACTAATTAACAGAGTTGTTTGCTCTCTATGCACACTCTCACTTTTCCAATGCTCTTAATATTATTTTAAATAATATTTTTACTTACAAAACTATTTACTTTATAAAATAACCCTTTTTTTTGTAAATGGGGAAAAATGTTATTTTTCCACACACTCATATCTTCCAAGTTATAGAAGAGATTTTCTTCAAGCACTTTAAAAAAAAAAAAAAAAAAAAGAATCATCTTTTGCCAAAGATGGATTGTTTCAGGAAGTTATGAGTGAGTAATAACATGGAATTATACTCTGATTAGGAATGCAACATTAACTGGACTGACCATATTATAGATAAATTAGATTGGTTAAGTGATGCATTAGAGAGGGGGGAAAAAATCTTGTTTTGTGCTTTAATTTTTGTTCCAGAATGGCATTCTTTCTGGAGGAGGTGATGATTTGTACTAAGCGCCTGCTGGAGGTGATTTCTGGCTGGCTGCCTCGACATTTCATCGGTGCAATCCTAGTTTCCCTCCCAGCTCTTGCAGTTTTTTCACATTTCACCTCTGACTTTGAAACCAACATGCATGTAAGTGAATGTGTCCAGCATATTAAAGCTATGGGTTTTTTTTCATTTAAAGATGAATTTTTATTCCTAATTGAACCGATTGTAGAATTGTGAATCTGTGATGGCATATGCAGCCCACGCTGGCACCAAAAGGAGTCTGAGAGGGCTGGTAGTCTCACTGTGTGCACCTGGGGAGGGGATAGATTTAAAAGAGGAGAAAGGTTAGCTGAAGAGGTAGGAAAGAGAATAAAATTAGTTCCCTCTGTCTGGGAAGGGCCTGTTAGAGGGCTAGGCGTCCGGAAAGGACTCCATTCTGCTCTGGAGGTAAGCCTAAGGGACAGTCAGGAGATGCTGAGGGATATTGGCCTGCTTGAAACCCTGGGAAGATGGAGGTGTGTGCTAGTCTTAGACTGTGGTGGGGGAGCCAGGCCCACAGATTCTGCATTGATTAGAAGAGTCAGATGAGAGCATTCCAGAGAATAGAGGATCAGATTACACCAACCATTGTTCCTGAATTATTGGGTCCTGAGCTGGGAGCTTTGCAGAGGCAACTGGCTGTGTTCAAGGAACAGCAACAAGCCTGCAACAGGGATAGGTAAACTGAGTCACACTCCAATCAGTTTTGTGGGACTACCGGAAGATAGATGAGAGAGGCAGTGATAGTTGGCTGCCCAGCAGTGGACACAGTCTGGAGGCAGTGATCAAAGTTAAGGAAAGGGAACCCTGAAATAAAAAATGGCTCTATTTGCAGAGTTAAAGGATGCTGTAAGAAGGCATGTCCTATTAAGAATTGTAGGAGACTCTGGGTAACTTTGTGTGGATAGTCCTGGGGAACTGGTAGAATTAATTCCCTGACCAGAGATTTTTCTGGAATTCAGTGTCTGCAGTTTAGGCAGGAGTACCGAAGACACCTGGAATAGCACTTTTGACTGCTGGAGAACAGCCTATCATATATACAGTGACAAAACCCAAGTAACACTGGGCCTGACTTCTGCTTGTTTTGCATAGGCCTGTTCCCTCTAGTACTGGAGCCCCTCTTAAATATTTTGAAAATACAGTAAAAATAACAACGGAATTTGTGGGTCCTCGTCCCCTCTTAATTTTAGGTCGTATGTGCTGAATGCCCCACATACTAGCAAGTAGAAATAGTATTCATTACATAACTGTTCATGAACCTTCCTTTTTTGGTCCTGTTTCAGGTCCCCCAGAGTCAGTGGGTTGTTGGTTCACTCTCCAAGAGATGTTCCAGCTGGCCCTGTGCTCGGTGATGCTGCAGCAAGCATGGAGCTCTGGAAAAAGGGAACCAGTCTGTAGAGGGTCAGGTAAGTGCCATATTTTACTATGACATGGTTTTGCAAAGTTTTTTTTAATTAATAGCATTATATACCCTCCCTTTATGTAAAATAATAATAATTAAAAAAAACTTTCCAAAGCCATGCATACGTAGTAAAACACGACACTTCCTGACCCTCTGTAGGCTGGCTTCATGCTGGGGCTTCACTTGATGTGAGCACCAATGCCCTGCCACTTTAGGACACTTGAAAGTGGGGGAAAGAATAAATTTAAATGAGGTTATGTACAGACTTTAAAAAAAATCAGCTTAGCTATTTCTTAGTTATTGAAAAACTGTGAGCATGGTTTAAAAAATGTCAGTTATGCAAATTTTACTAGTTTGCCTTTTGTGGATAAACTGTGTGTCTAATTATAATGTGGCCTTGCTACTTAGTTCAACTGTTGTGGTACCCCAGAAAACATAATAAAGCTTTTCAGATTTTCAACACAATTGTAAAGCAAAGCAATGGTGTCCCACTCCACCCACCAGAATCCATAGAGAGCGGCACACTCGATGTTAAGGAGAGTAAGACCTGCAGTACATTTTTGTGACATTCACTAAATTAATGTTGTCTCTTCATTGATTTTCCTAACACGGCCCTCATTAGTACATCACGTAAGCTGGACTTTAGCAGTTGATTATTGCCGTGTGGCATTCTGGAGAAATTAAGATATTTCTCACAGTGCCTCTGCTTTGTACTTCAATTTACCTATCTAGTAAAGACCTAATGGAAGGTTTTCTGAGATTCTAGGATTTGAGACTTGGAACAGAAGGGAAGAATGGAGAACCACCCCATTAGCTTGGCACAAATACCAGTTTCACAGAGCATCAATTAACATTTTGTTAAACTTCTGCCCACTTTTGTTCCTCAAAGGAATAATTATCCATGTTGAGTGCAGCACTTAGTGGAATAATAATATCCTGCAAAATATATTATTAGGGCCAGCTAGTTTGACAGAGTTTCTGGGACTCAACAGATGTTATGTTTTCAACCCGGAAGTATAATTTTATATCCAATTTAAAACACCAGTGTGATTTAATGAGTAGCCTTAGGAGCATAATTGAGTATATGATGGTAATCTGTGGATGCTCAAACTTAATGGCTTGAATAGGAGGAACTGAGTACAAAGGTAAACTGAAGATGGAATTCTTACTATTGAAAACTATGACAAATTATCTATGGTGGAAGCTTACTAGCTTTTGGACAGCAAGAACTTTTCTAGATGTGTAGTGCTGTTTGTTAATTGAAAAGGCAATATACATGATTATTTAGGGTATGGATCATTTTCTTGAAAGTGGAAATTGAGTTCTCACCATTCAGATAATTAAATGCCTTATTTACACTGGGATCTATATGTGTAGGGGCTCTACCGGACAAGAACAGGCTAACCTGTCATTCTTTCTCTTCATTGCAGTATACCATGTTTATGTGTTGTGCGATTCTCATCACCATTGTCCAGTACTGTAACTTCTGCCAGCTTAGCTCCTGGATGAGATCGTTGTTGGCCACTATTGTAGGAGCGGTGCTTCTCATCTTGCTCTACATCTCTTTATGTCCAGACAGGTGAGCATTGCATGTTATCGCTGTAGGCAAGGTGTCCTATTGAGATTTAAAGGTAAATTTAACACGTTCGGGTCCAAAATAGGAAGTGTTCGTTTCTGTGGAGCACAAGCCTCTGGTACAGACAAATGGGGTTTGTTCTGTTCCTTGTCAGTCGGATGGGGAGGTGCCAGTTTGAATGAGGGATATTTGCACATGGTTCTGCCCCTTCCTCTGGTCCCTGTAGGTTAATTTTGCATTTTTTCCTGCCTTGCTTCAAGAAGTTGTTCATGTCACTGGCTGATCAGCCATCATGGCTTATTTTGTCCTTGCCCTAGCTATAACTCAGAATGAAGAAAGAGTAAGAGAAATGGAGAAACCAGTCAGAAAAATCAAACTTTGTCTTGTCTACCATGGAAACCATCAGCCCGCTGTCATGTGACTAGGTTGCATGTGTGCTCCACTGCACTTACTCAAGATTTGCTTGGGTTCGCCGCCATCATTTCCCAGTGTGAGCAGGTCTGAATCCAGATGAGTTTGCCATGTTTTGGGCCACCTCCATAGATTTCTTCATCATTACCATCTTACAGATTCATCTGGGAGATCTCCATGACTTGTAGGAAGATCAGTCTGAAATACTAGAATCCTTTTCCTGTATCTATGGGTACATCTACACAGCAAGGCAAAACTCAAATTAAGCTATGCAACTTCAGCTACATCAGTTGCGTAGCTTAAGTCGAAATAGCTTAATTGGGCTTTTGGTGCTGTCTGCACAGCAGGAAGTTGAATGAAGAGCACTGTTCCGTCAACTTCCCTTACTCCTCATAAAATGAGGGTTACAGGAGTCGGAGTAAGAAGTCCTCCAGCTCAACATTATTTCAAAATAATGGTTTGCAGTATAGACGTGCTCTTTGTTATTTCAGAGTAATATCAGTTATTCTAAAATATGCTTCTATGTAGATGTGCCCTATACGAAAGTGCCCCTCTCAATGCAAGGGATGCTTGACTAAGGATGTATAACCCAGCTCTTCTCCGTTTCCCTTCTCCCTCGTGTTTGGAACGCTCTAATCCCTGAAGAAACTTCAAGACTTGTTCTGGTTCCTTTTGTCCTCACCCCCTCTTGACTTCTGTCCAGGGTTTTATTTTTGGCTTTAGGTCATCAGAAATCCCTGAACCTGACACCGCAGCTTACTCTAGAAAAATGTTTCCCCACAGAAGACAGAGATTCAGATTTTTAGCAGGACCCTTCATGACATGTTCTGTCTGTTTCTTCCTCATCAGAGGATTCCAGGAGGTTGTATAACCACTTGAAGAATGGAATCATATTGTCTCCCTGTGATGTAGTGGGGGGCTGTATGCTCTGTATCCGAGGTTCCCCTGTGCTGTGATGTGTGATTCCCACTGACTCACCCACATGTGGATTGGCCCAGACACCTGGTCCCAGCCTGGGCAGTTAGCAAAGGTCTTCCCGGGGGAGAGAGAAAGGAAGGGAAGTGGAAACAAAAACCTGGCTTGGGGGCAGGGTCTGGGAGCGAGGCAGTTTCTGGCTGGGAAACATGAAGGTAACAGACTAAGCTGAGTGCTGAGGAGTGAGGGGGCGATTGACCCCCTAACCCAAGGGATCTGAGGCATCCTGGCCCTGACTCCTGTAGCCTACACTGTGCTGTATCCTGGAGAAGTAATAAACCCTCTCTATTCTACTGGCTGGCGAAGTCTCATCTGGCCATTACGGGGATGCAGGATCAGGGGAGGGTCCCTGAAACGCTGCCACAGTGGTGTCGGGTGGGATGCACTGCACCCCATGGGTGGCGTTTCCAGCAGTGAGTGACAAGGAGCAGTAGAAAGAAGGGGAGTGCAAGAGCCAGGCATGCTAGAGGCAGAGTGAAGTGACTCCTAGCAGTTGTGGGGCGCTGCAGCATTCGGTCGGTGAGTCTACGCCCCGGGAATCAGCGGGGAGATGGCCTACGCCCGACTCCTGAAGGCAGATCTTGTACGGCTATGCAGAGAGAGGGGCCTGGCCATAGGGAAAGCAACCAAGGCCCAGCTGATTACCCAGTTGGAAGAGAGAGACCGGTCCAGGGGCCTGGATCCTGTCCCAGCAGGGAGCAGCCAGACACCTCCTGAGAGCATCCCAGGCTTTCAGACCAGAGGGAGGGCTGGAGTCCACCAGACAGACGCGGTGCCCACCAGGCCATGCTCCACCAGCAACGGTTCATCCAGAGCAGGGTCTATCCCAGCAGAGCTGCGGCAGCTGGAGATTGAACTGAGGCTAAAGAATTAGACGATCATAGGGAGGAGCACCAGGACCGAGAGAGGCAGCAGCAGCATGAGCTGGCCATGGCAGAGTGGAGAAGCCAAGGAGCCCCAGTTGTGGTGAGTGGGGAGGACCCCATGGGACCCGGGGCGGCCACACGCTTTGAGAAGCTCGTGTTGGCCCAATGTAAAAACATGGGGAACATGGACAGGTTCCTTAGCTCCTTTGAGTGGGACTGTGAACTACACCAGATCCCCCGCAGTGGACCGGCTCCAGCAGCTCACCCCCTTGCTGGATCAGGAGGCCTCAGGGGTGCTCAGACAGCTGGAGAATCTGCAGCAGGGTGATTATGAACGGGTCAAAGATGCCCTGCTGCATAAGTTTGGGCTAACCCCTGAGATGTACAGGAAGAAGTTCCGGGGCATGCAGAAGGAGCCACGGGAGACCTATGTAGCTATGGCCTCCTGCCTGGCGCAATACTGCTGCAAGTGGGTGTACGGGGTCGGAGCCCAGACCGCAGAAGACCTGCTTAAGCTGATAATGCTGGAACAGTTTTATGAAGCGTGTACACCCAGCCTGAGGCTGTGGCTCAAGGACCAGAGGCCAGAGATCTTGAAGCTGCCAGACGTGTTCACAGACAGCTGGACCCAGAGAAAAAGGGAATCATGCAGAGACTGGTTTTCAGCTGAGCAATGGAGGAAGTCACCTACGGGGTGAGCCCAAGAGACAGGGACCAGCCATCCGCCCCCCCCAGAGAGACAGCTAGGGCCCGGATAGAGACTGCCTGAAGGGTCCCACTGGAACTAACCTGCCATCTCTGTGGGCAAAGAGGCCACAGGAGGGCTCAGTGCCCCAGGCACCAGGACAGGTCCCACAACCCGAGACTTTCCAGGGTTAACTAGCTGGGGCTGGGGGAAGGGCAAGCCACCCTAGAGGCAGGGGCCGGCAGGCAAACCTCAGCTCAGAGTGAAGGGAAGGATGCTCAGGCCAACTTCCCTGGGAGATCTGTCCCTCTGGAGGCAGTACTGGGTTTGGGGGTAGGGCGGCCCCTGTGGAGCGAGTGCCTTGTGCCCCTGCAGGTGGATGGCAGGGAGCTAACAGGCTACTGGGACACGGGTGCGGAGATGACGCTGGCCCGGCCCGAGGTAGTAGCCCCAGTCTACATGGTACCTAACACTCGGTTGACTCTGAGGGGCATAGATGGGACCCCGCTTAAGGTGCCTGTAGCCTGGGTGTGTCTGAAATGGGGGCCAAGGAGGGCCCCAAGGAAGTGGGGTGCACCAGCACTTACCCACAGAGGTGCTGCTGGGGAATGACCTAGAGGAATGGCCAGACGAACCCCACAGGGTCCTGGTCACCACCTGTAGCCCGGTCCAGCGAGGGGCTGACAACCCTGACCCAGGGAAGGGCTCCCTGCCGGGGGCTCAGGGCCCCATCCCAGCAGACATGAGGCCCAGCAGGGCTAGAGCCCCAGACCCAGGCAAGAGGAGTGGGGGACAGGTCCCTGTCCCTGCCCCAGCTGCAGAATTCCAGGCTGAGGTGCAGGCAGATCCTTCCTTGCAGATGCTGAGGGACTGGAGTGGCCTTGGCGCAGCTCAGCCCCTGGGGAGAAGCTGCCAGGAGAGATTCCTGTGGGAGAGGGGATTCCTGAACCAGGAATGGCTTCCCCCAGGGAAGGTGGAGATGTGGGAGTCCCAGCAGCAGCTGGTGGTCCCCCAAAAATATCATCCCAGGCTGCTGAATCTGGCCCATGATGTCCCATTAGCGGGGCACCCAGCTGACGCTGCTTCAGGCCTATTACTGGCCCGGGATATTTGCGACTGTGCAGTGGTACTGCCAGACATTTGACTCCTGCCAGAGGGTGCAGAAAGCCCGGGATGGGGGGAAGCTGCCTTGAGGTGCCAGCCCATCGTAGGGGAGCCTTTCCAGAAGGCAGCAATAGATGTAGTGGGGCCTGTCAGCCAGGCACCCGGATGGGGAAAAATACATCCTGGTAGCAGTGGATTTGGCTACCAACTGCCCCGAGGCCGTGGCTCTGCCATCTAGCGAGGCAGACACGGTGGCAGACGCACTGCTGGCCATTTTCAGCAGGGTAGGGTTCCCCAAGGAGGTCCTCACGGACCAGGGATCCAACTTCATGTCGGCCCCACTCTGGTGCCTGTGGGATAAGCACGGGGCCCGGCTCACCTGGGCCCCAGCGTATGTTGCCCAGTCCAGCGGGCTGGTGAGGTTCCAGGGGACTGTGAGGCAGATGCTGGAGGCCTTCATTCACCAGCATCCACAGGACTGGGACAAGTACCTGCCCCAGCTGCTGTCTGCACACAGGGAGGCTCCCCGAGGGTCTGCCAGGTTCTTCCCAACCGAGTCAGGGTGCAGAAGGGGCCAGGACCCCCTGGGCTTGCTGAGTGAGTTATGGGAGGGTGAGACCTCCCCAAATGGAGAGTCGGGGGTGGAGGATGTCCTGGCTTTCTGGGAAAGCTTGCTGAGCTGATGGGCCCGGCCGGAGAGACTGTTGGCAGAGCCCAAGGGAAGTGGAAGGGCTGGTATAACCACAGAGTGGGCCCGCGCCAGCCCCCTCAAAGCTGTGCAGCAGCTGCACATGGGGGAGTCAGCTCCTGCAGGGCACCGCTGTGGCAAGCCCAAGCCAAGGGGAGCACCAGTGTCACCGCTGCAGCTTTACCTGGCAGGGGGCCCAAACTTCCCCAGGTCACAAGTGGAGTGACCCTGCTCAGTTCGCTCTCGGAGGGGGGAGAGATGTGATGTAGTGGGGGTGCTGTCTGCTCTGTGACCCGGGGTTCCCCTGCGCTGTGATGTGTGATTCCCACTGACTCGCCCACATGTGGATTGGTCCAGACACCTGGTCCCAGCCTGGGCAGTTAACAAAACTCTTCCCCGGGGGAGAAACAAAGGGAGGGAGGCAGAGACGAACACCTGGCTGCGGGGGCAGGGTTTGGGAGCGAGGCAGTTTCTGGCTGGGAAACATGAAGGGAACAGACTAAGCTGAGTGCTGAGGGGGGGATAGACCCCCTAACCCAAGGGGTCTGTGGCATCCTGGCCCTGACTCTTGTAGCCTACACTGTGCTGTATCCTGGAGAAGCAATAAACCCCTTCTATTCTACTGGCTGGCTGAGTCTCATCTGGCTGCTACGGGGGGTGCAGGATCGAGGGGGTTCCCGACATGGTACCACACTCCCGTACAGTTCAAGCTTTTTATGTATTTCCCCTGTTGAGCAATCTGCTCTCAGTGAGGAGGTTGTTTCTTGCAAGGTTGTTTCTCCCATTGTCCACCCACACTGTTAAAACTGGACACTTTCAGAAGCTTACAAAGTTTCTTACCACAAACTTTGGCTCTCTCATCATAAAGTGTAACTCTGCAGTGGCCTCTGACTGCCTCCCACTGGAGCCCAATCTTTTACCTCCTTCTCAGAGTTTTCCTGGACCAAACAGTGCAGGAAGCTGATGGCCACGCTACATACTCATCAAAGCAAATCCCCTCAAGATGTATCAAAGGCATTCTCCACATCTCTGCCAAGGTTTTCAGATCTGGATCTAGTAAACAAAAGCACATTTTAATAGACCCTTTTTTGCACAGGGATGGATACCAGTGCCCTAGGAGGAAAAGTGGGCCCCCTTTGGAAAGAACTCAGAACTGAAGTCAACCATCAAGACAACATTAAGCAGGCACCTTCTCTTTCTCTCATTCTGCAAGTCCCTGAGTGGAATGTGAATAATGTGCTAACATGTCCTTGAAGTATAATTTTATTACAGGACTTCTCCACAGTAACTACTGACAGCTGTCCAGGTAGCACGGGAGAATCTGGAACTACTTCAAGTCCCGGTAGCTAGTGGATGGATCAGTCAGACACGCCTTCAAGATCTGCCTTCAGTATCATCACACCTTGTGCCTTTTTCTTCAAGTTCAGCGGCTTATTTATCATTTTTTGTCAGCCCAAGGTGGTTGATCTTTATTCCATTGCCTCTCTGCCTCTCACATTCTCTCCTGGAAAGTGGTTTAAGAAGCCATTACCACAGTTAATTGTGTGGGGATGTGAGTGTCCCTTCCCTGTAATTTTCCCAGATTTTTTACGAAGGAAAAGGCAGTTCTTTGCTCATGTCCCAGCTTGTTGCCTGAGTTGTAACTTTCCTCATTAATAAGAACATCTCATCCAAGTTTCTGACTTCACCACAGGGCACAAATGAATTTCTTTCTAGGCTGCACCGGAGTATAAGTAGGCCTCTTACCTAGTGATGCTGTTCCAGGGTCCCAATAATGGACACAAACTCTCTAGATTGACTGCCTCTGGATGGATCTGACTTTGCAGTGAACTCACCCATTCTTGTGCCGCCTTAGCTTGGAATGATCAATTGCCTCCCATTCCTGAGCAGAAATGGGACATATATCCATGAGCTGCACCATGGCGTGACCAGGTGCTTGGCACACGCTTTCCACAAGTACTGTCAGTTTGACCCCTCCTCATTGCCCAGATGTTTAGTTTCTTGACAGCCTTAATGAAAACAATCCAGTTATTAATGTCTGGTTCCGTCTCCTCTTCCCTTTGATCTCATCCCATCCTTGTTCCTTCTTTAGTGCACCTATTGGATTCTTACCTTCCAGCAGCTGGACGAGCTGCTACCTATCTGTCTCTGCCTGGGGCACTCCCTCCAAGAGAAAATCAAGTTTCTTACCTGTTAACTTTTCTCTGTGGTACAGTGGTACTATCACAGACCCCCTGGTGGAAGGCCCACTTGGGCTTTTACTTTGGCTGGGAGGGTAGTGTTAGGGACACACGGTAGGATAATCTAATTTGCTTATAGCTCTAGATGTTGTTGCACTGGAGAGCGTGCCTGCAAAAAGCAATAGAAGGTTCTTAACCAGAGGTGAAAAATGTTTTATTTTGATTGGCTGATTGACTGAGACAAGACACATCTCATTTGTCTATACCGGTGGCATTTTGCTACAGAACCAAATTAAAAGGGAAAAACTAGATTTTGTGTCTAATTCACTAGCTTTGACTTCTAGAGAAAATTCCAGGTGCAAACAGCTGGTCAGATTGTACCCAAGCACTGCAGAGTTGCATGGGGAGGGGGGGGAATATAGGAAACCTTTTCCCAGGCTCGCCAACAAGGGTGGCAAAGGGAGCAGTTGCCCCAGGGTCCAATGATTAAAAGGGCCAGGAGCTCCAGGAGCTCCAGGAGCTGCTGCTACTGCACTCTGGGCAACTGAGGGCTGGGGTTGGGTGGCGTGGCACGCTCTGGGCAGCACTGAGGGCTGGCTTCTCCCAGCTCCTCTCCTTCTGCCCAAGACCCCACCTCTTCTAGGAGCAAGGAGCCCTGGTCTCTCCCAGCTTGCCAGAGGGCCCAGCAAGTCTGTTGGCCCCTCTGCCATCTCCTCTTCCCCCACTTCTCAACTGAGAACAAGGCTCATGTTGCTGGTCATTCCAGAAGGCTGACAAGATGTCCTTACTCACATATCAGCCAACATAGTTTCAGGGGCTGATATCTATGGAGGATTCAGCTGCTGTGATAGGGAGTGTCCAGAAAACACCATGCCTCTGGAGTTTGTTGGGGTGGGTCGTCTCCAAGCTCCCTGCAGCACAGGACTATTTTATATAAGACACAAACAAGCCCAATTATAGTGTATTTTGTCCTGTGTTTTGTAAAACAGTGACCATTAATGGACAAAGTACAGTAACTGCAGAGCATTTTGTCCCTTTTTTATAACGGGAAATACATATCCAAAATAATACACTCTCCTTCGCAATCCTGGATCTAGTGAAACAATGGCTAGAAATAACAGTGAAAAACAGAACATAAAGTCTAAATCACAGCCCCCCAGAGTTTTCTTTTGAAAACCTTAGTAACAGCTAGTTTTCTTGTAATGTCGATGGTGTTAATCATGCTTTGTCACCACAGTAATGGCAATTCTTCATACACCAGAGACAGATCCATTCTTGCGCATTTTTTAAACAGTAATTGGAGGGTGGTAGTTGTTCTTGGCTCGTGTCACTGAGCACTGTGTGCCTCGCTGTTCTTTGTTCTAATTGCTGATGGAAGAGTTTGGAATGCAAGTAAACTCAAAATGTCTCTGAGTTGGCATTGTCATAAAGAGGCTGTTTCTCCTCTTGTCATTTTTTACAAAGTTGGTCCAAGAGGACTGGGAAGTAATTGCCTTTCAGTGTTCCTAACACACCTCTTCTTATAGCTCAAGTTAAGTGTGAGGGTTGGGACTGATCTGAAAGTGGCCTTTACCAGCCATCGCCTTGCCTGCATTACTTCCAGTTCTGCTTAGTCGGAAAAACTTGGATCATCATCTCTCTGCTTCTACCACTCCCAAGCAAAAGATACCGCTAAGTCACATGCAAGCAAAGTTTGTCTGAAATTCATGTTCAAGACAGATTGCGGATCGTGGTTCATTACGTACTAAACATTTCAGCTGAACTAATTTAAAGTATTGTCAAGTTGCTTTGCATAATCCGTTTGTTTTCTTTCTAATGTTTTAATGCCTTTATATTGCAGCTCCATAGAAACGTCCCACCTAGAATCAATACAGAACTTTAGGTAAGCTTTACATGTACAGTGTCCGCTTCTACTATGTTGTGGCAAACCTCTTGTTGCATTCCTTTTTTACCATTATCCTTTACAAGAAGTTGTCTAAACTCAGAGTATAGCTTAACAGTGTTTGTATGTGACTCTGTTTTCAGTCACTGTTTGTGTAAAGCTTTGCATGCACTGCAGCCTACAGGGATTCAGCAAGTTGTGTCTGTGCTGCATGAGTACCCAGGAAAGCACACTAACTATACAAATGCCATAGAAGGAAATCAACAACGCTGATGCTGAAATGCAAAATGCTTCCCCCTTGCATATTTGGTTTTCTGGGAAATGGAGAGTTATTGTGACAGATAAATTATAGTGTTTGTTCTTCTAGTGGTAACCATTTTTTGAAACAGTATGCACAGATTGTGGGCCAGATTCTGTCCCTCTGTCCAGCTTCTTTGTGCTGCTCAGCTGTGCATAGGGGCTGGAATCTACCCACAGGTGCTCAGCTGAGAATTCCCTGAGGGTAGGAACTGTCCCTGACTCCAGTTTAGAAGGTTTGTTGGAGACAGGGCAGAGCACGGCTGCACAGTCTGCCAATTCATAGTTGACAAGTGATCCCATGGGCACCACAGCCAGCTGCTGTAATTTAGACTAGCTCCCAATTCAGCTCAGTTGACAACATAGCCTCCTGGTTTTTAAAAAAGCCTGTTTTGTTAATGACCCCTTAGGAAGTGAAAGTTGTACAGAGGCAGTTTACTTGTCACTGTTGCAGTGTGGCCATCGCTCATGATTTTATCACTGGGTGCTGAAAACCAACTGCTCTCACTGAAGTTGAGAATTGTGAAAACGTTTCATCTGGGCTTGGGTTTTCTGAGATCTGAGAATGGTAGTTGTGCTTTCCAGTTATAGTGTACACTTAATTTATTATTTCTCCTAGTGCAGAGATTTTTGAGCATTCTGAATTTGTGTGTATGTGAGAGAGAATGTCATTAAACGCTGGATGAGCTATAAGACAAGCTGTTGCAATAGACTACATCCAAATTTAAAACAGAAAATATAGGCATTGTGACCACTGGAAAGTAATGTCAGAATATTTTCCTCAACTTGGGTCTTCCTTATTAGTTCATGGAATTAGCCAGGCACTTCTGTAGCTCAGAACTGCCAGTGGCTTGCAGATAGTGATGCCTGAGCACTAGAAAACTAGAGAACTTAGCTGGCTGTTAATCATTAAAAATAATTCTGATTTGTGTAATCAAGGGCAAACATGAGTTCATCCTTTTAGTGGCTAGTCTTACACTGATAATGTCCCTACAAATAACAAAGCTAATGTTAGAGAAATGATCCTAGTATGAAAATATGCTACTTTTAAAATTACAATGTTTAAGTTATGATAGATAAAAATGTGAACAGATTCTAATGCTGAGATTTTCAAAGGAGCCTAATGAAATCAGATATCCAAACAGGTTTTTACCCTGAGAAGCTTGTCATTACTTTTTTTTTTCCAAATGATCATTCCTTTACTGAAAAATAAGCATGTGCATGCACTTGTGTGTGTCTATCTTAGACACCCTCACAAGCATGAATAAGGTATCCCATATTTGTGATCTCTCTGTAACAAGTCAGACAGTTTTTCCAAGGACTTCTGCTGTAACCGCAGCCATTATGTTACACAGTTTAACAATTTTTAAAATTCCATTTTCTATTAGTACACCCTTTAAACAGCAAACAACTTAGCTAGCTCTGAATTTTATGCATAAGCTGCTTTAAGAAATGTGTAAAGCTTTTGGTTTTGGTGGGCATTTTCTGCTTTCCATTTGTTTAAAAAGTTTATTTTGTTTAATGAATTTTGCTCTTGTTAATTACTCAGTCGTAACATATTGTCAAATACACAGGGTAAACAAACTAAAAGAATAAACATTGTTTCATTAACTTCTTGCAACTATAGTTATGCTAGATCATAAATCATAGTTGTAACCAGTTTTGTACAACCATTATGTGCAACATTTTCAGAGATTTGATTTTCAAGATAAGGGCATCACTTCAGTAATTTCCTCCTTCAGGGTAGTTCTGTGGGTTTTTTGCATAGCTGATTTTCACTGTAGTCACAATGGGGATCAAAAGATCTGTGATCCAGGACAGATCATGTATCCTCTCATTTGAAATACGAACTCTCTGCCTTGTGGATGAATTCAGTCCTCTTAAAGGAATTCTCTTATCAGACCGGGAGTGAATTGTTGTCATTACAAAAGCAAGGCTAATATTAGTATTTAGAGACATCTACATTGGAAACAAGCTCAGTGAGGAAATGATTAGAAACTGACAAATGCCCACGCGCCAGCAAGCTATAAATGAGAGCAGTACTGGTCATGTTTAAAAGTCAGATCATGTGTTCTACTTCAAACGTGTCTTTGGAGCCCACTCTAGGTGGGAGTGCCTCATGTGCATTAAACTGGATTTTTTTCTTCTAGTGTCTTGCCGGAGCTATCCGTGTGCATTGTGCTGCCTCGTGCTCCCATATGAGGGCATAAAAGGTGAAGTGGCCACAGCCCTTCATCAGTTCTTTTTACTGCCTGTGGCAGCGAGATGGAACATAAAGAGTATCCTACTGGCGAGTTCTGCCAAATGGGTTGGAGAAATTCAGGAATTCTCATGCAGATTTTAATTCATGAGTTTTCAACAGGAAACAGTTGTGCTTGGAACTATTGTGAGTTTAGTTCCAAAGAATAATTCCGGCTTCCATATAAACCAAGTCATGCCTTCTGCTCCAGTTTTTTCTCTGATAAGAAACTTGTGTTAGCTGCATGTTATTTGAGCCTTTTGCTTGGCCAGAATTTTTTTCCAGATTCTCAACCTTCTTGTTTGGTTGGTTTTTTGTTTTGTTTAATAGAGAATCTAGGCAGAAAATAATCTACCAGATCTTTCATTGCCAGATGGAAATATTCATCAGTTTATCAAAGAAAGAATCCCATATCTTCTTTTGTCAGACCATGGTTTAGCCTTGGATAAGGCAGAACACCAACCACCACAAGGAAGTCCATTACAAAACTGGGGGTTGAGGCTTCAGCCGATGCTTTTGTCAATCACTTACTACAGTTCAGTTTTTTAAAAGAACACAACAAAGAGATTTGATGCTGTTGCTTTTCCATGTCCCACTTTTTCCTTCCATGCTGTTTTAGAGCCCATTCATAGGCACTGGGACTATAATTGACAGGTAATTTTTTTCTCCCTCTCCCTTCTTATTCTGAGGGGTCCTCCTTTTTTCTCCACTCAAGATCATCTCATCTTAAGAAGTGGGTTTTGCCCACGAAAACTCATGGTCCTAGCTATATATTTTTTGTTAGTCTCTCTCAGGTGCCACAAGACTACTCGTTGCATTTAATTTAGTGTTAATTAAAATGAGTATGAGAGAGTTTAACAGCCTGGGCAAATAAAATGAGAGTTTTATATCACCGACTTGGTTTTAGTGAGGGATTTTTAACACTGCGGCTTGACAGATTAAGAAGTCATGAATTTAGATTTTAAGCACATCTTTATTTTTATTTTTATTTTCCTCTGCCTTAGCTCTAGGAAGAATCCATGCAACAGTTCAGTGCTAAATGATGTAAAGAAACCAGCAGATGTGATTGGCCAGGAAGTGATACTGGTTTTCTTTCTCCTGCTCCTTTTGGTTTGGTTTCTGAATCGGGAGTTTGAAGTCAGTTACCGCCTCCACTACCATGGGGACGTAGAGGCTGATCTTCACCGCACCAAAATTCAGAGTATGAGGGATCAAGCTGACTGGCTGCTGAGGAACATTATTCCGTATCATGTGGCGGAACAGTTAAAGGTTTCCCAGAGCTACTCCAAGAACCATGACAGCGGGGGAGTGATCTTTGCTAGCATTGTGAACTTCAGTGAGTTCTATGAAGAGAATTACGAGGGGGGCAAAGAATGCTATCGAGTCCTGAATGAATTGATCGGGGACTTTGATGAGTTGCTGAGCAAACCCCATTACAGCAGCATTGAGAAAATCAAAACAATTGGGGCAACTTATATGGCTGCCTCAGGACTGAACACCGCACAGTGTCAGGACAGTAACCACCCACATGGACATTTGCAAACTCTTTTTGAATTTGCCAAAGAAATGATGCGAGTGGTGGATGACTTCAACAACAATATGCTGTGGTTTAATTTTAAACTTCGTGTTGGCTTTAACCATGGTCCTCTCACTGCTGGGGTCATAGGCACCACCAAGTTACTGTATGACATTTGGGGTGATACCGTGAACATTGCTAGCAGGATGGACACTACTGGAGTGGAGTGCCGGATACAGGTGAGTGAGGAGAGCTACCGTATCCTAAATAAGATGGGATATGACTTTGATTATAGGGGGACAGTCAACGTGAAGGGAAAAGGTCAGATGAAGACTTACCTTTACCCAAAATGCATGGACAGTGGGGTTGTGCCACATCACCAGTTGTCTATATCTCCAGACATCCGGGTTCAAGTGGATGGCAGCATTGGGCGGTCTCCTACCGATGAGATTGCCAATCTGGTGCCTTCTGTACAGTATTCTGACAAGACATCCCAGGGCTCAGATAACAACTTAGAACACAAGGATATGCTTCCGTCCTACAAGAAGCTCCAGAAAGAGGCAGTGAAAGCAGACGACAGGGGCCGGTTTGGCAAAGCTGTAAAGAAAGACTATGAGGAAGCAGGAACTGAGGAGGTCAATGAACTGACCAAGTTAAATATCTCTAAGAGTGTATGATGCAGTGACAGAGAGCTGCATGATGTGCTCTGTCCATAGGAACACACAGACATTTGCAACTGGCTACTTTCTTTTTTGAAGAAAGACATTCTAGACTCATTGGTTTGTTTGTTTGTTTTCATGTTAGCACCCAATGCTGTGTGGATCACAGTGATTCAGTGCTCATTTTCATCCATCTCTCCCCTCCAGGCCCGTTAGCCCTCTTCAGAACTCCCCAGCTCCCTCTGTAACCATCTTTCAGCTGAGTGGAGGTTAAGTGCCTTCAGATATACTCCATTGTACGTCCTGCCCAAGTATAAAGGCCCCAAATAGAATCATAGGTTTGGGTATCTATCCGTTTTAAAAAAAAAAAAAAGCTGTGGTCATTATATCATTTTTATTGTTTCTCACAAAACACTTTTTTCGGCTAATGAAACTCCTTGGGTTTTATATAGGGTGCGTGGGTATGTGTGGGTGTGTAATGTTTTACTGTTATCAGACGTTTTGTATGTAAACAAACGAAACAGATGTGTGTGTATCTACCGTATGAAACTGACCTAAAAAGTGCCAGTAATGTACTACAAGAGAATGTCATGGAGAGGTGGTAACACAATTTTGCTTTGTGTTGGGCTGGAGGAAGAGCTGAGTGCTGCAGTGGTCAGCATTTAGATAGAGCAGCACCAGAGCTGTTACAATTTCACCTTCTTTTAACAGTGTTTTGATCAGATGTGTCATTATACGCTTTGGATGTACTGCTTTCCTTACAACCAATGGGCTGTTGATGTCCATGGATGGATTAAGGATAGAGTTCCAAACACAACCAAATAACCATTAAAGTTTCTACAGTCTAGGTCTTGGTGTTTGAAAAGCAGTTTTCATATTACCACCACCACCGCCTGAGATTTGTGAGGTTTTGGGTGAAACTGGCACCCCTGATTTAAGAGAGATGAGGTTAGATAAATGTTTTGAGGTTACATTTATTTATTTATTTATGTGTTGTTGTTTTACATTTTGTTTTTGTGGAAGGTATTAGGATTTGAAGGGGTGGTAATTGGTGTCACTAAGCTTAATAAGATGCCCATTAGTGCTTCATCCTCTTCAAACTGCCAACCACTGTGAGGATGTTACCTAGGCAATACTTGTGTCACGGTGGGGAGTCCTCTGAAGCCTCCAAATGCAGATTGAGTGTGAAATTCTCAGTGTCCCTTCTGTCCTGAAGTAATGGTGCTGAGCTGCGTTCTTCAGGCTTTGCCCCTATGCTGTGCTTTTCCAGTACAGGTTAGAATGACGTGCTTCCCGAGTGCCACTGAAAGCAGGAACGGAAGCTCCTTTGCCATGAGTTGAGAAGTTCAACATTTTGGGCCTCCACCTATGACTGACTGCATGAGCTGACACTTGTGCTGCAGAGAAGCTCAGTGAATTTGGTGGGGCTCAGTGTGGGCACAGGGGTCTGTCCGCACAGAAGCAGTTGCAGGATTAGGACCTCAGACAACACTAGTCCCAGAGATTTCCCTATTCTCCCCCCCCCCCCCCCCCCCCGGGAATTCCACCATCCCTCCCCAGAGTTGCCTAGTTAACCATTTTCCAAGTCTCCATGTAAATTCAAACACTCCTCTAATTTTAATTCCTGGGGCAGACACCGACTAGTTCTCCCTTTGCATACTTCTGTAACGTTAACCCTTTTTCACTCCACTTTGGAACGAGCGGGTGACCCACTTTGGATAATATTCAATATTGCAAGGTTCCAGTTTAAACAAATATTTCTTGTACCAACTAAATGACACTTCTATTTTTGCCCAAAATGAATTCATCTCCGAAGGGAAATATGGTGACTGTGGGGAAATGTAAATGTTCTTTTGTGTCTGCACAGCCATATTTTTTTAGTTAATTCTGTCCATCTTCAGTCCAAAAAAAACCTTAAAACTGAGAGCAGAGTAAAGTTATACTTACTTCTTTAAGAGCGACCACACGGGGTCAGACCAAAGGTCCATCTAGCTCAGTATCCTGTCTTCCCACAGTGGCCAATGCCGGGTGCCCCATAGGAATGAACAGAACAGATCAAGTGATCCATCTCCCTTATGTTCTTATGTCTTGTCTTGTTTACATATTTTCTGTGACTAGAATATATGTCCTGAGGTGCTTTAATCCTCTCTCCCACCCCATTTGCTTTCTCTGATTTGATGGTTCCCTCCAATACCCAGAAGTAAAAGTGGCATTTTTCTGCAGTTAAGTTCTTCCAATGGTAGCTGTGAGCCATCAAAATATGGCCACATCTTTTCTCTGACATTTAATACTGTACAATTGTATTTCTCACAACAACCTTATGCCTGTAAGAAGTTTGTACATTGCAACTAAAAGTGAAAGAAGGGCATACTCTAGGGATTCCCAGCCAGTTTCTTCTGAACAGGAGCCAGGGTTGAGGAAATCTTATCTCTAATTCTTTCAGTAATGCACCATCCAGCAAAAAGACAGTCCTTGAACCTACCAAGTTAATAAAACCAGCCTGGCTATTCAAGGTGTGTTACTACATGAGTATTAGTAGCCTCTTTGGTATCTCATTAGACTACTGAAAATGGTTCCTAACTTAGGAGCATCATGGCCTCTTTTCTGCTGTCACTAAACAAATAAAATGGCTGAGGTCAGAAACATTTCTGGGCTCTTCATTCAAGGGCTGCTGTCTGTTCTTTCAGTGTTGATCTAAATAGTATTAACACCATTGTGAGTTGTTACACGCCTTCTAATTAAATCTGGGTAAATACAGGTTGAACCTGTAGTCCAGCCCTCTCTGGTCTGGCAATATCTGTGGGCCAGCATGATTTAGTTAGCTGGCTGTCCACTTACCATAGGTAGGGCCAAGTTTCCTGAGACCCTCTCCCCTTCACACTGTCCGTGTCCCTTACTGCCCCAGGCTAGGACCACAGCTGGGGCCAGCTGGGGAGCCCCTGGTTGGGGCCAGCTGTGGAGCCCTTGGCTGGGGCCAGGAGTGCAGCCTTGGGGCCGACAGCCAGGACCCTGGCCAGCTGCAGAGAGGCTGGGGGCTGAAACCCTGTACAAAGAGCCAGTGGCTAGGACCCTGGGGCCAGCAGCAGAGGAGTCCCTGGGCTGTGGTTTGACCTCCTGTGGTCCAGCAAGTTCTCTAGTTTAGTCCACACCCTTGGGACCTGACCAGTGCCAGAGAGGTTCACCCTGTAGTAGCTAATAGTTATGATAATAATAAATAATAAATTGTATCTGTTTGCTTATTGCTGCCAGAACAATAGCCACTTTTAACAGCTTCACCATGACCAAGTGTCATGGTCCTTAGCGCAAAGGTCTTGAATTTCTTCTTTTGTGATTCAGAAACAAAGCTATAAAGCCCCACCCCCCAAAACATATGGGGGAGCTTTTGAAAGGCACAAAGGGCAATGAGACACCATGCTCCCACGGAAAGGCAATGGGAGTTGGACCCCAAACAGTGATGGGTCTGTGGTGGTTTTTAATGGTGTAGTGCTCTCCATTGCATGTCTCTTAGTGCCTCAGAGGGTACGTCTAATTGCGTAGCTTAAATCGAAATAGCTTATTTTGACTTTTGGTGTTGTCTACACAGCAGTTATTTCAAGAGAGCGCACTCTTCCCCCGACTTCCCTTACTCCTTGTACAGTAAGGTTCATAGGGGTCAGAGTAAGCAGTCCTTCAGCTCAACATTATTCTGACATTGTCAAAATAACTGCTTGTGTTAAGACGTGGACTTTGTTATTTCAGAATAATGTCTGTTATTCCGAAGTAACGCTGCCGTGTAGGTGTAGCCAGAGAATCCAAAGATAGCCCATGTCATATACTTGCATGTTAGTATCAGAATGTGTTTTATAAAATGCCTTTTGTGCTTGTTTTGTTGCATTCTGTGCAATAATTTTAACGAAACATGAGCATTGGAAAAGTTGCATGATTAGGAGAGGCTGCAAATTGTTTGGCTTTTTATGTCATTAGGATGTGGAATGTAGTGGGCCATCCAGCCAATGTCTTTATTCATATCTTTGTGAGAGGAATCATACTTGTGTAAATGGCACAAGTTCCAAGGCTTCTCTGTGTATTTGGCTTGTGGAGTTGGCCTAAAAAAGTATAGAATTCCCCCCCCCCTCTTTTTTTCCTTCTCTCCCCCCATCCCCTGTTTATCTCAAAACTGGACCTTTAATAACTCCATTCATCTGAAGAAGTGGGTTGTGCTTACAAAAACTCATGATGCCATCTACATGTTTTGTTCGTCTTTAAGGTGCTGCAAGACTATTTGTTGGTTTTTAAGTTTTTCCAGTTACAGACTAACTCGGCTACCCCTCTGAAACCCTGAAATGTAGTCTGCCAAAAATTGGGCTTTGTTTGCTTGCTCTTTTCTTTTCTTTCATGTTTAGAATTTCTTGATGCTGATTATTTCAAGATCACCCATACAAAAAAAATTTAACTGTTAAATGCTTTTAAGCTCAGGAGTTCCTTGTGAGTGATACTAGGGTTTAGAAAGTTGAGGAAGATACCGAGTATTTTCTGCAACATTTCCTTAATTTGCTTCTGACACACCATTGATTATTTCCCCCAAGGATGCCTTTAAGACCAAACTGATTGACTTCTCATAAATAAGTAAATAACATTCCAGCATGTTTGTTTTAATTATAGCGGATTTTTAAGATAACGACTAATTTTTAAGGGGGTCGGATTTAGAGGAAGGCTATTGGGTTTTGTTCATTTGTTTAATAGTCACAAGTTAATACTTGCTATGAGCAGCATAGATTGTGGTAAAAATGCCAGCTGCCAGTCAGCACACCTGCACTACTACTATTCAGTATTGTTTTTAGTGTAGAGGCTACGTTGGCATGTAATGGAGCTATGAGATGGCATGAGAGATGAAGGATGATGGAGTTAACTGCCACTTTGTGTAGCACTAGTTATTTGTGAACATTGGCAGGATTAACAGAAAAATTCTCTTCTGAATCTGGGTACTGAAATGATTGACAGTTTGAATGTAGAGCCAAAGAGCATGGATTTTCAAAGAACATGGGGATTCAATGAGTAAAGATAAAAGGAATTAACAAAAGCAAATCACACGCTTCTAATTAAAGAAGTGCTGTACCCTGATGAGAGAGAAACCATCTTTGAGGTTGTTTGTAAACTCTAGTATTGTAAATCTGCTTAACTCGCTTGCTTCTGTAACTTTCTCTGATCTTGAAATTTAGAATGATTTATAATATGTTGGGTTTCTAGTGTACGTCACATCATGTTCCTGTGTACAAACATTGAAGGTGAAAAATTGTTCTTAATCAGCTAATACCGTATTTTGCTGTGCTGCCAAATATGTACACGTAGAAGCCTTGAGCAGTTTACAGGTTGAACTTCTATAATCCATACTGTACTTCCCTCATTCAGCAACATCTGTGGGTGCTCCAGGACTGGAGCATTCACAAGGAAAAGCTGGGGGCCCCGCACTCAGCAATTCCTATCCCACCGTCCCAGAGCTTCCAAAGTGCAGCAAATAGCTGATTTGCAGCATTCAAGCTCAGGGAGGGAAGAGGAAGAGCAGGGATGGGAGTGCGCAGGGGAAGAGGCAGGGCAGCTGCTGAGCCCTACACTCTGAGCACCCCCTATCCCTGCTCTGTCAATGTCAGCCCCTTTGCTACCACTGGAGCAGAGCCCCACAACCTGTGGCAGCAGAGCGGCTGGCATTCACTTCTGCTGGTCAGGCAAATTCCCTGGTTTGGGACCAGTCAGATCCTGAGGATGCCAGACTAGGGAGATTCACCCTGTTGTATGAAGTTGATTATGAAGTTGATTATAATCACATCAGCTTTCTATCTGTCTAGATTTTGTGCTTGATTTCAAGATTATTTGTTCCCCTCTCTTTTGTGTTGCATTCATCTGTAAATGTGCATGTCGAGATTTGTGAAGGAGAGGTTTTCCCCCCTCGTTGGATTTGATCTTCCATTTTAACTGCAATATTTGAATTTTTTTGGTGCCACATCACAGTTTCATGTCATCAAAGGGCTTACTCTATGCTGTGAGATGTCCTTCTCTATTTTTGAGTCTCCAGCTGTATTCTCCAATTTAATAGCGTTTGTATATTTGCTTTGTTCTTTCGTACTGGTTCATGTGTCCAGTCAGAACTTTACTACCGCACTGTTGATTTAATATCTTTTCTCTTCCTTTTCTTATTGTAAGGTGGTTTATTTTAAGTTATAGAAGAGTAAATCTGCCAACACCAGAGAAAAACACCAGAATATGCCATTAAGTCATAGCAAAGTTATATAATAGGAGGAAATGAAACATAAAATCAAGTGAAACTGCTGGCAGCATTGAAATTCATTGAAGCAGAGTTCAAATAGGCCCATATTAACAAAAGCTTTCACAAGGAGCCTGAAAAGACAGATCTACATCAAAGCACGTCCACAGAAAGGACATACTTAATATGTTCACATAAATTGAGGCATTCTGGATTAAAATTATATTATGGGGATTGTTTTCCAACCTTCTTTCCAAACAATAAAATGACTAATGCTGTTTCATTTCATCATGATAGAAAATATAGAGCGTCAGAAACATATGTCCACTTCCCTAGTTTCTGAAGCTTCTGCTTATGGAAGAGCTGGCTGGCAATACATCAATGGTTCCTTATTTCTGGTAACTAAATGACAATAAAAAGCAGGTAAAAAAAAAAAAACCTTAAATACTCTCTATGGTCACTTTCCCATGTAAGCAATTGCTGCAGAGACTTGAGATTGTGAATGGAAGTGGAACATATGTGAGGTGGGGGTTGGGACAGGTGGTGAAATATCTGAGAATCCCAGTACTACAGGCATAACAGTAGATTAAGATAGCACCACTGCCTTGTTAAAAATGCATCCAGGAAAACAAATACAAACTGGACCTCTGGACAGTTTGGAGACTCATCTAATTATAGCTGTGACAACCCAAATGTGCAGAATATTTGTGCAGGGAACAGTGCATTCTATTCCAGACACACAATTTTCCAACTCCCTTCATTGTAGGTCTCTGTCTAGGTTGTAATTAAGTCATTCTTGCTTTTCCAGGGTCAGTGGCCCAATGTCTTTGTTACAATAAATCTGAATTGTAATGTACTAACTATTTATATGAATACCCACATAGGCCAATGGCCTCTAAGCTTTGTCTACTCTGCTCAGTTATAAAATTAAAAATGATCCGTTATAAAAACTGTTTTAGGAAAACCATCAATAAATCCCTACCGACATATTTTAGCCTGTGCCTTTAGGTTTATTTAGTGGTCAATTTGTGGACAGTGTCTGTTAAGAACTGTGCAAGGAGAAGGTTCCTGATATTAGTGGACTGATGTGTAGTCAGGGAAAGAAAACAAGAAGGGGAAATATTAAGCCAACATTCCCAAAAACAGAACAACTAGAATGGAGGAAGTGCTAAAAAACTTCCCTCCTCATATAAGCAAACAGAGCACAGGGTAATATCTATGCAAATAGAGTACATTATCTAAATCAGCAGGTATAGTACACACTACAACACCAGACAGCAAGCTCAGCAACGCTTCTGGCAAATAGAGAAGGGAAATACAAAATTGGATGTCAGGTTGTTTAAAAGGCTGATCCTTCTTCACAAGGATCTTTCTTTGGCTTATGTGAAGGGACAGGAAACTTGAAGATAGATACAAAATCAGGGTGCTGTAAGGCTGCTTCACACTACTTTAGGCCCATGTCACCCTGACAGAAGATTGAAGCTTCCGCAGTTGATTGTCTGGGATTTGAATGAGAGGGTCTAGTGAAGACATGTTTATTCAAACTGAGAGGACACTCCTGTCGATGCCAGTAGTCCTCCTCCTATGGGGAGTAAGGGAAGTCAAAGGGAGAGTGTGCTCCTGTTGACTTCCCACAGTGTGGATGGTGCCGAAATTCGATTTAAGATACTTTGATTCAAGATACGCACTTAACATAGCTGGAGTTGCATATCTTCATTCAAACTTATCCCCTAGTGTAGACCTAGCCAGGTAGAGTATAAAGGGACCTTAAACTGAGCATAGATGTAATATGTTTAAAACTCATTTTCAGTCTTAATGAGGATCACATCTCAGAAGTTTACTTTCTTTGTTCTTACTAGCGTTGCTCAAGGAGAACACTACTGAAATTCTAAAGACACTCAAATATATCCTACAATGTGTATAATATATGCGGGGAGGCATGACAGCTCTTCCATATACAGTGGAGGTAAGGTAAAGGGTTTCAAGGTAGTAGTACTTTCCCATCTTCAGAGAAAAAAGTATTATACTCTGGCAGTGGAAAAAAACATAAAATGAGTGTTAGGTAATTTTTGTTAGCGTCTTTACCCAGTGGATTGAATTTCTCACGCGATATTTGCTGATGCCATAAGTGGTTAAAGTACAGCTGTGCTCAGAAGGTTTGCACATACATACTTGCTACTTATTATTTGCTGGGGAGAGATGTCTCTCATTTGAGATGCTTACTTTGAGAAAAGGTGGGTTAGAGATTTTTGTGGGGCCTTGGGCTGGAGCAAGTGGAGGCTCCTCCCTACCCCTTCCACCTGCAATCCCCCACTACACTCCTGCTGGGGAGCAGGGTCAGGACATGGGGACTTCCTCCACTTCCCAGCAGGAATACCGGGTGGGCATAACAGGGAAAGCCCCCGTGTCCTGACCCTGCTCTGCAGTAGGAGTGCCAGGCAGACAAGGTTGGAGACGGCAGCCCTCCATTTGGCCTGGGCCTCTGAGCTCAGGCCCTGTTGGCCAAGTGACTAATTCATTGCTACTTTGAGAAAGCAGGATATTCTGGTTATGTAAGGCTTTGTCCCTGGATCTTAGTTACATCAGTTAAACATTTCATTGTATTAGCCAAAAATCAGGGAAGTCAACAGGAATTTTTTCTGTTGATTTCAGTGAATTTTGTTTCTAGACCCTAGGGGCGGGAAAGGCAATCCATTTTTAAAACCAACCATTCCATATGCAATGCGCTTATTGCTTTTGACGATAGGTAACTTGACATGTGCAACTCCCATGGAAGGAGAATTGGTCATTTGAGTTTTGCAATTACTGAAAGATTGCTTATAACTGCTTTCTCTACTCTTTACAACTTAGCCTTCAGTCATCTTTCTGTCTGGTTTATTTTGTTATTTCTTTGTTTTTTGTTTGTTTGTTTTGCGATAGCACTTATTCCAATTCTTTAGAAATGGTAGTGTTCAACAAACCTTACCAACTTCAAATATTGTTTTGGCACTGGAAGGGTTATTTTAAGTTTTAGCTTTTGATTATGTATTGTAAGTGGATTATACTGTGTGTGGCTACCATCAACAGCTACATACAGTAGAAGTCTGAACTTAGGCATATATCTAATGATTTAGTAAGCATAGTAATTTTCAGAACTGTGGTTTGTGAATGTTTATGTACCTTCAGGTACATCTGGAACATGATCATTCTGGGAACCCTAGTTTAAATCATAGACTTATTGAGTTAGAAGGGACCTCAAGAATCATGTAGTCTAACCCATTAAAGTGCTGAGGTTGTGTAAAGACCCTTAACTTTTCTCGCATAATACTTGTTTGTAACAAAGATACCAGAGAAGTCATTTGCACTTTGGAGGCAGCTTTGAATCTATAATTGTTGGAAAATAAGTTCTGGGGAGAAAAACAAAATGTGTCATAGTAACAAACCGTTATCTGACTAAATATGTACCTATGCACGTGGGGTGAAATCCTGGCCCGATTCACCCAGGGTTTTCTCACTGTATAAAAAATTCCATCTTGTCATCTAGTGAAAATGGACAGACCCAAAAGGGGCTGGCCTTTTCTATACCATTGGACCAAAGCACCGCCTTCTGCAGCACCTACAACACTGCACACTTTGTAAGAGCCCTACCAGTGTCAAATGTTTTTCCTCTCAGCATCCACTAGTTCAACTGTTCGCAGCTGCAGGAGGAATCTTCACCCAAACTTTCCTTCCTGAATTGCCATGTTTAAAGGCCATGGTACTGGATATGCAGAGCCAGGAACTCCAGTAACATCCTCTGAGATGACAGCTTTAATAAATAGCAGCAGTAATAATAGAAATATAAGTAATAATTTGAAAGCCAAAAGCCTTACCTAGTCCTAACAGCTGTTTAAAGACAAAGCACAATTGCAGTTTCATTGCAACTACTGCATAGAATTTGCATGATAAATGGAGGGTGTCTCTTATTGATCAGGTAATAATACCCATATCCTAGCCTATACTGCGGCCAAACATATTGTGCTAATAGGGAACACCCAGTAGTTAGTAACACACGGTAATGTGCTGCCCCTCACCACTGAACTTCTCAGGAAGGGTAATCTTCCCACTCCAGTGGCAAATTGGATATTGTTTTCTATTGGATTTATTTTAAAAGCTTTCTCTACCCTGGCAAAGGTTATTCGTACATCCAGAATACAAACATTGCAAATGTAGGTGTTAAGGACTGGACTCTTCCATCTCCCGCCGTCGGTTAGTGCTGCTGAGCTGAAGCGAAGCAGGAAGGGATTGCTTTTAAAGTAAATATAATTGGCTCAGGAGGATTTAGCACTCTAGAGCAAGGAGGAGAAGGGGCTGGAGCTAGGAGGAGTGGAGGCAGGTGAGCTGCAGGGTGGGGGAAGGTATGATTAGAGGAGGTGGTGTAGTCCCCTGGTTGTGGAGTTCTGCGGGTAGTAGCCAAGTAGAGCACAGAAATGTATATGCCATGCAATTATGTTGATTGTGTGTGTGTGTGTGTGTGCGCGCGCACGCACACACACACATGTACGTCAATAAGGAGAAATAATTGGAGAGTTGCAGGTTAGTAACTGTGCAGCTTTCCTTCACCGCAGTTGACTGAAACCATTCTGCTCTGAGATAACTATTGCTCATTCGGTTTGTAAAAATGTCTTTTCCCTATTAGCATTTTTCTTTACATTGTTCATGTAAATACATTTTGAGCTGGCAGTTGAAATTGCATTTTGAATTCAGACACAGCTACTCTGTTACCAAAGTTTTGTGGCATGTGGGGGCTTTTTTGTTTTTGTTGTTTTTCTGTATCCCGTTATATACAGTATTATACAAAGATGACATTATGTAATTAATTGCTGTGCATAGAAAGCTGTCCTGATTGGCTGGAATGTTACACGACTGCAAAAACCTGCAGTAGGTTCACCCTAAAGGTAGAAACTCAAAATGGATCCTTCCGAGTTTATTTTTGTTTCACAAGAAATTGTAAGTTTGGCAAAGATATAATTTCTGTGCAAACACCTGCTTAAGATTCCTGCTTAGAAACATGCTTGGAGATTAATTTCACCTTTATGCCATTAAATGCTTCCTTTAAAAGCTGATTTTAGAACAGTATTAGCCCATGTACTCTAGCACTTTGGCGTCACGTTTCCTGTCCCTCCACAAATGCATATGGAAACAGCACAAAAGCATTTCTAAGTATTAAATGAAAACAATTTCCAATTCAAAAACCAATTTTAAAAAAATCCTAATCTCCTTGAAAATGCTACTTTAATGACATCTCTGCTTATTTTCCCCAGCCCCAGTAAACCCCACAATCACACTACATGCTCCCCTCCTCTTTGCAAACAGATATAAAAGGCCTGTTTGCAAACTCTTCTGATGAGAAGTTTGTAACTTCTGCTGAATTATTTGCTGGGGAAGGTGCTTCCATTCAGCAGATGAATTGTAAATATTGCATATGCTTTGTTGACAACAAACAAAATGGAAAAAAGTTGTATCTGTGAAATATTAAGCTATATATGTATATAGATAAAAATACATATCTTTGACTCATTACTACAGAGCTGTAATCAACTGTATATTAAACTGTTTTACTGTATTGCAGAACATTTCACGCTATCTTAGATGTAGAAAAGCTGAGAAAGTAATTCACAATACAGTATGTCAACTTAAAATTTGTTTGCTTTTTTATTTTGCTTAGACACAACTTCAAACAGAATCTGTGCCTGTTGTACTGTGTTTCAGAGAATTATAGTTTGAAACACAAACTCTTGGACCTTTTATTTTCTGAACATTGGCTCCTCACGATAGTTCTTAGTGGTTGCTTATGAAACTTCACTCACTCCATTTGTGGCTAGGGTAGGATATTTGAGAGAAATTTAAAAAAAAAGTAAAGGGACTTCTCAGGTAATTTAGGGCTTACGTTAGAAGTACTCCATTTGGTGGCAAGTGACACTTCCATTCTAAATACCAACTCCTTCCTGACATAAACATTTTTAATAACATTTGTGAGTCTCCACTGCAGCAGGTTAACTGACCAATAATGCTCTTGAAAAGTGCGGTTGTCACTCTTAATTCAGGTGCAAAGCAAAGGAAACGATACAAAGGAGACATATTGATTTTAGTTTGAGTAGAATCAACCAAGATTTTCTCAGCTAGAGAACTGAACCCCTAGACAGGCTATGTGGTATGGTAAGTAACACAATACACTGTACAACGTGGGTGTCTCCAACAAGCATCCTGTTGTATTTTACTCGGGTTCATGTGTCTGTGATATCTTTAACCCAAAAGACTTAAGGAAAATTCAGAACTCTTGCAAAATAAATACGACATGCAGAAGAAATGAAGGTTTTTTTCTTGTTTCTGGATTCTGTATTCATCCCCCTCCGCTGAGATGAATTCTTATCTTTATGCCTGCCGAATGAATCTTATTTATTTATATTTGCCTAATCTGTTAAAGGACAGCTTTAAATCCTTTTATCTGGTGATGACAGAGCTAGCCTTTTGTAGATTTTTTGGTATGTTAAATTGGACAGCAAACTAATTGCAGCTTTACTACTATTTAAATAGCCTCGCCCCCATTGGCATCCAATACAATTTCAGCAGATACTTCTTTAAGAACTTTGTCCCTCACTGACATTAATAGTAGCAGTCTGATTTTAATTTACATTTTTTCAAAAGGAAAGGTAAGTCTCAGAGAGAATGTTTAACTCACATACAGTACCATTCAGTCTTAAGGCAGCCAGCAATTAGTCCACATTTATCACCATTGTACTCAAACTCAGTCCAGGAATTTTATACCAATACATGCATTTAACCAGTGCTCAAGACTTCCTGGGTGTTGGCCTTCTGTTGGAGGCGAAAGCTGTTTGAACATTATCCAAGGATTTCTGTTTGCTTTCATTGTAGATCATGATTGCCAAGAGATATTTTTAAATAAATCTTATAAAGGAATTTCCAATAAATCCAGTTGTCCTGTTTTCCTTGTTAACTGTATGTTGTTTTCTCCATAAGTAAAATATTTTGAAGGTCCTAAACTTCCGTTGTTACTAAACCCTTGGAGAAAAATGATGCATGTACGGATATGGTGTTATAATTACATCGCATTGTACAATTAAAAATATTGCATGTAGGAGGAAGCGTTTTCAAGAGAGATTTCCAACTGTATAACATCAGACACATTAAATAGCATTTCCAGAAATTGAGATGACTAGGCTAGACCAGATGGGTATATTTTTCCTATCATCCACCTTTAACAGCTGGAGTGCTGTGGTTTAGGAAGCCTGGTGTCCCACCTAAAGTAATGAAAAGTCTAAATCTGGAGCAAGCATTGTCCTGCTGGTGAGTGGTGTGATCTAGTGAACTGAGCACCTGAGTAAGCGCCAGGAAGCCTGAAAATCTCCCAGATGACCTTGAGACATTTGCTTAATGTCTCTCCCTTGGGGTGGAGGGGGCTTTGGGGGAAGACGTGGAGTGGGGGCGGGGCCTGGGGCAGAGTGGGGATCATGCCACTCTCAGCAAATCACAAAATCGGCACCTCTGTGAGCAGGAGACTGTGGGTATAATGGAGCTGGGGAGAGCTATTGATGGGAGAGAAGAGGGAAAAGACTGACCCATGCTGAGAGATGAGAAAGTGAGGAAAGAGTAAAGAAAAAAGTATAGAAATATATTCCACAAATCTGCCCTCAGCCCCACCAAACTCTTGCTGTGGAACTCCCTCTCCTTTCTCAGTACAAGCCTCCTGTGTTGGACTCTGAGAATCAGGTCACTTGTGAGTAAAAGAGCTACGTTTATCTCTCTCATGGCCCTGCCATGTTCCATTTGTTTTCTCCTGGTCCATGGTGATACTTGCTGCCTTCCCTTGCTCCCTAGAGCAGCTAGAGCCACCCTCTGAGCAGACAAGAAGATTTTGCAGTCCAGCACTGCCGGACCTCTATACCTGGGTTTGTCTCCCTAACCCTCAGAGGTCATACCCAGGTATCTTGCTGCAGAGAACAGGCAGGAAATAAAGAAGGTCTCGGAGTAGCCACCCTCTCCTCTCCCTGCTGCTATGTATTCCCTACTTCAAGCTGAAGCAGCAGGAAGCGCGCGGAAGTTTGGACACCAAAAACCAGTCCATTCGGGAAGTAAAGAGGAGACATGATCTCCAGAAGGCTGTGGGGTAAGGAAAACAATAGGCAGGGGAGCCTCTTCCTGGCTGTGCAGACCTAGCATAGAACACTCAAGGACCAAGCTACAGTGAATGTGAAGTTTTGCCTTCATTTACAGTCACCTGACTTTTCCATCATGTTCCCTCTATGGGTCTCTGCTCGCTCTCCAGGTTTTTCCATGAACCCCAGCACCCTTGGTGATGCTGAAATAGCTCACCTCAGTAGGCAGACAGGCCAGTATCACAAGGGAAAGCTAGTCTTATCTCCCTCCCTCCTCCTTTGGGTGTCAGGCCCTCTTGGGCTTCACTTCAGTTGGATATAGATGGTCTTTCAGTCAGCAGACCAAAGCCAACACCCACCAGTTAAAGCCCTCAGTTCAGCCATCCAAATCAAAAGGGAAGAGCAGGAAAGTCAAATCAAAAGTGCAGACATTAAATCCAACCCTCGTAGGCCCATTAACAGCTCGGATCCCTTTCTCCCAATAAACGAGATGAGCTATTAGATGTGCATCTGCCATTTCCAAATGTCCCCATTATACTAGGACTTGGAAGAGGAGGATACTCAAAGTGGCCAGAAAGCCAACCTCAGAACAAGGCATTCTGCGAGTTCTACCTCAGAGAGCTTGAGATGCTAAAGCAGAGTCTCCAAGAAAGAAAGGAGCCAGGAAGGAAAAAATGCCTCCCCAGTACATCACCCAGCATGGGAAGAGTGCCAGAGGAGAGAGGAATGAAGAGTCAAAGGATTCCTCTCCTGAGGGCAGGTTTTCCAGCCACAGGTAAAAAAGAAAAAATGGTGAAAATTCAGACGGTCCTTCTCCAGGAAAAGGAGCAAGAGCAGGTATCAGGCCCAAAGGCAGACAGACACTTCCCCTATGGGATTGGAAAAGAATTGTTTCTACCTCTCTCAGGAATGGTAGATAATAGTAATAGATTATAATGGGACAGCCTTAGGATGTGGCCATCCTGTCAGAAAACTTTTCATGAAGAGGGTCATATCAGTAACTAGATAGACAGACAACTGCATGGATTTAACCAATAGGATTTAAATGCATCAGCCAGATGGTATCTATACTGACCACCTGGAAAGAACACATGCGAGCAAAACAGTTATTGTCTTTCTCCAAACACTCTGGAGGGAAATTAATTGCACTGACTGTGGGCAAGAAGACTATTGAAACAGCTGAGAAGAAGCAAGAAAACAGATACAGCCAGTCTAGTGGCACAGACGCTGGGTTCTAAAGAGGAATATAGTAAGAGGAGTCCATAGAAAGTACCGTGGTAATGCCAGTTCATAAAAAATAAACACATTGTGTTTTGCAAAGATAGAGCTGAGAAAACACAGTACTTAATAGAACTAAAGCATCAAAGAGAGAACCTGGCTTAGAAGAAAGCTTGTACGTAGGCCTGGCTTACCGGGTCATCACTTGTCTTTCATATGAAGACCCTGGCAGGTTTAAAATCCTTTGAAGATACACGTCCTGTCTTTGGTCACCATGTGGGTCAGTTCTTAGTGTAATTGTGAGTGTCCTCTCTTCCCCCTGGAAGGGCCACCACTTGATACAGTTTCATGTTTCTTCCAGGCCTCCTTATTAGCGGTGACAGTAATTAAAATTTCTCACAGGGACTGTCCTATTGCAGCTCTGGTCCCTGCCAGCTCTGTAAATAGCTCCCTGTTGGCTTTTGCCGCATCTCAGCCAGGTCTTGCCGGACGCCCCCACTGACTTTCACCTCTGCTCCTGATGCAAATCGAACCAGTCTATGCTATTTCCTGGAGGGTGACACTTCCGCAGATTTGTTACCTGTGTTAGGGATTTGCATTGTTTCCCTCAGTGACCTTAGCCTGCAGGAAGTTTTGTTGGGCTCACCCATTGAGCCAGGAATACCATCACTGGTCAGTCCGTGAAGTTACACAGGGTATTTATAAAGTTGGTACAATAGTTGGCCCATAGTCCATGTGCCCCTAGTATCTGTCCTATGTCAATATCATAGTCTTTGGTAATTCCAGAGATGGGGAGCCAGCCAAATGCTCCAGTCCTGGGGAGGCGGGGAGACTCAGGGCTTGGCCCTCTCACTTCAGACCCAAAGGGGAAGGCCGAGGCTCTGAGACTTGCTGCAGAGCTGTAGCACAACCGGTTCATCCCGCGGCGGGAAGTCCTGAACCTCACTGCAAGCCAGATCAAAGTAAGCCGGGGGCCAGATCTGGCCTGCAGGCCGTAGGTTCCCCACCCCTGAACTATTCCCTGGTTCCAAAGCATCACAGCTCCCACAGCATCCTTTTCCTAAAATAGTCTTTAGTCATTTGCAATTAATAGGCGTTAACAGAACAGCGCTTTAGACCGTCTGGCTAAAATTCCCTTCCTTTCCCAATTGTTCAGCTTTCATTCTTGGCTCCTAAGTTGTCGCAATTGCCCTAGACATCAGAGCATGATCCAAGAGCTGGATTTCTTATCTGAAAAACAAACAGGGGAAAAAGGTTAGTTTTCTTTATCCATCTAAAAAAACCAAACAATTTGTTTTTCCTTTTAAGGCCAACATTTAATGGTAATTCAAATCCCACTGTTGCTACTTTTTCCACAGCTAATCATTGTGACGTTGGCAGACCAGGGCATGCGAGAGTGTGTTCAAGTCAATGAAGTTCTGCGCTAGTATAGATCAAAGTAATTAAATGCAGAAAAGTGTATGTGGTGTTTGAACTTCATGGAAACTAATGGGATGTTACATCAAATCATAGAACCATAAAGCTGGAAGGGACCTCAGAAGGTCATCAAGTCCAGCCCCCTGCTCTAGGCAGGACCAATCCCAACTAAATCAACCCAGCCAGCGCTTTGTCAAGCTGAGACTTAAACACGTCTAGGGATGGAGACTCCACTACTTCCCTAGGTAACCCATTCCAGTGCTTCACCACTCCCCTAGTGAAATAGTTTGCATTTCACATGCATGGTTTTAACTTCTGTGTCTTGTTCTGCTGTAATAGCAAACATTTTACATTGTAAACACCCCTGTCACTAAATAAATCGGACCTCAAAGAAGCTTTGTGGAATGCTAATAAAGAACCTTTTTTCAGGAAAAGGATTAATTTCAAAACAAATAGCCACTGTGAGTGATGGCCAGAGGTCAGATATTCAAAGTGCAGTCCTCACTCTGTCATCAGAGGAAGAGCCCATATGGGTGGACACGTGGCTACATCTACACTGCGAGTTTTGCCGGAAGAGGCAATGCAAATAAAGCTCATTCGCATTTTCTCACGCTTCATTTGCATGCTCTCTGCTGATCCGTTTTTGCACAGAAACAAGCAGTGTGGACTTTTCCTTTTTGCGCAAAAGCCCCATTTTGCACAAGATCCTTATGCCTCTCTGGGACAGGAATAAGGATCTTGCTAAAAACGGGGGTTTTGTGTAAAAAAGAAACGTCCACACTGCTTTTTGCACAAAAACCCCTTGCACAAAAAGAAACAGCAGAAAATATGCTAATGATGTCACGACTCATGCTAGTGAATCCCTCATTAGCATATTTTCTGCGAAAACACTCGTCGTGTAGATATAGCCACCATGAGATTGCTTTCTATCAAAAGAAGTTATAGATATGGATTCGAGGAAAGAGCCTTCATCTCTCATCTGTTGGACTCTTACATAGAAAGGTAGCACATGGAAAGCAGAAATCCCCAGAGAAAATCTGAAAAGGCTTTTGGGAGACTGGTAGTTTATTCCATTTCTGCCGCTCTTTGGAATTACAAATTGTGATTCACCAGTGCATATATTTTACCTGCTTTAACCTCTCAATAACTCTTTTTCCTTAGCTGATAAATCTTGAGTTAATTTACTCTAGAATTGGCTGCCAGGATTGTCTTTGGTGCTAGAACCAGAGTACCAGTGGATCTGGGGTAAGTGACTGCTGCTCCCTTGGGACTGAAAGGAACCTGATATGGTGTGATTTTTTTATGTAAGTGGCTATGATCTCATAGTCCAGTTTGTCTGGGTGGCAAGATACACTGGAGAGGCTAAGGGGGACTGGCTGTGAGCCTGTGGCAAGAATGGTACCATGATCCAGGAGTTTATATTTGTTACTGGCTCGGTGAAATCTAATTCTAGAACAAGCCACCAGTTTGAGGGGTCTGCCATGGGTCTGACAGTCTGTCCCGAGGCAGCGCTTACAGTTGTGAGCCACTCCAGAAAGCACAACAGTCCTGTTAGCAGAAACCCCCAGCTAATGTGCATGTCCCATAATCACAATCAGACTCCCCTGCTCCCCCACATGCCTGGGCAGCTCCCAACCCCTCCAGCTGTCCCACTAACAACTTCTTCAAGGTAGTTATGCCTGAGCAACACAATGCTTGGCCAGTTAAAAATGAAATCAGACATGGCATAGAAGAAACTGCATTCGGTATCACAGTAATACATGGGTCTGTGCTGCCTCTGTTATTCCCTTTTATGGTGAAGTCAGAAAAAAAATCTTCCTTTTAAATGTAAATGAAGGTATGTCAGACGCTGCAGTCACTACACAGGTGTGCCACAGAGCTACAGGGCAGGCCGTGGGGATTGCATTGTGGCAGGGGTGGCCACACACATTCAGTCACTGTCACGTTCACACTGCCGCACATACTCAATCTGTGTCACAAAGTCTGTCTCTCACAGTGTTTCTCTTTCACACACACACACTCGATCTCTTTGCCCCCAGCCTTGCCTTTTCCAGGGGGCCTGGAGCCGGGCCATGACCACATATCAAAATTATTGCCCACCCTTGGATTAGATGGCCTTACAGTCTGCAAATGTCTGCCAACTGCATGTGGCACTGAGCAACCTCTGGAGTTCCCATGGGCAGTCTGCTTAATCCCAGAGCAAACACTGGGGCTACGTCTACACTGGCCCCTTTTCCGGAAGGGGCATGTAAATTTCACCAGTCGTCGTAGGGAAATCCGCGGGGGATTTAAATATCCCCCGCGGCATTTAAATAAAAATGTCCGCCGCTTTTTTCCGGCTTTTTTAAAAGCCGGAAAAGAGCGTCTACACTGGCCCCGATCCTCGGGAAAAAGTGCCCTTTTCCGGAGGGTCTTATTCCTACTTCAAAGGAATAAGACCCTCCGGAAAAGGGCACTTTTTCCGGAGGATCGGGGCCAGTGTAGACGCTCTTTTCCGGCTTTTTTAAAAGCCGGAAAAAAGCGGCGGACATTTTTATTTAAATGCCGCGGGGGATATTTAAATCCCCCGCGGATTTCCCTACGACGACTGGTGAAATTTACATGCCCCTTCCGGAAAAGGGGCCAGTGTAGACGAGCCCTGAGTGAGTGAGGCTGATACAGGGGAAGCAGCTCAACCATGTGAAGGGGCTGGCCAGGTCAGAGCTGGGTGTGGCAGTGACATCACAAGGCCTATTGCAGTACCTCAGCTTATTGGTTAAAGGACTTTGGGAGGTGATGACCTCACAGAGAGTCCATGGCAGCAGCCAGCTGGGACAGGCTGCAGGGCAGGAACAATCTCAGGGACCCTAATGGCTTTGCTGCAGGGAGTCTTGTTCTTGGGGTCTGCCTTTGAGGACTGAGAGAGAATTCAAGGTAACAAACGTGAGCACGAGGAGCCTCTTTGGAGTGTTCTCCTTCCCCAGAACTCCTATGCGCCAAATGACAGACGTTCCTGTGGAGAAAGTAAGTGCCTGTGAGATGTCTGGTGCCGATGCAGCCTGATCCACCTGGAGCTGGCCAAATGTGAGGCATGGGAAACACTAAGTTAAATGGGAGAACTATTTTCCCACCTAGACCTTTTCCTTTGTTACCACTGGGGACATTGGAATGTGTCTTTTTTGTTTCCCTTTCCCCATAGCTTCCTGCCTCTCAGAGCCTCTGTGCAGATTGGATGAGCTGGGGAGGCCGACAACAGGGAGGAGACGCAAGACTTTTATTATTCTCTTTAAGGCCCAGGAAATGAGCCAGAACCAGTCGTCTGCTTGGGGAATTGTTCTGCTTCTCGCCGTTGGTTGGCTCTGAGCAGTTCCTCAGTCTCTCTGGCAGTTGGGTGTGCCCCATGGCTGGGGAGCTGTGAGCCATGGGAGAGTGTCGCTAGCAGCAGTGTAGAATATGAGGTGCCCTGTCAGGTGGAGTCAGTACAGGTGCTGAGGGGTGCAGTAGAGCCCCATTCTTCCCCCCTTTTTCCCATGTGAGCCCACCAACCGGGGTCAGAAGCAGGCGATTCCTCCTGTGGCCGCTAGATGGCGATGCAGTCCCACACATCCCCATTCTCCTGATTGTCCAGATTTTTTATGCTCTCATCTAGCCTGTCCCAAATGTGGCTGTCAGGGTTACCAGCTGGCTTCAGAAAAAATACCGGACACGCTTGATCTCAGATGGGGGGGGACCCCAGCCATGAAGGGAGCGGGGCTGGCGGGAAGCAGGGCGGAGGCAGCAGGGCTGGCCGGGAGAGATCAGGGGGACGGGGGGATCAGCCAGCGGGAAGCAAGTCTGGCCAGGAGGGGGTCGGGGGAACGGAGCTGGCTGGGGGAGATCAGGAGGAGGACGAGGGGGCTGTTGGCCGGGAGCTGCCTAGGTAAGTGCCTCCCGGCCAGAGCCTGCCTCTGACACCCCTCCCCCTCCACCCAACTCCCTGACCCAGGTTACCAACCCCTCCTGCTCCAGGTCACCACCCAATACCTCTCTACCCACCGTCTCCAGGTCACAACTCCCTCCCTGGCCCTGCACCCCTCCCCCAAGCCAGAATCCTCTCCTGCACTTCAACCCCCTTCCCCAGGTTACAAGCGCATCCCTCACCCAAACTTCTCTCAGACCCCACAGCCTTTCCTGCACACCACTACCCTACCTTGAGCTCCCCTCAGCACTGAGCCTCCATTCCAGACCCCACACACCCTCCATAGAAAACTGGCGCTCTTAACCACATACTAAAACCTTGGAATGACCACCCCCATAAAAAATTATTGCCCACCCCTGCATTGTGGGTTGCTACGTCACCCATACACCAGCAGCACTCAATTCTATGTCTCCTCCCCATTACCCCAGACCGCTGTCTCTGAGATCCAGCAGAAAGTGAGCTGGCTACAACGCAACTCCAATAAGATGGATACTTTGTCTGCTGAGAGCAGACAGCATTTGGGGTGATGAGCAGAAGTAGTAGGAGCATTGCCAGCAGATGGAGGGAAGTGATTATTCCCCTCTATTCAGCACTGGTGAGGCCACACCTAGGCTATATCTAGACTACATCCCTTTTTCGTAAAAGGGATGTTAATTAGACGTATCGCAATTGCTAATGAAGCCGGGATTTAAATCTCCCCCACTTCATTAGCATAAAAATGGCTGCCACTTTTTTTTGGTACGGAGCTTTGCCGGAGAAAAGCGCCAGTCTCGACGCTGATCTTGCAGAAAATAAAGCCTTTTCCGAAAGATCCCTTAGCCCTCTATGAAATAAGGGGGGCACTGGGGAAGCACTGGGATGGGTTCCCTATGGAAGGGGTGGAATCTCAAACCTTAGAAACTTTTAAATCCCAACTTGACAAAGCCCCGGCTGGGATGAGTTAGTTGAGGTTGGTCCGGCTTTGAGCAGGGGATCGGAACAGATGTCTTCCTAAGGTCTCTTCCAACCCTCATCTTCTATGATTCTATGATGTCTGCACTGTCTCTCACCATTCCCCAAAACGTGTCTCAGCCCCAGGGACTTACTGGCTCCATCATCGCTCTGGTAAGGGAAGTGGGCTTTTGGGCCATTCTCCATGCAGTTATGGCTGCTCCCCTCCAAGGCAGACTTCCAAGGTTCCAGCCACATCTCTGTGACCTCCATGCTAGTGCATTGTTTTCCTGTGTACATAGGGTGACCAGACAGCAAGTTTGAAAAATCAGGACAGGGAAGTGGGGGGGGGGGGGGCGGAATTAGAGGCACCTATATAAGACCCAAATATCAGGATTGTGCCTATAAAATTGGGGCATCTGATCACTCTGTGTGTACTGTACTTAGCAACATCTTTCAGCACCACGTCGGCCATTATGAGCACACACCTGTACCTGCTGGATCTCTGCTAGCTTAGACCCTCCCCCCTACAGTGGTTGAGGTCAGCAGGTGTCCTTTGCTAGGGTCCCCTCTGAGACTTGGCCACTCAGTTTACCCAGAACATTGTGTCCTGCTCTGAGAAAAAGCTTCATCCAGACCTCCAGCTCAGCCAGAAGACTCCAGCTCATCACGCAGCTGACTTTATTGGGCATGTAACAGCTCTTTGTCCAGGCACCACAATTCCACATCGCGCTGCCTACTAGACCGTTCCACAACTTTGTGTACATGTTTTCTGGCCACTAACATCTAAGCTTCTAGCATGTAAAGACCAATCACTGTGCAGATCATGTCAGGGAAGCATATCAATTCACCGTGACTCTGCCTCCCTTGTTGTCTATAAACAGACTCACAATAATTAGTTGTTTCAGCAATTACTGGTTCAGGCTCGTTCAGCAGTGACTTGTTCAGACATGCCTGTTCTTACCTTGGGCCTGCTCACAGCAGCTCAGCCAGCCGGACATGCTTGTGCTATTCTTGGACTGGTGTCAGGGAGTTCTTAGTAAATGGCCTGCACCTTTGGGCCGACTGCCCTGGTCTTAGGAAGGTGAATCGGTAGGTTGACATTTATGCGCTAGGATCTGGGATAGGGCTTGTCCTCTGCTCCCGCCATTAAAGGGCCTATAGTGACTTGGCTGAGGCCTGTTCCCTACAGCTTGAAGTCCCAGCAACTTCTCTGCAGGAGGCTAGTGTATCCAGCCTGCATCCCCTCCTGGCTCGGGCCAGACTGAGCGGAGCAGCTCCCTTTCGAATGCTCGCTGCGCTGCCCTCCAGAGGCGAGGAGTTGCGGCTCCTGCGTCCAGTGCAGTGCCTCACCCCTGCCAGGTGGAGACACCCCATCGCAGGAAGTCTGTTTCTCTTACAGCTGATGGAGGGGGTTGCGCCTTCACAACTCTGGTTGTGTCCGGGTGTTCAGAGCACATGTCGGGCAGTTTCAGTGGAAGCAGCAATGGCGGGAGATCTGGACTGAAGAATTAAGTGGTCTGCTGAGCTCTGTTTGAAGGTGTCGGGAGAAAACCTGCAAAGCAAACGCAAGTATTTGAAACCAAGCGAAGGTTTTGTCCCTGTGGAGCATATTTAAATCAGCTGTGTCTTTGTTGAGTCCCTCCTCTATGCCTCTCTGTGGAGAGATACTAGACAGAAAATAGATTTGGATCCACCGAGAATCACAAATCCAACCCAAGCAAAGCAGGGAGGGATGTGAGAGTAGCTGAGATGTATGACCCAGTCTTAATATTCCTGGCTAAGAAGCCACATTCCCTGGGTGCTCCAGACCCACAGAGAATGTTCAGACCTCTATCCCCACCTCGTGTTGGCCTTGTGCACTGCAATTATTCTGTGCATCAAATAGGTGAGGCGAGGGTAATGCTGCTGAGTGTATTCGTTAAAAAATAGCAGCATTAACAATTCAATAATGAAGCTTTTGTTAGAAAAAGCATTAGGCTCGTATGAAGAATGCAAATGTTGTGGTCGGGTTATGCTACCTGCCCGATGATCAAGAAAAAGATATTGATTGTCCAATATTGAGAGGGCTCAAAGAAACAACTAAGTCTAGTCACCTGCTAATAATGGATGATTTGGACAATCTGCATACCCCCTGGATTTACAGCTGTGTGTGGTTTAGGGAGTCAGTTTCTCAGCACTCAAAACAATTGGGGTTTTTTTTTGGGGGGGGGGACAGCTAGCTCTCAAAGGGTATGTCTACACTACAGCATTATTTTGAAATATCTTATTTCGAAATAACTCATCTACACACACAATGCATTTTGAAATAGCCTTTTGCTATTTCGAAATAGTGCGTCCACACTGATTGGATGCTGAGTCGCATTTAAGGCTGGCCGGAACCAGTTCTGGCAGGGCATCAGGTCAGGAGTTACCGCGTGTGTCTCCTGCCTGCGACTATCTGGGACTCGTGCTTAAAGGAGCCCCCCATGGACAGCTGGTTCTCAGGTTTCCCAGCTTGCTTGCCTACCTCTCTGAGGGACAGCAAAGCGTTTGTTCTCTGCGTGCTCTGGTTGCCCTCACTCAGGACACCACAGCGCTCTGCAACATGGAACTGGAGCTGCCCCTGCGCACTCTGCTGCTCTTGGACATGTTGCTGCAAGTCTGGCAGCACTTTCTGCAGGCTGTCTCTCAGGAGCTGCAGCAACCCAACCGCCAGGCCTTCTTCCAGACCCTCCTGGGGTATGTGGAGGAGCAGCTGCAGCACCTGGATGCCAGAGTGCCCCGCCACATCTGGCATCTGGAAATGGTGGGACCACATAGTCCTAGAATGCTGGGGAGACCAACAATGGATCCAGAACTTCAGGATGAGGAAGGACGCCTTCCTGGAACTCTACGAGTGGCTCGCCCCTGCTCTGAGGTGACGGGACATACATATGAGGCCCGCCATTCCCCTCCACAAGCATGTTACCATCGCCCTTTGGAAGCTCTCCACGCCAGATAGCTACCAATCTGTGGGGAACCAGTTTGGTGTGGGGAGATCCACCATCGGGGCTGTGCTCATGCAGGTATGGCAATCTCGGGTGACTGTCCCATAAGGGGGATAGAAGGAGGGAATGGGCTACCTAGGGGGAGGGCAGAATGGAGGTGGTGTAAGTCCCCTCCCCGGGAGAGTTTGTTCTGTCCCAGCCGCACAAAGGCCTGCCTGCAATGGCCAGGATTGCTGGGGCTGCTCCTGGTGTGTGGGGGAGCAGGGGATTAGAGGGGAGAGGGGAGAACTCTCAGGCTGGAAGATAGCTAATGTGATGCCAATATTTTAAAAGGGCTCTAGAGGTGATCCCGGCAATTAGAGGCCAGTAAGTCTATGTCAGTACCGGGCAAATTAGTTGAAACAATAGTAAAGAATAAAATTGTCAGACACCTAGAAGAACATAATTTGTTGGGCAAAAGTCAACTTGGTTTCTGTAAAGGGAAATCATATTACTAATCTATTAGAGTTCTCTGAAGGGGTCAACAAACATGTGGACAAGGGGATCCAGTAGATACAGTGTACTTAGATTTCCAGAAAGCCTTTGACAAGGTCCCCCTCACCAAAGGCTCTTACGTAAATTAAATTGTCATGGGATAATAGGGCAGATCCTTTCATTGACTGAGAACTGGTTAAAAGACAGAAAACAAAGGGTAGGAATAAATGGTAAATTTTCAGAATGGAGAGGGGTAACTAGTGGTGCTCCCCAAGAGTCAGTCCTAGGACCAATCCTATTCAACTTATTCATAAATGATCTGGAGAAAGGGGGAAATAGTGAGGTGGCAAAGTTTGCAGACAATACGAAACTGCTCCAGGTAGTTAAGACCAAAGCAGACTTTGAAGAACTTCAAAAAGATCTCACAAAACTAAGTGATTGGGCAACAAAATGGCAAATTAAATTTCATGTGGATAAATTTAAAGTAATGCACATTGGAAAAAATAACCCCAACTATACATATAATATGATGGGGGCTAATTTAGCTACAGCTAATCAGGAAAGACATCTTGGAGTCATCGTGGATAGTTCTCTGAAGATGTCCATGCAGTGTGCAGAGGCAGTCAAAAAAGCAAACAGGATGTTAGGAATATTAAAAATGGGATATAGAATAAGACAGAGACATTGCCCATAACTTGAATACTGCGTACAGATGTGGTCTCCTCATCTCACAGATACACTGGCATTAGAAAAGGTTCAGAGAAGGGCAACTAAAATAATTAGGGGTTTGGAATGGGTCCCATATGAGGAGAGAGAAAAGAGACTGGGACTTTTCAGCTTGGAAAAGAGGAGACTGAGGGGGGATAGGATAGAGATCTATAAAATCATGAGTGGAGTGGAGAAAGTGAATAAGAAAAAGTTATTTACTTGTTCCAATAATATAAGAACTAGAGGCCACCAAATGAAATTAATGGGCAGCAGGTTTAAAACAAATAAAAGGAAGTTCTTCACACAGCGCATTGTCAATCTGTGGAACTCCTTGCCTGAGGAGGTTTTGAAAGCCAGGACTATAACAGGGTTTAAAAGAGAACTAGATAGATTCATGGAGGTTAAGTCCATCAATGGCTATTAGCCAGGATGAGGAAGGAATGGTGTCCCTAGCCTCTGTTTGTCAGAGGGTGGAGATGGATGGAAGGAGAGAGATCGCTTGACCATTACCTCCCTCTGGGACACCTGGCATTGGCCACTGTCGGCAGAGTGAGTACTGGGCTGGATGGACCTTTGGTCTGACCCAGTATGGCCATTCTTATGTTCTTAGGCACCCTGCCGCCCCTGTGATTGTCGGGCTTTGTGTGTCCTGCAGGTGGTCAGGGCGATCAACACTGTCTTGCTTCGCCGAATCATCTGCCTGGCAGATGTCAATGCCATCATCAAGGGGTTTGGTGCCCTGGGCTTCCCTAACTGCCGGGGGGCTATTGACGGGACACACAACCCTATCCATGCCCCGGACCACCAAGCCTCCATGTACATCAACTGGAAGAGATACTTTTCAGTGATCTTGCAGGCCGTGACTGACCACCGGGGCCACTTTGTGGACATTAATGTTGGCTGGTTGGGCAAAGCACACGATGCGCGGGTCTACCACAACTCTTCTGTGTGCCAGAGGCTGCACGCCGGGACTTTCTTCCCTGACCGCCACATCACAGTCAGAAATGTGGACATGTCTGTCTGCCTGGTGGGGGATGCAGCCTATCTCCTACAGCCCTGCTGATGAAGCCCGACACGGGACACCTCAACCCTTCCCAACAGGCATTTAATGCCAGACTCAGCAGGGCCCTCATCATGGTCGAGGGTGCCTTCGGGCAGCTGAAGGCCCATTTTAGATGCCTCGTCACCCACCTGGACCTCTGAGTGGAATATTCCGCACGTGGTGGCGTGTTGTGTGCTGCACAATGTGTGTGAGCGGAAGAGGGAGGTCTTTCTGCCAGGCTGGGAGGCTATCGGGGGGCTGACGGCATCTGGGAGGCCCTGTGGGAGAGCTTCCACCCAGAGGACCAGTAACAGTGCTCCCTGGTCCACCCTACTGGGGGCTTGTTTCACTCTTCCCTCACATCCTTCCACTTCCCCCTGCCTTCCCCCTGTTCCTCATGGAAAATAAAGATGGGTTTTTAACAAACTGAACTCTGTTTATTGAACCAAACTGGGTGGGAAATGAAACTCGGGTGAGACTGGGGAAAGGAGGACGGAGAGGGGAGGAGAGAGGGTGGGAGAGGGGAGGGGGAAACTTGGGAGGAGGGAGCAAGAAGGGGGAAGAGAAGCTCAGGGTCAGAGCAGTGCAGAGGCCTCGGCTTCCCCGGGGGGGTATAGAGGGAGAAGCAGGAGTAGGGGAGAGGGAGCGGGAGGAGGAGCGATCGCTGGAGAGGTAGCAGAGGCTGGAGCAGCAGGGGGCAGTAAGCTCTGCACCAGGGTCTGTAGACGGGCGCAGATGGCATGACCCTGAGCAAGCTGCTTCTGCCACCTCTCCCACCGGAGCTGCAGATCTTCGACCCAGTGGTCAAGGGTGAGGTGCAGGGCTCGCAGGGCCCCCAGGTGCTGCCACTGGTATTCATCCATTGGACACGTGGGCCTGCGGAGCCCTCGGGTGTGGATGTGCCTGGTGGTGTGGTGCGCCCGCCACTCGCTGCTCGTCCGGCTGTGGAGAACAAGGACAAATGGTGAGTCATCCCTGAGGACACAGTGCCTGACTCCCAGCCCTGCTCTGCAAGGCGAGGACGACAGTTCTCCTTGCCATCAGAGCCAAAGTGCTTGAACACAGACCATGTCTAGGGGGCCCTGCTATCCCTGGGAGTGGAGCTGCCCTGAGACTGCGCCCATGCCCCTGTGCTGTATTTTGGTGTGGGGGGAGGGATGTCCCCTGCCTCCTTGAAAAGGGGCTTGTGGAGGGAGAGCATCTTGCCGTGTCCCATCCCAGGGTCAGGAGCATGTCGTTTCTCTCCACACACCCTTGTGGCTACCAGGCCAAGGCCCCTGTGTGGCAGCCAGCTGGGGCCATGTGCCCAGGAGTGGCACAGCACATGCTCACACGAGCACAGGCTGCTGTGTGATCCAAGGCCAGCAAGGCCCAGGCGCACTGTCCCTCGCCCCCCACCTCTCCCAAGCCTTCCCCCTGCATAAGGGGACAGTGCTAGCACTAACATGATGTTCTGTCCCTGGCCTCGGATGATGCCTGGGACAGGTCCGCAGGGACGGCTTGGGGGTCCTGGCTCAGCTGGGTGGTGACGCTGGCCTCCTCTGGCTCCTGGCCCTCCTTCTCCTCCTCCTCCTCCATGCCGTCATCAGGGCCCTCAGCGAGGACGACATCGGCTGGCTTTGCCCCGGAGTTGATGACCACCTGGGGGGAATGAACTGTCCTGCCCCTAAGATGCGGTCCAGGGCATCGAAGTAGGGGCAGCTGTCTGTGTCTGCCCCTGATTGGGAGCTGCCCTCTCTGGCCCTGGCATAGGCCTGCTGCAGCTCTTTAATCTTCATCCGCACCTGTTCCTGGGTGCAGATGTGGCCTCTGTCGGCCATGCTGGCAGCCATCTGGCCATAGACGGCCGCGTTCCTGTGTCTAGTGCGGAGATCATGGAGGTTGGTGGCACCCCCCCAAACCTCAATAAGGTCCATGACCTCCGCAGGAGACCAGGAGGGCACCAGTCTCTTCCAGCCCCTGGCAGGCTCTTGGGAGCTGGCGGACTGCTCCCGGGAAGTAGTGGAGGGCTGGCTGGTACCGGCTGGCTGGCTCATTTTGTGCCACTGGGTCAGAGGCAGCAGCACAGTGGCTGTCAGGGCTGCCAGGCCTGGTGCTTGCCACAAAGGCTCTGGGCAGACTCTACACCTTTAAGAGCTCCGGAGTGTGGGGGAAGGAGAAGAGTTTTCCTGTTTGTGGTCAGAGCAGCCAGCAGGGCACCCGGGGAAGGGCTGGAGGTCTCCTCTTTTGAAATAGCCCCTATTCCCTGTCTACACAGCGCCTATTCCAAAATAGCTATTTCGGAATAGGTGCTATTCCTCGTAGAATGAGGTTTACATATTTCGAAATAAGCCGTCCGCTGTGTAGACGCTAGCACAGTTATTTAGAAATAACGGCTGTTATTTCGATATAACTTTGCTGTGTAGACATACCCAAACACACAAGGTAACAAGCTATTCTTGATGTGATCCCATGTAACTCATAGACCTTGATTCAAACAGTAACTAGAGCTGTTGCGCACTACCCAACAGTGGTCATAACCTAGTGACATTCAGTGTCCCCCATAGGGAACATATGAACATCTGCCATGGTGTTCAACATGCTATCCATATGCTATAGTGGCTACTGCTTGAGAACTGGTTGGACACCACGGATCTAGTGTGTGGACACTAACCTGTAGAATGGAGATTTAAAAAAAACTTAATCTGATGCCCTAAAGTCAAAAGTTAGGCCAATGAACATGTTTAAGCTCACCTTGGAGGTGATGGAAACATGTGGTACCATCAGGGAGTCCCAGATATTGAACAAAGCTCAGAACACAACAAGAATCCAGAAGGCAAGAACTAAACTAGCACAGCTAAATGGGAAGGTTCAAGTGGTTTTATCTGAGCCAAACAAGTGCCCTTCAGAACAGAAAGTCAGCTGTCGTGAAGCCAGCAGACTAGACCGAAAGTGATGGCAGGCAGTGTATAAAATGAAGTTCAGAGGATCAAATGTCAGAGGCAGGAAATCTGTGAATTGATTTGTAAAGGGAGCAGTTACTGACGATAGGGACACTGCAGAGGAGGTAAAGGATTTCTGTGGTGAATGGAAGTCTGTGACAATTACAAGGTTTGCATCCGAAAGGGTTTCCTGGTCCTGCTTGCAGGCGTGGTGGCTTTGTAGAGAGAGTGCTAACTGCGTCTTTCAGCAATCAGTCTGTGAAGAGCAGCCATGGGCAAGGAGGGAGAGATGTGTCTCTCTCTGCCTTTGGTTTGGTTCTGGTACACAAGCTTCTGGATTTTAAGAAGTGACGTCGTGTTACACTGTAACCTTCCAGAAAGAGCATTCCATGAATGTAACAATTTCTGTCCATCGGTCCTCACCACTGAGGATGCTTGGGACATACTTATCATGGAGCTGCTCTTGTCAGGGACTCAAGACAAGGTGCTTTTAGGTATGCCTGCACTTCTGTCGAGCACAGAACACGCAGTGAGTGCGGCTATAAGTAGCAGTGTAGACAGGGAGGCATGACTTAGACACACAGCCTGCCCTACATGCCGGAACCCCCAGGATATGTACCCTACATGACTCTTCACACCCAACCAGTGCCTCCCACGTCTTCTGTGCACACAGCTATTTTTGGCAGGGATGTTGCCCGCTGTATCCCTGCTGCCTCTTGATATGCCATGTAGCTACACGTGCAATGCCTGTATTCCACACGCCCCCATCAGTGTAGACATACCTTTGAGACTAAGGTAAGGAAAGAGGTGCTGGGAAATGCAGGAGGGCACAAGGACTGTGTGGTACTCGTACCAGTGTTATGAATGAGCTAAGAATGGAAATGAATTAAACAGCTCATTTAATTCAGCTTCCATACCAGACACACCAGATAATTGTAGCTTTTAAAGAAGGTGCCAGGGGGGATTCTGGGAATTAGAAACCAACAAGGCTTACTTCAGTAACAACTATGCGGGTGAAACAATTAAAACCAGAATTGCAGAAACCTACCTACCCAGCAGAAGGGCTAATCAGAAAGATTTCTGCCCAGACAAAAAGCATGCCTCACCAATCTATTGTGCTCCTCTGAGCATTTCAGCAAAATAGTACATCAATTAAATTGGGCTTTCAGTGTATCCTATTGGCTATTAAGGGAACAGAGGGCATGTCTGCTCTGCCCAGTAGATCAGAGTAAAATGGTGTGAGTGGCATTGCACATCAAACCGCTACCCTAATCCTCCCATGTGGACACCACAGTTCTGAACTTAAAATGTGTACATTAGTGCAAACCTGGACCCTCACCCACAGGAGCGTGATGGCGTAGCATTTTGCACACTGCTATTCACACACTCTTACTCTGCAGTGCACGGCATGAAACAGATCTGGACAAAACAAGAGTTGGACTAAATGATCGGTTTTCATCATGGAAAAAGTGATTTCACACAGCCCTCCCCTAGGATTGGTGGCTGTTTATCGTCTTTGTCGATCTATTTATCAATGATGTAGAAGTGAGTGAGCAGTGCCAGGGAAAAATCATGGGGTGACAGCAAACTCCAGAAAGGCTATGGGAATTTCAATAGGATGTAGCAAAGCTATGCAAATGAACAACTCCAGGACAGATGAAATGCGGTGCTGATAGATAAAGAGAAAGGCACATTGAAAGGAATTATTTGAACTACTTGTCCACCTCACTGGGTTCTAAATTAATTGCAGCATCTCAAAAAAGAGAGTTGGGTGTCAACCTGGACAGATCAGTGAAAACTGTACTTCATGGGCGACAGTTGTAAACAAACAAAATCTTAGGCTGCGTAAGGAATGTGATGGAGACTATGTCATCACATTAATCAGTAATATGCCCTTATCTGAAATATTGCATTCTTTACCACCCCATGCCTCAGTTTCCCCATCTATATAATGGGGATTATGATAGTGATCTCCTTTGTAGTGCTAGATAAGAGCTAGATATTATTTAGTTCTCGGTACCCTAGCTAAAAAAAACCCGATGTAGCAGAAATTAGAAGCGTTTGGAGAGAAGTAAGAATCATAGAATACTAGGACTGGAAGGGACCTTGAGAGGTCATCAAGTCCAGTCCCCTGCCCTCAAGGCAGGACCCAGTACAGTCTAGACCATCCCTGATAGACATTTATCCAACCTACTCTTAAATATCTCCAAAGATGGAGATTCCACAACCTCCCTAGGCACTTTATTCTAGTGTTTAACCACCCTGACAGTTAGGAACTTTTCCCTAATGTCCAAACTAAACCTCCCTTGCTGCAGTTTAAGTCCATTGCTTCTTGCTCTATCCTCAGAGGCCAGGAAGAACAAGTTTTCTCCCTCCTCCTTGTGACACCCTTTTAGATACCTGAAAACCGCTATCATGTCCCCTCTCAATCTTCTCTTTACCAAGCTAAACAAGCCCAATTTTTTCAGTCTTCTTCATAGGTCATGTTCTCTAGACCTTTAATCATTTTTCTTGCTCTTCTCTGAACCTTCTCCAATTTCTCCACATCTTTCTTGAAATGTGGTGCTCAGAACTGGACACAATACTCCAACTGAGGCCTAATTAGTGCAGAGTAGAGCGGAAGAATGCCTTCTCGTGTCTTGCTCGGAACACACCTGTTAATGCTTCCCAGAATCATGTTTGCTTTTTTTGCAACATCGTCACACTGTTGGCTCATATTTAGCTTGTGGTCCATTATAACCCCCTAGATCCCTTTCTGCCGTACTCCTTCCTAGACAGTCACTTTCCATTCTGTATGTGTGAGAAGAACCATTAGAGGCTTGGAAAAACTCACAGGAGGCTCATAAGTGTTGACATTCAGAGGAGAAAAATAAGGTATGCAAATTAATTTGTTGTAGAGAACCTAGATCAGGTACTTCTGTTCATCCTCTCAACGCACCAACCCAAGGCAGTGAACGAAACTGAAAAAGTGACTACATTAAAAGGGATTGTGATGGGTTACCCACCTCACACAGTACTGGAAGGGGTTAAAGTGGCCACATAGGTCAGTCTATTAACCCCACAGGCTGCATCTGAAGGGAGAGCCAAGGAGCAAAGACTTGAGTGCAGGCAAGTTCAATTGGGCAGGAAGAGGCAGGGCTAATAAAACCAGGAAGCTGGTAGCACACAGAAGAGGCTGCTGGGAAATGGCAATCGCTCCCTGGGAGGAGGGTTTGGAGCTGGTCTGCCCAGAGCGAGGCTGAACCAGGAATGGGAGGAAGCAGTCGGGAAAGAAGCAGTGACCTGCTGGACCATGGATGTTGCTGGACCAGAGTCCCAGTTTAGGGAGATACCACTTATAGTGTCTGTTACTCCAGGGGCAGAACCAGTTACCTACCCTGGGGCCCACAGTCTGCATGTCCAGTTGGCAGGAGCATGTCTCCTTCCCGTTCAGTGTTCGTGAGGCCAGGCCTGTCCCGCTAGGTGCTAGATCCTTGGCCAAACCCAGGACCAGAGCTCGTGGAGTCATGACTGTTGCTCCATCTGCCAGCCTGGGAGGTCAGACGTCGCACCGCCAAGAGCAGTAGAGGTCCCTGTCGACGTCTTGCCGCCTCCTTGATGACAGGATGGTCTTGGGCTCCTGCTAGCTATGCCACGTGCTGTTCTCTCTTGCCACGTTTGCTCTGCAAGTGCCTCCTGCTGGGTCATCAGCAAGTCCACCAAGGCTTTTATGCGTCGCCCCCTTCTGAGGGTCTGATTTATTAACTAAAAGTTTAACAGGTCCATCAGAATATCTGCACCCGGTTAGCAGCAAAGTGGACTCTGCCTACATTCATCCCTCTCCCCTGGGCCTATCTGTCCCGTGTCAGGCCCTTTCCCTAGAGGGCCGGCACACACAATGTTGATTCCTGCCAGGAGCCAGAACCACTGCAGGGCCTTCCCATGACAGCAGCTCTTTTCGGGCTGCATGCGGGGCCTTCTGCAGCTGTCTGGGAAGTCCCTCCCCCAATGCCTTTCCCACTGAGTTCTCCTGCTCTGGCCCTTGGGAGCATCTCTAACAAGCCTCCTCTTCCTAGCCAATCTCTGGTCGTTTTTATCAGGTCCCTGTACTTGCTAGTCAGTTAGCTGCCAACCGATCACCTTACGGTGGGCTGAGAGGTGGGCTGAGAGGGCCTTGTCTCCTTAAAGAAGTCTGCCACAAGTACACTGGGCCCTGATCCCTTTCAAGGGGCCAGCCAGCCCATGACACAGTCTGCTATAGTTTGAGGAGGGAGGTTGGCTGGTGAGAGAAGGGGTGGATGCATGTGCCATTACAGGAGTGTCTTTAGGCTGGTGGTGATTTTAGCGAATGCAGGGCTTCTTGGGGTGATCATGGAATCCTAGAATAGTAGAACTGGGAGGGTCCTCAGAGGACATCAGGTCCAGTCTCCTGCCCTCACAGCAGGACCAAGCACCAAGCGGGGCTGCTCACATGCCGGGCACCTGGGAGCTGGCAGCGCCCATGAGCCCGGTGGTGGGGCCACCCATGTGCTGCGCGCCCAGGTCGATGACACCCCTACGCTGCAAGCCCGGGGCTGGCACAGCCCTCGCGCCGCTCACCCGGGGTCAGGGCTGCCCATGTGTTGCATGCCCGGGGCTGGCACAGATCTCGCGCTGTGCACCCAGGGGTGGGGCCACCTAACCACTGCGCGCCCGGGGCCGGCCCCGACCATGCGCCACGCACCCGGAGACAGGGCCGGCCCCGATCACTCGGCGGGCACACAGAAATGGCCCGGCGGGCGCCATGGCGCCTGAGGGCACTGCGTTGGAGACCACTGATCTAGATAGGTCATCCCTGACAGGTGTCTGTCTAACCTGCTCTTAAATATCTCCACAGATGGGGATTCCACAACCTCCCTGGGCAATTTATTCCAGCGTTTGACCACCCTGACAGTTAGGAAGTTTTTCCTAATGTCCAACCTAAACCTCCCTTGCTGCAATTAAGCCCATTGCTTCTTGTCCTGTCCTCAGAGGCCGAGAAGAATGGTTTTTCTCCCTCCTCCTTGTAACAAACATGCTTTTAGTGAGTGGCATGGCATTGTGCAATGAATTTCTATTCAATAGATTCACCAAGTTCTTTCCCCTTTCCCCTTACAGATGTAACATGACATGCTTCATTTCCACTTTTGTCTGGTGGAATGATGCAGGTTGTTCAACACTGAAGGAAACATTTGCTTCTAGAAATTCTGATATGAACAAGATTGTTGCAGTGTTTGCATGGGTTGCAGTGTTTCCAACTTTCACAACATTTGTCTCTATTTTGTTAAAGCCCCAGGGTATGTCTACACTACCCCGCTAGTTCGAACTAGCGGGGTAATGTAGGCATACCGCACTTGCTAATGAAGCCTGGGATTTGAATTTCCCGGGCTTCATTAGCATAAGCGGGGAGCCGCCATTTTTAAATCCCCGCTGCTTCGAACCCCGTGTAGCGCGGCTACACGGGGCTCGAACTAGATAGTTCGGACTAGGGTCCTATTCCGAACTACCGTTACTTCTCGTGAAACGAGGTGTACCGGTAGTTCGGAATAGGCACCCTAGTCCGAACTACCTAGTTCGAGCCCCGTGTAGCCGCGCTACACGGGGTTCGAAGCAGCGGGGATTTAAAAATGGCGGCTCCCCGCTTATGCTAATGAAGCCCGGGAAATTCAAATCCCGGGCTTCATTAGCAAGTGCGGTATGCCTACATTACCCTCCTAGTTCGAACTAGGAGGGTAGTGTAGACATACCCCCAGTAATTGCCTTGCTCTTGGAGTTGCAAAAAGTTTGAAAATATGAACTCTGTGCATGCTAAAGGTTAAAAAAACCAGATGCTAATTAAAAAGAATCCCAAACATTTGGGGTTCTTTCAATCTCTCAGTTTTAAGCCAATCATGATTTTTAGGGAACAAACTCATGATTTTTGTAACGTTTTAAACATTAATGTTTAATTCAAAACAAATGGTTTTGAATCCAGAACAGATTTTATTTTTTGTTTTTTTTTTTTTCCTCCAGCAGCTACACCCAGCTTGATATTTCTCGCTTTGTTTGGATGTAATGCAGGAACTTCTGAATGCCAAATCTAATCAATTCCAATAATGCAAAGAACATTCTAGGCACCGATGGGCAGAACCTTCGTGAGCTTGGGGAAAGCTGGGAAACGGAAAGGGGAAAAGAGGGGACAAATGCAGGCCCTAGAGTTTGTTTAGCAGAGCCACTGCTTCAAATACCTCTGTAATGGTCTGTAGCTCAAAGAACCTCTTGATGCCAGCCACCACTGACTTCCATCATAACGACACCCGGAGCTCTAAGCCTCCTCCTCATTCATTTAAGGCCTTGTCTACACTGGCATGTTTTGTCACCAAAAATGCCTTTTGTTGACAAAAGAGTGAGGCTACGTCTACATTGGCAAGATTTTGTGCAAATGCTTTTAACACAAGAGTTTTTGCATTAAAGTATTTGCGCAAAAGAGCGTCTACACTGGCATGTGCTTTTGCGCAAAAGTATCCGTGCCAGTGTAGACGCTCTCTTGCGCAAGAAAGCTCTTATGGCCATTTTAGCCATCGGGCTTTCTTGCGCAAGAAATTCATGTTGCCTGTCTACACTGGCCTCTTGCACAAGAATACTTGCGCAAGAGGGCTTATTCCTGAGCGGGAGCGTCATAGTTCTTACGCAAGAAGCACTGATTTCTTACATTAGAACGTCAGTGTTCTTGTGCAAGAACTCGCGGCCAGTGTAGACAAGAGGCAAGTCTTTGTGCAAAAGCAGACACTTTTGCGCAAAATCTTGCCAATGGAGACGTAGCCTGAGAGCGTACACACAAGAATGCAACCTTGAGAAAAACACCCAGTTTTGGCCAAAAAAAACCTTCCACCCCTATGAGAGGCTTTTGTCTTTTCCCCTCCCTTTATTGTCGAGAGAGAGCCAGTGTGGACTCTGTTGTTTTTGTTGAGAGAACTGACTTCTGCCAGTATCCCACAATGCCTGCCCTGATGGCTCTGCTCATTGCTTTGTGATCTCTGCTGCCCTGCTTGCCTGCATCCTCTCCCCTTTCAAAGCTCTGGCAGCTGAGTAAGCTGCTCCCTTTGGGGAACGAACAAAGAACAAATCATGGGAGTGCTTCTGTTCTGCCCTGCTAGGAACACAAAGGCAGGCAGACTGCTGCTGCACGGGGAGGGCTGGAGAGACAGCTGTGCTGCTTTGACTTTCCTCAGCACAGAGAGCTCACGGAGCTACTCACAATGCTGCTCCCTGCTACTGAGAATGCTGTGGGAGAACTCAGAGAGACTCCCAAGAAGTGCAGGGATCAGCTCTCCCTTCCCACAGCATTGTACTGTGGGATGCTTACCCACAAGGCTTTGCTCTATCTGTCGACAGGGGAGCCAGCAGTGTGGCCATGAAATGCCAACAATGGAAGGCAGAAAAACCAATTTGATTGTTTTTCACATTTGCCGAGTTTTGCATATCAATAGCACTTCTGTTGCCAAACTCACCCCATATAGACGCAGCCTAACATGTTGGTACCATGAATGACTGCTCTTCCAAACAGAAAGAAGAGACATGATCCTAGAAGGAAGCATGAAATGGGGTTCGTACAGAGCCCTTTGCCTCGGGATGAGGGGGAAAGAATGTGAAACCAAGGAATAGGTAATACCCAGAGCCCCGGCCTGAGGAGAAGGAGGTGAAAGGAAGTAACAAGGGAGGCCATAGTGACCCCGACATCGTGGCAAACCTGGAGGATACACACACTCCCTGGCATGTAGGCAAAGAAGAAGTGGGGGAGGGGAGGGAGACACAGGGAACTCGGGGGGAGGGCCAGGAGGCCCCGGGTGTGTGCTATGAGTTTGGCCGACAGAAGCTATGGCGTGTGAGGCTCCGGCCTAGGGTATCGTCATCACCGCTGTGGTGTCTTGACGGATGAAGCTGCAGAAAGGCCTTTGTCTAGCCCAGCCCTTTGCCCAAGCAGTTCTGGCACACGTCATGACCTCTAGAACCAGCAATGGGGCACGGAGTTGGTGAGACCTTCAGGCGGCAGAGCAGGCTGTGACTGGCTGGCTGGTGAGCATTGTGTATCCGATGGCCCTCGGCCTGCTTTTAAAGTCAGGGTAAGAGCCTCATTGTGTGCACTGCCTAGACGTCCCCTTGTATGTTCATGGAAAGGCAAATTGTAGGTTTTACCACACTAATGCCTTGGTACAGGGGTATTGAGCATTTTTTATGATTTTTTTTCTATCAGGGCCATTGACCCAGAGAAAAAATAAATTGCCGGGGGTGGGTGTTGAATGCAATGAAAGCAGGTTTTATTGTGGTCCATCCAGTTCAGACATATACAACTGTACATCCTCTAATGTGATCTATGCCATCAAGTGCCAGCAATGCCCCTCTGCCATGTACATGGGCCAAACCAGACAGTCTCTACGACAAAGGATAAATGGACACAGACATCAGAAATGGTAACAAACAGAAACCCGCAGGGGAACTTTTTAACCTGCCTGGACACTCAGTTATGGATGTAAAAGTAGCCATCTTTCTATAAAGGAATTTCACAAGCCAAATACAGGAAGAGAGAGCACGAAATTGACCTTCATATACAAATTTGGCACTATCTCTCGTGGCTTGAACAAAGACATTAACTGGATGGCCCATGATAAAACCTGTTTTCCTTACATTTAACACCCAACTGACATTGAAAGCTAAGTATGGGACACTTCCAGCCCATTCAGTTAGCCTCATTAGTACCGGCACTACAATTGACAAGTACTTGCCCCCCTCTCGTCTTTCTCTGTTATAAATTGTGAGGGTCTCCCCTTTTTTTCTCCACTCTGCTAATCAGAGGAAGTTAGTTTTGCACACAAAAGTTCATACTATATATATTTTTTGTTAGTCTCTAGGGGTATGTCTACACTGCATCCCTAGTTCGAACTAGGGATGCAAATGGAGACAATCGAACTAGTTAACGAAGCAGGGATTTAAATATCCCGTGCTCCATTAACATGATCTCGCCGGCGCGCTAGTTCGAATCACAGCTGATTCGAACCAGGAAGTGCGTGCCGGGACGCGTTAGTTCGGACTACAGCCCTTAGTCCGAACTAATGTTACTCCTCAAAAAATGAGGAGTAACATTAGTTCGGACTAAGGGCTGTAGTCCGAACTAACGCGTCCCGGCGCGCACTTCCTGGTTCGAATCAGCTGTGATTCGAACTAGCGTGCCGGCGAGATCATGTTAATGGAGCGCGGGATATTTAAATCCCCGCTTCCTTAACTAGTTCGATTGTCTCCATTTGCATCCCTAGTTCGAACTAGGGATGCAGTGTAGACATACCCTAGGAGTATGTCTAGACTGCATCCCTCTGTCGGCAGAGGGATGCAGATTCGGCAGGTAGACATTGCAAATGAGCTAGGGATTGCAGGAGGCATAAGGGATCTGTCAAAAAAGGCTTTTTCTCTAGACTGCCACTTTTTGCAGACAAAGTGCTTAAAAATCAATTTTAGCGCAAAAAATTATTGAATAAAGCAATCTGAGCATTTTCATGTAGCTATGAATCATGTTTTACTGGTTTTGGAGATAAATAAATATTGTCTTAATATAGAAATTCTGTATTTACCTTAATGTAGATGCAATAAGCTTTCCCTTTGGTTAGAGTAAACATCCACAACATTCTTTGGAATCAGCTTTGCAGTTAAATCGACTTGTATGTGAAGAAAATCTTTCTTCTACCATGGCTAAATGCAATCAGTTTCTAATCCATCTCCAGTGTGGGCATCCCAGCTGGCAATATAAGAGCTAAGGGAATGAGTGCATAATAGTTTGAATACATAATCTTAGACATTTCTTCTTGAAGTTTTTGAAAACTATTGGGATATTATATTGTAATAAGAATGTCCAATTCTCCACCTACATTTATGTTATGTTTATGTTTATGTTGAGGTGAGTCTGCATATTTCTGCAAGAGTGGGTGAGAATCATTTTTATCACACCCTAATGCTTTGTCATGTGTTTCGGCAATTTCCATTGATTCTTGTGGAAAATCGTCTCTGTAGCTCCAATTATGGCATCCAAAAAAGCAAGGCAAACTGCTGATGTCACCTATTTTTTTCCCACGTGCAATTACAATTCTGGGCATTTCATGTGAATTTGTTGCCTTTTCTATCTGCTCTTTTGGACTTACAGTTATTGGAACAATGAAATCCCTGAGAGCTGACAAGGATTTTACTACAGGTTGAACCTCTCTGGTCTGGGACTCTTTGATTCGGCAACATCCGAGGTCTGGCAGGACCACAGTTGTTGCTGTACCAGAGAGCCCCAGAGACTGTTGGCTGGGAGTCATTGGCAGAGGGGCTGGTGGTCAGCAGCCCCAGGAGCAGGGAATGGAACCTCAGCAGAAGCCCTGGAGGTTGGGAGTGCAACCTAGCAGCTCTCTGGGCTGAGAGTAGAACCGGTGGTCAGAAGAGAAGCTGGCCAGGAGGCTGGTGACCCCTTGGAAAACCCTGACTTCCCCTGGTCCAGCAAACTCCTTTGTTTGGGACCTTTCAGGTCCCGAGGGTGCTGGACCAGGGAGGTCCAACCTCAACTCTTTCACTTTTTGGTGAGCGTAGTGGTCTTCGTCTGGAACTGCCATGATGAAGAATTCACAAACGCGACTTTGTCCTCATGGAGGGCTGTAAAATAAATCGGAGGGATGTGGGCTTTCTAAATGTACAAGAGAAATTGTAGCCTGTCTTTGTGGAACCAACTAATTGCCAGAGTTTTCTTGACATGCAGACAGCTTTGGCTCTTAAGCATCATGGGGACATGCAAGCCCCATAATATGCGTTGTAAGTGGTATGTAAATGGAGAAGTGTGTTTGCAGTAAAAATGCCATCATGCGGTGTCTCCAAGGGTATGTCTACACTACAAAGTTAATTCGAACTAACGGACGTTAGTTCGAATTAACTTTGATAGGCGCTACACTAGCGCTCCGCTAGTTTGAACTTAAATGAGGTAAACCTCATTGTACGAGGACTAAGCCTAGTTCGAACTTACTAGTTCGAATTAAGGGGTGTGTAGCCCCTTAATTCGAACTAGTGGGAGGCTAGCCCTCCCCAGCTTTCCCTGGTGGCCACTCTGGCCAACACCAGGGAAACTCTATTGCCCCCCCCCCCCGGCCCCGGACTCCTTAAAGGTGCACGGGCTGGCTACGGTGCCCGTGCCAGGTGCAAGCCTGCCAGCACCCAGCCAGCAGACCTTGCACCTGGCACGGCTCGAGCCAGCCACCCAATGCCCCCCAGCCCTCCCTCTCTTCCCGGGACCAGGCTGGTGGCTCCCGGGAGCCTGCCCGGGTCCGCAAGAGGCGGGCACCCGCCTGGTCTAGTGCGGACATCGTGGACCTCGTCCACGACCTCTGCACTAGGCATAGGAAAGTGTCCGTCTAGGGCAGGAGAGCTGCCAGCCTGGCCACCCAGGAGCAGGTGTGCATGAAAATCAAGGTGGTCCACTGAGACCCCCGACCCTGAGCCCTGAGCTTACAATGGCCGTACTGGGTCAGACCAAAGGTCCATCTAGCCCAGTAGCCTGTCTGCCGACAGCGGCCAACCCTAGGGACCCTGGAGGGGATGGACCGAAGACAGTGACCAAGCCATTTGTCTCATGCCATCCCTCTCCAGCCTTCCACAAACTTTGGGCAGGGACACCACTCCTACCCCCTGGCTAATACCACTCCATGGACCCAACCTCCATGACTTTATCTCACTTCTCTTTAAACTCTGTTCTAGTTCTAGCCTTCACAGCCTCCTGCAGCAAGGAGTTCCACAGGTTGACTCTTTGCTTTGTGAAGAAGAACTTTCTGTTACTAGTTTGAAGCCTGCTACCCATTCCTTTCCTTTGGTGTCCTCTAGTCCTTCTATTATGGGAACTAATGAAGAACTTTTCTTTATGCACCCTCTCCACCCCACTCATGCTTTTATAGACCTCTATCCTATCCCCCCTCAGTCTCCTCTTTTCTAAACTGAAAAGTCCCAGTCTCTTTAGCCTCTCTTCATATGGGACCTGTTCCAAACCTCTGATCATTTTAGTTGCCCTCCCCTCTCCCACCCTTTCTCTTCCCCTCTCCCACCTCCTTTTCCCAGTCTCCCCGAGTTTTGTTCAAGAAAGAGAGATTCTATTTTTGAACACACGTTTTCTTTATTTTGTACATCAGGAAGGGGGGCTAGGGAAGGGTAAGTGGAAGGAGGTGAGGGAGGAATGGGGTACGAGCCCCCGATGGGGAGGACTGGGCTGGCTCTGCGAGCTTCTGGGGGTGGAAGCTCTCCTGCAGCCCCCCAATTGCCCCCTCTCCCCAGATGGCAGCCTGCGGCAAGTGCAGCTGGTCTGATGGCCGAGTGCTGTGATGTGCCCAGTGGGGGCACTCAGGGCACTCCAAGCCAGGACTGCTTTGCAAGCGGGGCACCCCTGAGAACTGTCTGTCCGGGGTGGGGGTCGGGTCCCTTTAAGCACAGCCCTCGGCTAGCCTGAGGCAGCAGCTCCACACTCTAAGTCCTCATCTGATGCCCTGCCAGCTCTGCTTCCGGTCATCCTTAACCCCGGTTCAGGGTCCACTTAATGTGGACATGCTAGTTCGAATTAGCAAAACGCTAATTCGAACTAGTTTTTTAGTCTGGATGCGTTAGTTCGAATTAGCTTAGTTCGAATTAACTAATTCGAACTAAGTTAGTTCGAATTAGCACTGTAATGTAGACGTACCCCAAGATCTGAGTGAATAAAGCAAAAAGCATTTGATCCTGGTCTGCGGGATCAAATGACCTTTATCATCACATGGCTGGAGTTTCATTGCACACTTGCTTATCTTTCAACATGTCATGAAAGTTATTCATGTCACTCACAGAGGATTTCAAGGTATCCATACCTTGAAGCAAAAGCTTCCTCTATCACACAGAAAATGAAACCACGCTTTGAGAACCTCAAAAGTGAAGAAGGCTTGAATGAAATGCAGCCCTCCATGAGGACAAGGTCGCGTTTGTGAGCCACGCAATGTACACACATTGCAAATGGATGGTCATCTTTCATTCACTGCTGAATCACAGCTATGAAGATCTTATTCACTGCCTGTATAATTTCTTTGCAAACCGATTTTCCTTGATCTTGCAGCACTTTTGTTTTGAAATTCAGGGCTTGTGTAACTAAAATAACCTGCCTGCATTATTCTTGAAAGTTTCATTATACTTTGAAAAAAAATCACAACATTCGTGGAAATGCCCTTTTGATTTAGATTCCTTTCCCTTGCTGTGCCTTAGAAATGGTAAACCAAGTTTTGAAAGTAACTTGACAATATTACAAACCGTAATAAGGTAATCCCAGTTTCTCTCAAAGGTACTTTTAGGGCCTGCCTAATGCTCTGTCCAGTTTCTTCTCTATGTTGGAGCATTGCCACTTTTACATACTTTTCATGTGAACCTGGAAAACCACATGCTTAGATAATTTTTCAGAGCTTTGGTTCCAATCCTGCACATCTTTTTTGATAAACAGATCGTCCACATAGCCTGTTTCAGGATAGCAGTGACAGCAAGGAAAGAAGAATACAGCCAATTATTGAATAGTCTATTCAACACAAGGAAATGTGTTGCAATAGAAAAAAGTGAAAAAGAATGGTTGTGTTTCCCAAACAGTCTCGGAAAATTAGGCAGATGTGATTGTTTAGGCCTAATTTTTTTTTCTCCATGATCTGTAGGAACAGTTACCTTATGCACATAATCTTCAGTCGTATCTGTGCTGAGAGAACCTAAACCCATTGCATCCAAAGATTTAACATTTAGAGCACCCGGGCCCTGCCAGGAGGTGCTGTAAAATCTTGCCAGGAATCAGACACCAATAGGTCAACAGTCACTTTCACAAAAAAATTGCAAATATCCATTTTAGCTTTTCTTGGTTTTAGATAGGTCTGGAATCACAAGTGTGTGGAATTATTTTTTAAAAATCTGAAGGGTAAACTACTGAAAAATCAATCATTGTATACAGTTGGGGGGCAATTCCCCATCAGCCCCCCCCCAATCTCCGCCCTTGGTCTGCATTTTTTCTTTTTGTGGATTTCTGGCAGAGTGTTAAGATTATAGTGACTGCTCTCATCAAGGCTACAGAATGGTTATCAACTCTTTGTGGCATCGTCTGTATTCTCAAGCAAGTGTACAGCCACCCTGAGTTGTGTGGTGTGGCAATATTAAATAACAATCTGTCATTGTTCCAACAATTGAATAACTTCCTAAAAAAATCTTTTCCCTTTCTAGCTGAAAGTTTCCATGCTTGCTTTCTGCTGGAAGGGGATTTAAAAGCAAATTGTGAGCAAAATCTCTTCTGTCATTTTAGGGTAGTGGGGACATGTACATTTTCCCAAGGGAGAACTCAGAGATATAAGAACTATGAAACTTCAATCTGGCCAGGTAAATTGGCCTTCATGAGCAATAAGTACTTTCCCAGAGAGAGTAAAGTTGGGAAGCAGCAGAGGGAGCCCTGAAAAAAGTGGGGGCGGAACTGACCGATTGGCTTTGGGCCATGGGAAGCAGAATTGCTCAGATGTATGGGCTGAGTAGATCCCGGGTAGAACGATAGCAGGAAGGTCAGATGACCAGCCCGTGTAGTGGTCAAGTTGTGGTGTTATGATTTTTGCCTGCCTACTCATCCCTGAGGAGTCCCCAGCTTCCTCTTCCATCACCTCACATGATCTCATTGTTCCCCACAGGTTGTCACTACATAAGATCTGGGGAGAGGCCAGGCAGGGGGAACCAGTCCGCCCACTCCACCAGGTCCTGGTCTAGGGCCCTAGGATCTTTTGAAATATCCAGTCCATTTATTGAATTACCCGAATGATTTTTTCCCTTGGTCTCTTCCTGCCAGTCTGGGGCTCTCAATGGAGACATGGTTGTCGGCTTAGGAGGCTTCCCTCGATCTCTGCGTTCAATCAGTCTCTTTTAAGGCTTTCCCTTCCCAAAGGGCTGCGAGAGAGATCCCGGTCCCTGTGGCCAGAACAGCCTGTGTAACACAGTTGTCATTCCTGACACAGCTCACAGCATCAGCCTTGCCTCATGGTGCCACGTGCAGCTCGTTCCTGGGCTGACAGTGTCCTTTTAGACTGTCCTCCCACTGGGAACGTGCCCTGCGCCTGTTGAGAGTAGTGCTGTACTCCCACCCCTGCTTCAGCATGGGGCTGGTAAACCACCTCACAGACCATCCCCCTCGCGCTTGGAGTCACCCAGTCTGTTTGTGTCAACTGTAACTCTCCCCCCGCCCCCTCCGCTCCCAGCCCCATGAACAGAAGTCTGGATTTTTAGTATCTTTCCCAGCTTGGCGCAGTACTTCTGAGCAATATGGTTGCAGGGACACCACCAGTGCGTGACTCAGGCACGGGGTCCTTCTTGGACAGTAGCTATTGTAGGGGCACGTCACTGGCTGGAGTGGTCAGCCCCACGGGTACTGCTGTCCAGCCTCCTTAGCCGCTAGAGCCTGCTTCTTCATCACCACATACGCAGCTTCTCAGGGAGACAGTTTCCTGCTAAGATGTAGGACACAAGGCTCCTCTCCCGTCACTTCTTGTCACAGGCCGGCTCCCACAGCCATGTCCATCCAGCTAGTCTGCCTGTAAAATAAAAGGTTTGGATATGTCAAGGTGATATCTCACAAGAACTTAAGCCTTCCCTAATGGATATAGTTCCAATAGCAGAAGTAGCACTCAGTTTCCCACCCAGAGTTTTGTGATAAGGGTGCCCTTGATATAGAATTTCTCCTGGTTGTGCTGCACTTAAAACAAATTCTCCTCTGAAAACTCACTTGGATTTTAGCTTCTCTCTAAATTGTATCCCATACTGCACTGAGCTGATGGACTCCTGTCCATCCAGTGTTTTAAAAATCACAGCTGTTATTCCTTGGGGCTGTCTCCCGTACAGAACTCAAATGGCAGGAAATCCCATAGAAGTGTTGGGGGAACTTCCCAGATGGCAAACAGGCTGGAAGGTGGGAGTTGATCCCAGGAACAAAGAAAGGAAGTCATGAACTTCTTTAGAACCTTTTACAGAGTTTTATTAAAACGTTTCACCAGCTTTTTGGTCGCTGTAAAGGCCTAAAAATTCCATTTATCATCAGCAAATTGCATGGCTTCTTCATTAGCTATGACAGAAAATGGGTTCCCTGGGCATGGATTATTTCTTTAGGAATCCCCACCTGGGTGAGACCTTTCATCAATTCAGCAACAATGGCTGCCACCTTTGTGGAGTGAAGGGGTATTGCCTCAGGATAGCGTGTGGTGTAATCCAGGGTCACTAAGATATTTTGGTGCCCTGCTGCGCTTCTCTCACTGTGGGCCTATTAAATCCATCCCTTCCCTTTCAAATAGGGTCCTGCCATGGGCAAGATGAAGCAGTTGCCTAGCTGGAGACATGCTTCAACTGTTAGGGCATTTCTATTGAAGGCCATCTAGGCCATGCTAGATTCTCCGTCCTGATCCTCCTCTCTGTGGGGTAAACCCTTGTGGTCAGTCGGACTCTTCTTGTGCTTCCTCATCTTGCTCTTCCACCAGTCACCTACGCTGTCCACTATTGAGGTGAATCCCTCCTTGATGTTTCACACCTAGGCCTGGCAATCGTCCGATAGTTCTCAGTCAACATCGCTGCTTCCAACAGGGCCTCCAATGTGCCTTGTGTCACTCACCTCCATTCTTCAGAAGGGAGGATCCAGAGGAACTGCTCCAACGTGATCTTCCACAACACCTGCGTCCTTATTTTCCTTGGGTTGGAGCCACCCCCTGGAGTGTTCCCCAGCAGTCATCCAAGATGGCCACCTTGAGTAGGGAATAACCCTGTGTCACCACTGCATATGGGCTCCAGTAAATGTTCTGCACTGTCCCCTTTTGATATGGTGCAGTCAGGGCTGCCCCGCTCTCCTTTGCCCAACAGGCCGCCGTAGTGACTCTCTTGAACGTCACCAGCAACATTTTGGGTTTGTCATCTCATCCCATTTTTGTCAGCTGCGGGGAAAGGCTGGGAGCGGGGTGAGGTCAGATGGCAGTGTCTGGGGTTGCAGCTATGTGACCACCCTCTGTACAGGGCCTGTTGTGTCGCCAGTTGCTGCAGCAATGGGTTTGCGGCTGTTGTCAATTCTTGACAACACATTTTAGCACCTTATCCAGCACCACCTCTACAAGTTATTTGTATGGGTCTCTTTCGGGCTCAAGAGCCTACAATGCCTGCATTCTCTCTTAGTTGTAGCATGGGAAGCTGCCTATAGCAGGTCTGTGGCTTTGTGGTTTCTGCTGGGTTCCAGTCATCCCCGGTGTGCCCCAGTTGCTCCCCCAGAGGTTTTGCAGTGTAGATGGCTCCTTTTTGTGCAAAAGCCTCTTGCACAAAAAGCGGCCACTCGTTAATTATGCAAATGAGGCTCAGCGATAGTCCATGCTTAGTCTAATTTGCATATTTATTGCGCAAAACCAGCGCAGTGTAGACATAGCCTGCAGTGTCCTGTTTCTTGCAGGGCTTTCACTTCCTAAAGGTGTGGGGGGGGAAGGAGGCAGTGGAAATCCAAGTCCCTGCTGCTAGAAACTTTTCATAAACCTGTTGCCACTCCTGACACCACTCTCAGCATCAGCCTTGTTTCCTGGTGCCACATGCATCATTGCCCTTTCCTGGGGCTACCAGTATCCTTTTAACTGTTCTTCTATGGGGAACATGCCTTGCACCTTACAAGGCTTCCCTAGCTCAGTAATGTTTATTCCTGGCTCCAGTTCAGTATGAGGCCCATAGACTCCATCACAAGAATGGATTTATTAGGCATACTTATGGAAATTAAACATGCATGGGTTTGAGTGAAGAAGAAAAGGGTCCTCGCTCTTCCTCCAGACCTTATGAGTGAGAGAGCTGAACTTTATGAACAAAGGAGACAGTAATTGGTCACTCCTCGGACTGCTCTGGGACACAAGGCATGGACAGTGGGAAGATGTTAGTGGTTGATTTGTGTGTGGGGAAGGGAAGCTGAAGGAGAAATGAGGGCTCTTTCCTCACTAGCTGCTTCACCTCCAGCTGGTTTAAGAAAACGTAAATATCAACTATCCAGAATAATGTACAATACAATTAAAATGTAAGTGCAGAACACACAAAATGCTATTTTATGCATCATTAGCCAACCAGTGGAATTCAGTTTTGTAGGAGGTAATCAATGTGCATCATATGGATGGTCTTTTTTATACAAGCCTAATAATTTTATGACTAACAAAAACATCTGTAGAGCTGCAAAGTAAGGCACCAAGGCTGCAAAGACTTATGGTATGTAAATTCTTGCAGGATTGGGGCCTAAATAAAGGTAATCCAATCTCATGCTTCAGAGACTAAATTGATAATTTGAGAGACTCAATTAGGATTTTTCTTCCCCAATTCATAGAACCTTTCACACTTGGCTAGGTGTATTATACTAGAGGTTAGGAACTTAAGATTTGCCATACTACTGCAGACTATTGATACATGGAACCTAGCTTGGTGCATCCCAGCTATGGTTTATACTTGATAGCTCAGAGAAAGCAGAACAAACTGTAAACAAATTATGATGCATCTGGGCAAATGCACAATAGTGTACATTTGCAGTAAAAATACGGCCCGACCTTTGTGATGCTTTTACACCCAAAGCATGAAACCTTATTACTCCTGTCTTATACATAATTTATCAGACAAAAATATTATTTTTGGCTTTAAAATTATCCAGCTGCTTTTTTAAATGATCCAGCAGCTACAGTATTTAACTTTCTGATCCCCTCCAGAAGCAATTTTTACAGGCAAATTACACACTGTGCAAAAATGGTTTTTTTATTTGGTTTTACATTTTCCTGCCATTAATGTCATATTATGAAGCATCATAAAAAAAGGGATAGATATTTTTCTTCTATAACCTTCAACATTGTAAGTAGAGTACCTCAATTAAGTCTCTTTAATTTTTCTTTTCTAATTAGAAAATAATCCCAGTTTTTCCAATCCCATATACTGCCATAACTATAATATTCCTTCTTGCCCTTCTCTGGAGCCTTTCAATTTCAGCTACATCTTTTATAAAATGAAGCAATAATGATAATAATTACTCTTAGTAGTGGTAGGCTACAGGACCCAGTCAGGATAGAGTGGTGGGCTTATTGTGAGAGAACAAGTTAAACATTACTTAGAGAAACAAAACATGTAGGTGGTATCATGCAGTCATCTGATGAAGTGGGTTGTGCCCATGAAAGCTCATGATACCATCTACATGTTTTATTAGTCTTTAAGGTGTTACTAGTCTATTTGGGTATGTCTGCACTACCCTCCTAGTTCGAACTAGGAGGGTAATGTAGGCATACCGCACTTGCAAATGAAGCCCGGGATTTGAATTTCCCGGGCTTCATTTGCATAAGCGGGGAGCCGCCATTTTTAAAACCCCGCTGGTTCGAACCCCGTGCAGCGCGGCTACACGGGGCACGAACTAGGTAGTTCGAACTAGGCTTCCTAGTTCGAACTACCGTTACTCCTCGTGAATTGAGGAGTAACGGTAGTTCGAACTAGGAAGCCTAGTTCGAACTACCTAGTTCGTGCCCCGTGTAGCCGCGCTGCACGGGGTTCGAACCAGCGGGGTTTTAAAAATGGCGGCTCCCCGCTTATGCAAATGAAGCCCGGGAAATTCAAATCCCGGGCTTCATTTGCAAGTGCGGTATGCCTACATTACCCCGCTAGTTCGAACTAGCGGGGTAGTGTAGACATACCCTTTGTTATTACTAAGTTAGATGTGTCTGCAAATCACTAGGGCCTGATGAAATGCGTCCTAGAATATTCAAGGAGCTGATAAAGGAGGTATCTGAGCCATTAGCTATCATCTTTGAAAAGTAATTGAATACGGAAGAGATTCCAGACGACTGCAAAGGATAAATACAGTGCCTTTCTATAAAAAGGGAAATAAGAGCAATCCAGGAAGCTTCAAACCATTCACCTTAACTTCTGTGTCAGGAAAGATAATGGAGCAAGTAATTAAGGAATTCATCTGCAAACACCTGGAAGATAAGGTGATAAGTAATAGCCAACATGGGTTTGTAAAGAACAAATCATGTCAAACCAATCTGATAGCTTTGTTTGATAGGATAACAAGTCTTGTGGAGAAGTGGTGGATTTGGTATACCTAGACTTTAGTAAAGCATTTGATACGGTCTCGCATGACCTTATCAATAACCTAGGAAAATACAGCCTAGATGGGGCTACTATAAGGTGGGTGCATAACTAGCTGGATAACTGTTCTCAAAGAGTAGTTATTAATGGTTCACAGTCATGCTGGAAGGGCGTAACAAGTAGAGTTCTGCAGGGGTCAGTTTTTGGGACTGGTTCTATACAATATCTTCATGAATGATTTAGACAATGGCATAGCGAATACACGTATAAAGATGATACTACACTGGGAGAGGTTGCAAGTGCTTTGTAGAACAGAGTCATAATTCAGAATGATCTGGACAAACTAGAGAAATGGTCCGAGGTAAATATGATGAAATACGGTAAAGACAAATGCAAAGTACTCCACGTAGGAAGGAACCATCAGTTTCACACATATAGAATGGGAAGTGATTGTCTAGAAAGGACTACTGAAGAAATGGATCTAGGGGTCATAGCGGACAAAAAGTTAAACATGAGTCAACAGGGTGGCCATGTTGCAAAAAAAGCAAACGTGATTCTGGGATGCATTAACAGAAGTGTTGTGAGAGAGACACCAGAAGTCATTCTTCCACTCTATTCTGCACTGATTAGGCCTCAGTTGGAGTATTGTGCACAGTCATGGGCACCACATTTCAAGGAAGATGTGGAGAAACTGGAGATAGTCCAGAGAAGAGCAACAAAAATGATTAAGGGTCTAGAAAACATGAGCTCTGAGGGAAGAGTAAAAGAAATGGGCTTGTTTAGTTTAGAAAAGAGAAGGCTGAGAGGGGACATGATAGCAACTTTCAAGTCTGTAAAAGGGTATTACAAGGAGGAGGGAGAACAGTTGTTCTTGACCTCTGATGATAGGACAAGATGGAATGGGCTTAAATTGTGTCAAGGGAAGTTTAGGTTGGACATTAGGAAAAAATTCCTAATTGTCAGGGTGGTTGAACACTGGAATAAATTGCCTAGGGAGGTCGTGGAATCTCCATAATTGAAGATATTTAAGAACAGGTTAGATAAACATCTATCAGGGATAATCTATATCAGCATTTCTTAAACTTTTTGAGACCATGGAACACCAAACAATAATATTTTTTTAATGTGGAATACCTATGAAAATTTTCTTCCAAAAAAATTGTTGTCAGACAAAAAAAGACAAAGACAAAGAAGTAACAAAAACAAAGAGGTCGCAGCACATCTGCAAGTTGTTCACGGAACACCAGTGTTCCACGGAACATAGTTTAAGAAACTCTGATCTATATGGTACTTGGTCCTGTGGAAAGGGCAGGGGACTGGACTTGATGACCTCTCAAGGTCCCTTCCAGTTAAATAATTATAGGCAGTTCCTTTAAGAGTTTAAAATCTAAGGCCATGGTCCATGTGAGTAAAATTAGTAAGGATCCATTCAGGTTACTCGGATCATAAACTCTCTAGAAAAGGACCCATCTTTTTTTCTGCATTTATAGCATCTACTTCAAGAACTGTGATATGTTCCATACAATTTGCTATGTGACAAGTTTCAGAGGGGTAGCCGTGTTAGTTTGTTTCAGCAAAAACAATGAGGAGTCCTGTGGCACCTTAAAGACTAAGGGTATGTCTACACTACAAAGTTAATTCGAACTAACAGACATTAATTCGAATTAACTTTGATAGGCACTACACTAGCGCTCCGCTAGTTTGAACTTAATTCGAACTAGCGGAGCGCTTAATTCGAACTAGGTAAACCTCATTCTACGAGGACTAACGCCTAGTTCGAATTAGCTAGTTTGAATTAAGGGCTGTGTAGCCACTTAATTCGAACTAGTGAGAGGCTAACCCTTCCCAGCTTGCCCTGGTGGCCACTCTGGCCAACACCAGGGAAACTTGTGTGCCCCCCTCCCGGCCCCGGAGCCCTTAAAGGGCCACGGGCTGGCTACACAGTTTGTGCCAGTTGCAAGCCTGCCAGCACCCAGCCAGCAGACCCTGCACCTGGCACGCCATGAGCCAGCCACCCAATGCCACCCAGCCCTCCCAGGAGGCTCCCAGGCGGCTCCCAGGAGCCTGCTCGGGGCCGCAAGAGGCAGGCGCCCGCTTGGTCTAGTGCGGAGATCGTGGACCTCATCGAGGTTTGGGGGGAAGCCTCCAATGTCCACGATCTCCGCACTAGCCACAGGAACGTGGCTGTCTACGGCCGCATGGCTGACAGCCTGGCCGCCAGAGGCCACCAGCGGACCTGGGAGCAGGTCCGCTGTAAAATAAAGGACCTGCGGCAGTCCTACTCCTGGGCCTGCCTGCCAGGGGCCGACCCGGAGGCCTGCCCCCACTTTCACACCCTGGACCACATCCTGGGGGCTCACGCCGTCCATGCCCCCTGGGTGGTCATCAACCCCGGGGCAGAGGGACCGGTCCTGGACACTGAGGAGGAGGAGCCAGAGGACGCCACAAGCCAGGAGCCTGCCGGGAGCCGACCCAGGACCCCCAAGGAACCCCACAGACAACATCTCCTGTGTCATCCGAGGCTGGGGAGGCCTCCACCTGTGAGTACCATCATGCTCCCCTTATGTGTACGGAGGGTGGGGGGGAGAGGGAGGCCAGGGACCGTGCGCCTGGGCCTTGCCCACCATGGAGCAACAGCTGGGTGTCATGCAAGGGCCTTGGCCTTGCAGAGGGGGGCTGGGTTTCACCCACCTTGTCCCCAGGGAGAACTGACCGCTGCTCTTGTTTCACCACAGCTGCAGCACCTGGGACTGCAGGGCGCACCACCCCGACTGCAACAGCCACCCGTGCCCGGGCCAGCAGGCGTGCCAGGAATGAGGAGGACTACCAGTGGTGGCACCTCCAGTTCATGGAGCAGCTGCTCCGTAACCAGGAGCACTGGGTCCGGGAGGACCTTCGGCTGCGCTAGCGGAGTGTGGATGCGCTGGAGGAGCAGGGCCGTGGCCTCAGAGGCCACCTCCAGACCCTGGTAGACCGGTTCCTGCCTCCTCCTGCTCCGGCTCCTGCCCCAGCTCTCGCTCCTCCTCCCACCCCTGATGCCCCTGCTCCCTCTGCTGCCCCTGCTCCCTCTCCCACTTCCTCCACACCCCCCGTCCCTCCTGCCCCACCCTCCACACTTGCTCCCCCCTGAGGCCCCCGCACCCGCAGTGTTGCGAGATGGGAGAGCCAGCCGGACCCCCAAGCCTGAGCTTTCCCTTCCCTTCCTCCCCTTCCACCCCCTTCCAGCTCCCTCCTCCCAGGTTTCTCCCTCCCCTCTTCCACCCTCACTCCTCCCTCCCCCCACCCCAGTTATGTAAAATAAAGAGAGGCTTTTTTTGCCAAAACAGGTGTCTTTATTTGACATTAGGAAGGGAGGCTAGGGAGGGGAAAGGAGAAGAGGGGGAGGGTGGAAGAAGGCCCCAGTTGGGGCATGCAAGGAGAGTTCAGTCCTCCTCCTCCACCTGGAAGCTCTCCCGCAGGGCTTCCCGGATCCAGACGGCCCCCCGCTGGGCTTCCCGGATGGCGGCGGTGCAGGGCTGAGCGTACTGGCCGGCCATGCGGTCAGCCTCAGCCATCCAGGCTGGCAGGAAAGCCTCCCCCTTCCTCTTGCACAAATTGTGCAGCACACAACATGCTGCCACCACGGGAGGGATGTTGTGCTCGGCGAGGTCGAGGCGGGTGAGGAGGCACCTAAATTGGGCTTTCAGTCGCCCAAAGGCCCCCTCTATCACGATGTGGGCCCTGGTCTGCCTCGCATTGAAGGCCTAGCGGGAGGGGTTGAGGTGCCCCATGTAGGGCTTCATGAGCCAGGGCTGTAGGGGATAGGCCGCATCCCCCACCAGGCACACGGGCATGTCCATGTCCCCGACCCTGATGTGGCGGTCGGGGAAGAAGGTCCCAGCGTGCAGCCTCTGGCACACGGAGGAGTTCTGGTACACCCTGGCATCGTGTGCCTTGCCGGACCAGCCCACATTAATGTCCGTGAACTGTCCCCGGTGGTCACACACGGCCTGCAGGAGGACGGAGAAGTACCCCTTGCGGTTCACGTACTGGGAGGTCTAGTGTTCCGGGGCACGGATGGGGATGTGCGTCCTGTCGATGGCCCCCCCGCAGTTGGGGAAGCCAAGGGCGCCGAACCCCTGGATGATGGCGTCCGGGTCGGCGAGGCAGACCACCCTGCGGAGCAGCACCCGATTGATGGCCTTGACCACCTGCGGAGAGACACAGCAAAGCGCGAATCAGTGGGGCGCCCGGGTGGCTGGGAGTGCTCGTGCCCTGGCAGTGCCCCGCGCCCCACTCCCGTGAGCAGCCCCCCGCCGGGCGGCGTGTAGTACGGCTGGGAGAGACCAGCCCCTCCGGTGCGGGGCACTTTTGCCTCCACCCCCCCCCCCCATTTTCCCTGGGGCGGCCCATCCCCTCCTTGCAGCCCCCCTTGCCCCCAGCCCACTGGCCGGCGAGTGCCGTACCTGCATGAGCACCGCTCCAACAGTGGATCTCCCCACGCCGAACTGGTTCCCGACGGATCGGTAGCTGTCCGGTGTGGAGAGCTTCCAGAGGGCGATGGCCACACGCTTCTGGAGGGGGATGGCGGGCCTCATGCGAGTGTCCCTTCTGTGCAGAGCAGGGGCGAGCCACTCGCAGTGCTCCAGGAAGGCGTCCCTCTTCATCCTGAAGATCTGGGTCCACTGTTGGTCTCCCCAGCGCTCCAGGACGATGCGGTCCCACCAGTTGCTGATGGTGTCCAGATGCCAGATGCGGCGGAGCACGCCGGCGCCCGGGCGCCGCCGCAGCTGCGCCATGGCCCCCAGGGTGGCCAGGCAGAGAGGCAGGGGGCTGATGTGCACCAGGTGGAACCAGGCAGCCTCCAGCCATTGCTGGCAGGCTTGCAGCAGCAAGTCCATAAACTGCACCAGAAAGTGCAGGGCGAGCTCTGGCTCCATGTTGCCACCTGCGGCAGCGTCCCCGAAGGGAAGCACCGACACAGACTGGTGCAGAGAAAAACGCTTTGCTGTCCCTCGGCGAGGTAGGCAAGCAAGCGGAAAAGCTGAGAACCGGCTGTCCCGGTGGGTCCCTTTAAGCACGAGCCTCAGATAGCCTCAGACAGCAGCCATACAAAGCAACGACTGACCTGATGCCCTGCCAGAACCGGTTTCAGCTGCCATTAAATGCGCCCCTGCGTCCAATCAGTGTGGATGCGCTAGTTCGAATTAGCAAACGCTAATTTGAACTAGTTTTTAAGTCGAGATGCGCTAGTTCGAATTAGCTTAGTTTGAATTAACTAATTCGAACTAAGTTAGTTCGAATTAGCGCTGTAGTGTAGACATACCCTAACACATTTATTTGGGCATAAGGTTTCATGAGCTGGAATGCACTTTGACAGATGCATGAAATGGAAACTTCAGTAGATACACATGCAAAGATGGGTAAGTTACATTACATTACTATTACATTACAGTCTATTACTGAGGGTATGTCTAGACTACGTGGCTCCGTCGACGGAGCCATGTAGATAAGTTCACTCGGCATAGGGAGATGAAGCGGTGATTTAAATAATCTCGGCTTCATTTACATCAAAATGGCTGCTGCATTGTGCCGATCAGCTGTTTGGCAGCAGGGCGGGGCAGTCTGGATGTGCCGCGGACGACAAGGGAAGCCCTTGTTGACCACTCCATTATGCCTTGTGAAATGAGGTTTACCAGAGTGGTCGACAAAGGCTTCCCTTGTCGACTGCGGCACGTCCAGACAACCGCGCTGTGCCATCAAACAGCTGATCGGCACAGTATGGCGGCCATTTTGATGTAAATGAAGCGGCAATTATTTAAATCGCCGCTTCATTTCCCTATGTCTAGTAAATTCATCTACATGGCTCCGTTGACGGAGCCAAGTAGTCTAGACATACCCTGAGTGTCCAGGTAGATGGAAGTGCTCTCCCACTGGATTTTGTATGTTATCATTCTTGATGTCTGATTTGTGTTCAATTATTCTTTTGCGTAGAGACAGTTTGATTTGGCCAGTATCCATGGCAGAGGGGCATGGCTGGCTCTTGATGGCAGCACAGATCACATTAGTAGAGGTGCAGATGAAGGAGACCAGATTGTGTGGCTGATGTGGTTAGGTCCTATGATGGTGTCACTTGAACAGATATTCAGGCAGATGTGGCAACAGGATTTGTTACAGAGTTTGCTTTCTGGGTTAGTGTTAACAGCAAGCCTGTTGTTACAAATATAACAGGCTCGCTATTCCGACATCCCTGTAAACCTTGTTCCATGAGGCGTAAGGGACGTTTTGGAATACCGGGGTATTTCAAAATTTGGCGTTGTGTAGACAGCGCCAAATTACAAAATAAGCTGTTTTGAAATAAGATCGAAAAAAGTTATGTGATTTGCAACACCTATGGTGCTGTGTAGACGTACCATCAGGTGATAGGCAGCCGGTCCGTGATGGGACCCCTTGGGTATCAGCTCCTACCTGGCACTCTGCACTGCTGCCTCTGTATCAGAGGCAGAAACACAGAGTGGCAGGGGTCTCCTCCAGAGTGGGGCCAGAGCGCACTAGCTGCCACCCCCACTCACAGGGACTATAGAATAGTCAGGTAACCAATAAAAATTCATGAGGTTAATCGACTATTCAATATTTAACCTCCCTAGTTTCTTTTGGTACTCCTCAATAGGATCAGAGGGCGATGGCCTGTAGAATACAGTGTTGGAAAGTTGTCCAGCAGCCTCCCGTTGATAGTCCGACCTGTTCATGATGACTGTGGCACTTCCTCTGTCACACTCTTTGATTCTGAAGTCAGAGTTGTTTCTGAGGCTGTGGACAGCGTTGTGTTCTGCGGTTCTGAGGCAAGCAATGCTGTATGTCCACAGTTTTCAACCTGTGCACGTCAGTGGACACACTCTTTGTGGAAGGCCACATCCGTCCTTACTGAATTGACCTCCTTAGCATTGGTCTTCCACATAGCAATGTAACTCGCCCATCTTTGCATGTGTCTAGATACCTGCCAAACTGAAGTTTCCATGTTACGCATCTGATGAAGTGGGTTCCAACCCACGAAAGCTTATGCCCAAATAAAGGTGTTAGTCTTTTGCCATAGGACTCCTCATTGTTTTTACAGTTTGCTGTCTTTTTCACAATGTATCCAAACAGCCCATTCGTTTTCTAACTGCTTCTGTACTCGAGAGAAATATGTTCACGGAACTATGTCAGAACAGTCCGGAGCTACTATGCCACAGCGATAGCCACCATCTTTGCTAAAACACCAGGGCTCGAACCATGGTCCCTTAAAGCTAAAAGCACAAGCTGCTACAGCCAAAGCTTTAGAGCAACGGGCTGTAACAACTCATATCCTCTGCAGCTTGGAACAGAGCAGGACCTGTAACACACATACCCCAGTGGGTTACCCACTACCACTGCAAATCCATATCCTAGTAACAACGCAAGGTTTATCATCCTCTTGTGAACCAGAATATATTGGTTCGGAACTGGAGGAAGGATGCTGTGAACTGCTATAGATTCTGGTAAACCCTTTGTTTCCAAGATCATTGAACACAGATGTGGGAAGTGAGAAAACTCTAGGTAAGGATTGACCCAAGCCAGGGTCCAAGTTTCACTGATTGAGCATTTGAAAAATAGAAAAAGTCATTAAAAAAGTTGAGAGTTCTGCAGCCCCGTATCACTTCTGACAAGCAATGTCTCTCCTAGCTGCCAAATCCTTCTTCCTTCCTTCCTCCATGTATTTCTTTTCTTAAAATTAGATTGCAAAGCTGTCTGGGGGAGGAACTGTGTCTTGAGATGTATTTTTGTTAATATGCAAAGGGGAAGTGCATATTGGATGTTGTGAAGACCAGGACTTGAACAGGGTTAAAAAAGAAGTAGGTAAATTAATGAAAGTTAGGTCCATCAATACTTATTAGCAGGGCTTGACAAGCGGCGGCGAGCCCTGCTCGCCAGCTGCGCGGTTTGGCACGCTGTGCATGCACAGACCGCGCTGCGCATGCACAGATCGCGCTGCGGCGCCATGCTGGGCTAAAATCTACTCGCCACAGGCGAGTAGATTGCCCTAATTGTTGAGCCCTGCTTATTAGCCAGAATGGGTAGGAATGGTATCTCTGTTTATCAGGAGCTGGAAATGGATGACAGGAGAGAGATCACTTGATGATTACCTGTTTCTGTTCATTCCTCTAAGACACCTGGCATTGGCCACTGTTGGAAGACAGGATACTGGTCTAGATGGACCTTTGGTCTGACCTAGCATGGCCGTTCTTATGTTTCAGAGGGGTAGCTATGTTAGTTCGTAACTGGAAAAACTTAAAAAACAACAAATAGTCTTGCAGCACCTTAGAGACTAACAAAAATGTAGATGGCATCATGAGCTTTATGTATCACGAGTATTATATTATTTTGTGATGGGTGTGCATACATTGCATGAAGGCAGCAAAGGAGTGCACCGATAGGTTTGTGTTTTGGGGACGATGTCTGGGGGTGTGCACATGCTATAGGATGCCAGTGTGAGGCTGAAAAATGCGGGGAAGCTGCATGATAGTCATGTGGGCAAGTGTTGTGTGGAGGTCTGGGTTCTGCAGGGATTGGGTACATGTGGGTGGAGAGCATCACTTAGACATTTAGGAACCACAGGGTGGCAGCATGGGGGCTGTGGGTGGACATCATAGAGAAGTAATGGAGGGGACACAGGCTTGTTGTGTGGGAAGGTACGGACACCACAAAGGGCATTATGGAAAAGACAGCATGAGAGATACAGGTCAGCATTAAGGGGGTATGGGGGAATGTTGCTAAGAGATTTGGGTGCCGTTGTGTAGGCAGGTTGTGCGCTATTTTTCATCAATGAGCAGAGCCGGCTCTAGGTTTTTTGCCGCCCCAAGCAAAAATTTTTTTGGCCGCCCCCCCTTTTTCTGTTCAGGGAGGGACTTGGGGACACAGGCACTGTGAGCACCAGAGTTCCCCTTCCTTAGACAAAGGGAGAGGGAGAATCACCTGGGTCCCAGCCAGGGGTGAGGTTGTCAGGACACAGCACAAGGGGGCTGGGTTCCTGGGCAGGTGTGTGGGGGAGGGGAGGGAGGGGCGGAATGTTTAGAGAGCCAGACAGGGGATGGGGATCCAGGCGGGGGGAGGGGGGAGAAGAGACGGGATCCCAGCAGGATTGCAGGGGGCTAGGAGGAGAAGAGAGGGGGGAGGAAGTGGGAGGGAGGGGGGGTCACAGGATAGTGGGCAGGGGGACAGCCAGTCAAGGGGGGTTCACAGGCAGGAGAGCTGTGGGGGAGAGAACACAGGCCGGAGGGGTGGGAGAGGGGGAGTGGTGGGAAGGGTGCACGGGAGCGGGGATTGCCGGCCGGGGGCGGGTGTGCACTCACGAAGGCAAAGAAGAGGCCCTCAGGCCCAGCCTCATCAGCCGCAGCCCCCTCTCAGGAAGTACCCAGGGCTGCCCACGCAAAGCTCCCAGAGCTCCGGGGCCAGGTGCAGCCTCCGAGCAGCCAGACACAAGGCTCCCTGCTTGGGAGTTGGGGCCCCGCCGCGGCTGAGCTCCAGTGCCCGCCGAGCCCCTGAACTCTGGTCCAGTGAGTTGGCTGCCGGGAGCAGCCACCATGGCCGTGGCCTGCCCCGCCAGGCTTAGCGTCACCAGCTGCGGCTGCCCTGTGCTGGGGCTAGGTGCTCCGTCCTCCCAGCACCCCACCCTCCCAGAGCTCTGGGGCCAGGTGCAGGCTCCGAGCAGCAGAGTGCAGGGTTCCCAGCTCAGGGCGGCCTCCGCAGGGCTCCCTGCTGCCCTGCTCCTCCTGCCAGCCAGAATGCCACCTCTGTCAATGTGCCACCCCAAACACCTGCTTGGTTTGCTGGTGCCTGGAGCCAGCCCTGTCAATGAGATCAGGGGCGGGTGACGAAGGGACGCCGCCTGGGTGCAAGAAATTTGGATCTATTGCAGCCATGGGCAACCTAGGCTAGTGAGTGGGCTGTATTAGTGGTCCTCCATAATCTCAGTGGTCTGGAAGATTGTCAAAACAACGAGAAGTCCTGTGGCACCTTATAGACTAACAGATTTATTGGAGCATAAGCTTTAGTGGGCAAAGACCCTCTTTATCAGATGCAAGATTGTGGTAACCAAGACGGTCTCCTTGGTCAGGGTGGCTTTGCTAACTTCTGAGGGGTATGCTGATTGAACAATAGCAGTGCTTGGATTGGATGCAGAGGGGGCGCACGGCTCTCACAGTCTGTGTTGTGTGCAATCAGCACGCACCTCCCTCCATGTGCCCTTGCTCTATGTGCGTGTGTCACTTAAGTGATAATGGTAGGAAAGAAAACTATGTGGAAGGAAACCAGCAGACTCTGGCAATCATGGGCAATGGTAAACAAAATGACTCCCGGGTCGCACGCAGAGCCCTGATGGGCCGCAGGTTGCCCACCATGGATCTGCAAGGAAGCAGCAAGTGAAGGGTATGGACAGATAGGGCAACGAGAAGGCAGCGTGGGGAGTGTTGCAGACTGTTGCACTAGTATTATTGGGGAGCAGCATGGTGCAGAGGCCAAGGCAACAAAAGTCCAGCTTGGTACTCTCTGTAAATGCTGGTGGGTGATGCACCCTGTCAGCCCGGTGCTATGATCCCTGGGAGGGGGTGCACTGCTGTGAGGCACAATGGCAGGGCAGGCAGGAGTGCTCTGCACTGGCGGAACAGTGGGGTGGGTGCTGCCCCGTTGCACTGGTGCTGCAGAAGGGGGGCACAGAGCATGGGGCCAGGTGGGCAGGGCAGGGAGTAGCATGGGAGTGGTGTGGCTGCTTGGTGGAGGCTGTTGCCCTAGTGGGATGGGGTTAGGGACAGCAGAGGTGCCCCTCCGAGGTGGCTCCAAAGGGGTAATTGAGCAGGAGCCAGAGGGGCGGGATTACTGTGCACGCTCATTTACATAGGTTTGCATCCTCTCCTCCCCCAGCCAGGAGCTCCAGGGCAGCTCGGCGCTTTCCGGCAGGGCTCGCCTCTTTCCGGGACGGGGCGTGCCCCCCTGCGCGGTGACGCAGCACGCCGGCCCCGCCCCCGCCCCGCCCCCATGGTCCCTGGAAAAGAGAAGAGAAAAAAAAACTTTTTTTTTTAATTGAGGAATCAACAGCCGCCATCTTGTCGCGGAGCCGGAGCGCGGCGCGGGCGGGAGCGGGGCCGGGCCGGGCCGGGCCAGGGCAGCGGGGCCGCCCGCCGGGGCACGGGCAGCCGCACGGAGCGCCGCGGAGGGCCAGACGGGCTCGGCCAGCGGGGCAGCGCCGGCCGGGAGGGGGCGAGCCGGGCGCCGCCGCCGGGACCGGGCGCAGTGGCCGCCGCGCTCGCTGCGCCGCGCTCATTGTTGTCCCCGCCGGCGGCGGCGGCTGCGGGCGGGCGGGGGTCGCGGGCCCGGGCGCGGGGCCCGGCGCGGGGCCGGGGCGAGCCCCCCGCTCGGCGGGGAGGGCGGGGACGGGGCGCGGAGGAGCGGGGTGGGGGGGCGCTATGCTCCCTGAGTGCCTGACTGACTGAGCCGCCATCCGGGCACCTCCTCGCGCGGCGGGGAGGGCGGGGGAGCGGCCGGGAGGAGCGAGCCAGGCGGGGGGGCGCTGGGCTCTCTCCCCACCCCGCCCCGAGCCCTCCTCCCTGCGGCCTGCTGCGGCGGCGGCCCGGCCCGGGCATGGGGCAGCGGGGGCCGCCGCCGGCCGAGCACTGAGCGGCGCTGTTCCCCCGGGCGCGCGGCGCGGAGTCTGCTGGCGGCTGCCCGCGGCCGGGCGCGCAGGACCGGGCGGCCCCGGGGCTGGCACCGCCGAGCCGGCTACCATGGCGGAGAACTTACTGGACGGGCCGCCCAACCCCAAGCGAGCCAAGCTCAACTCGCCGGGCTTCTCCGCCAGCGACAGCACAGGTGAGGGCACCGCGCGGGCAGCGCCGCTTCCCCGGGGGCAGCCCCTGCCAGGGGAGCCACCCGGCCGGGGCCACTCGCACTTCGCCGGGACCCCGCCCCCGCCAGCTGACCAGAGTGCAGCAGCCTGCAGCTGACTCCCCAGCCTGCCAGCTGCGCTCCGTGGCTCGGACCCGGCGTGTAACTTCAGCCCTCCACCTTAGAGCTCCACCGGGGAAGGCTCTAGGGCGTAGCACGACCTGGCGAAAGCGAGGGGCTCACCTGGCGCTGGCTTGTGCTTTAGAAATAAGTGTAAATGAAAGAGAGAGCTTCAGCATTGGTACATTTCTCTCGGAGTGGGGCAGCCTCTTCAAAGGCGTTTTGGTTTCCCAGGTGCGTGTAGACAGATTCCTTCGTGCGTAGCCTATGCGTGTGTAACTTTGACAAGACCGCAGAGTTACCTAGTGCGCTGGAATAGCTCCTTGTCTGTTCATAAATGTGTGAATGAGCAGTGTGAAGTGCTTTCGAGAAGTAGGCATTTTTCCATTACAGTAACTGCTTTCAAAAGTTTTGGCGTTGGGCAAGAGAGGCTTTTTGGGGGGGGGGGGAGAGGATTTTATAGACTTAAGGAAGGAAATTTGACAAATATTCTTCTAGGCAGTGTACACTTTTCTTTTGTGCACGTTTGTGTGTGCGATCGCTTTCACCTTCGCTTTCATCATTGTCATTCATAACCCTGGTCGTAACCCAAAAACTAGGTTTAACAAATGGTAGATTGTCTGCTCTGAGTAATTTTCCTAAATATGTACGTGCCTTGTTACACATTTCAGTTTTCTTGTATACATGAAAACATCCCCACTAGTCTCGTAATGTTTACATATAATAAACTTGACAGCAGTGTGTCTTATAGCCATCTTTCACATAATAGGTGGGGAAGAGATGAGCATTGGGGGGGGGGGATGATTGTACAGAAATTGCCAAAAGACCTGTCAGGTGTAGTACTCAGCCATTTTAACTCTTTTTGGAACTGACTGGAGTTGAGAGTGAATGGCAGTAGACACAATGCTGTGAAATGCCCTGTTAATCAAAATAACTGTTTGTAATCTTTCAAATAGTCACTTTAGGTTGCTACAGTAGTAGGTAAAAGATTTGAAACTGACTTTTGAAGGTGTTATTTTTGGAAGTTTTAATTTGAGAGAAACTCAGTTTTGCAAACTTATGCATTTTGGGTAGTCTCAAGGAACTCAACAAAATCTGTAGGATATATACAGTTAAGCCTGTGCAAAAGTATTTGTGAGGCTAGGGCCTCAGTCAATGAAAAATGACACTGTCAGAGTAAGTACTGTATCTGACATATAGAAGGCAATACAAATTGTTAGGGTTCCAAAGTAGAGTATTAGTCAAAATGCTGAACCTAAAATGGGATCTTGTCTCTTCTTGATTAATAACAAAGTTGTGTGTCAACCATAAATGTTGCCTTTGACCAGTTTCTCAGATTGATAGATGTGAGCCACGTGCAACAGCAGGCTGCATATTGTACTGTTGAATGATGATTAAGGTTTCAGTCATGCAAATGCTTACACACATGCTTAATTTTACTATTGTGAGTAGTCTCAGTGGAGGATTGGACTATATATTTAATGAAAACACTAAGTTTTCCCTTGTTTCCCTTTCACATGCTGTTTTTTGTAGTAGTGAGTAGGTTTACTCAATCCGTTTTCTTGATAAATATTACTTCTTAGCTTGAATCATTCCAGTAAAAACATTTTTTGTTGAGATAAGATGTAGAATGTTCTTTCAAATTATTCGAGAGTGATGTAAGAATTATTTGAGGCAAATCTTCATTTGTGTATTGGAGTAATGTTTGCATGATTGAAGTTAAGTCTTGTGAACTTTTTTATGAATGTGATAGTTCTGTAAATTTTGAAATTATACATTGAGTTAGCATTTTAATAATAATACAAAATCAAAATATATTGATAAAAGTAAAGCCTTGTGTATATCATAAATCAGTATTAGCTAGATGACTAAAGTGATTATGTTCTTACACCAGCAACACAGTATGCTAATCAAAGCTAGTTACTACCAATACTAATTGTCAGGTTTCATCCCTATAACTAAGCTAATGAGTAAAATATCCATGGGAAAGGGTTTTCATTTATCTGCCTAACCAGTAGGATCCGTGTGTGTGTGTGTGTTTTATCAAATCCTCCGAGTTTCTTGTTGCATAATTTTAAACATTTGATTCTTGTTTAATTTCATAACACCTGAGTTGCAAAGTAACTCTGTTATTGCAGTGTTAATTTTAAGATTTGAGTTCATAGTCATTTAATATGTTGTCAGTATTCACATTTTGATCCAGTAAATTATCTAGATTTTTAAATTAATCGCTCTGGAGCCAATGCATGCTGTGTGGGTGCTGATAATATATCAGTTAGTAGCGTTTTATATAAAGGTGTAGCAAAATGAGCATTCCTTAAGGTGCCTAAAGGAGCCAATATATTGTGGCTGCTGTGATAGTTATACTACTGTATGCTATGCTGCAAACAAGGGAATTCATGCGTATTTATTAAATGTCTTGAAAACTTTTGGTATTGTAGAAATTATTTTTAAAAACTAACAATCATAGTCTTATTCAAACGGTTTTATTTTATAATCTTTACATTTGTAAATGTTTATAAATGTGATTTAGGGAAGTTAGGATGATCCTCAGATCAAGCAAGTTAATATGCTGTAGTTTCAGCATTACATTGCTTAGCGTTGTTTTACAATTTCAGATTATGTATTGGTTGATTAGTTATCCTGTCTGTTCCTTAAACACCCATACAAGTATTTGTGACAATGAAATAGTGACTGTCCTATATATGTTTTAAACATAAGTATTTCAGAAAATATTGAATTATTTAAAATAGGAAAAAAATCCCCTTCTTATGAATTACACTTAAATGTATATAGATTATTTTCTACTTATTATTTTTAACTACTAAAACACTTTTAAGAATAAAGCTGTACTTGCATACCCATTTTACTTTAACCTTTTTTCTTTCCCTTATCTAAGAAATAAGAATGCGTTTCAGATATAATTTTTCAGTTTAAAACCAGATAGAGGCTTAAAAACTGGATTTTTATTTGATATCTCTAAAATAGTATCTTCTATTTAAATTAACACAGACTGAGAAAGTAAATATTCATGTACCTAACTGTGAAATGCATATGACTTGGTGAAGTGGTTTAAACCCATCTCCTTTTGTGTACCATGTGAACATTTGTGCATATAGACTTCCAAAACATTGTTAGGCATAGTTAATAAAATTTGCCCACTTTATTGCCTATATAATCAAGGTTGCATATAGAAAAGTCATTTGTGCAGTATAAGACTTTTACTTGGATTTACATTCATAGACAAGCCTTATAGTGATTGGCAAATTTGAATTCTGCTGAGAGAAACTTATAAAAAGTGCTTGTAGGAAAAAAGGTACAGATGAAGAATAAATGCTTTATATTGTGTTTTTAAATTATTCTGTGAAATTTTAAATTTATTTGCAGCACATGACAAAAGTTTTTGGAATAATGGAATGCAAAGGCACTTGGAACACAAAATGTGGTTACAATCAGACAGATACAGCTCAATCTCTTGCAGGTATATTGGTTCTTTAGACTGGCCAGGTGTTTGCCTCCCCTGCTCCCTGCAACTATATAATCATGAAAGGAGACATGGTTAAGTGGGTTGATCTGAGTTTTATGACTTTATCATCTCAAAAAATGTCTTCCCCCATGGACCAAAAAGCACAGTGCCTTAAGACATAATTCAAACCAAGATCTTAGTAAGATTAAAAAATGTATTATGAGTTTGGATGAAAACACAGTTAGCATAAAAACATATAAATGAAGCAAAAACACATACTTTTTTTTCTTATATCCCAATGGATTAGCAGCATGATGCTCAGAAGAGAAATTCCCCTTGGCATCTTGTTCCCAAATTATCCATTATGGGGGTTTCTTGCATTGTCCGATAAAGCATATGCTGATAGCCTGTGTTGGAGGTAGTAGATTACTGATTCTGTTCTTGAATGGAAATTCATATGGGAGTTATTTTGTTGCTTTGCAATATTAATTGGTTGGTTTGGAATTCATTTTGGGATTATATTTTGAATTATAATTGTACATGTGCCCAGAATTTGTATTAATGGATGCATTTTTATGATTTTATAAATATCAGGATAAATGCTACCTTGTGCTGTGAACAGAGACATTACCCATGTGTAATCCTCTGCTGAGCATAAGTATCTATGAGGTGTGCATGAACAGAGCCCTGTGGAGATACAAAATTTTATATCCGCATCTGTGCCCACACAAATGGGCTGCAGATGTCCACATCTCTGGATACAAAGCAGATATCTTTGCGGATTTGCGAAGTTCTAGATACAAATTTGTATTCGCATCTAGCTGCAGAAATGAGCCACGTATGCATAAAACCGCGATTATATAGCAGGTATCTTCCCATTTTCAGGGCTCTATATATAAAGGTGCTGCCGCACCTTTGAGGCTTCCCGATATTTGTTTGGGTAATAGTTGAAGTCTTCTTTGTAGGGGTGATTCAGATTCTATTCCTTCTTTAGTTTCCTGGCATGGTCGTAACCCTGTGGCCGTAGCATCATACTTTGACTTCAGATCAAGAATAAGTGGTCAGAAGAGCTGAACTGTTAAATAATGGTCTTGTTTACGTGCAAATATCTCTAAAAATAAAATGTGAAGAAAGACCCATACAAAAATGTTGCTACATGAACAGAGATTTGTTTTTATGAAAACATCAGTCAGTAGAAGAAATTCAGGTTATGGCCATGTATAGTGAAATAACTGGAATAGTTTAGAAATCTGTCATAATCTTTACTTTATTTACGCTTTCCTGGCTCTTATTATGCTTTAAATGCAGAGCTGCAACGGGAGTAGGTCCCGATCCTGCTGCAAGCCTGGGCTGGGCTGGGCTGGGCTGCCTGCCCGCCCGTCTCCTAATACACTTCAAATGCAAAGCTGCAGCAAGGATAGGTCCCTGGGACTGAGCTGGGCTATTGGTCAGTCTGCTAAAAAAGTTACTGGCGGGGGGGATGGGGAGGGGAAATGTAGTCTGTAACATTAATTGACAGGGCTTGACAAACTATGTAATCTACTTGCCCATGACGAGCAGATTACAACCCGGAAAAGCTGGTTTTGGGCGATCTGCACATGCGCAGAACGATCTGTGCATGCGCAGATCGCTGGACAGTGCGGCTGGCGAGCAGGGCTCGCCGTGGCTCGGTGAGTTGAGTTAATTGATAAGCTTTTGCTTATTCGTTAATCGACTACACTATTACATCCCTAATGAGAACGCCGAGTAAGTCTATAAGTTTTGTCAGAGACATTGTAGACCTCTTACCTCTTCCCCTCTGATCACACAGATAGATGTAATTTACTTCCCATGTGTTGTTAAAAGCATGTTTGGGGCAGCAGTCTTCTCTTTCACAATGAAAAGAAAGTTGGAGCATCCTAGATTAGGATGTCTTTTTCTGCTGTACATAAGCAGGCATCTTATCATAGTGATAAATTGGTGTGTGTTCACTTTCTCTTTCTGTAGTTTCTGCTTTTGTGTACTCTTACAGGGATAAAGCCGTAAATTAAGACACAACTTGGATTTTGTAAAAATTGAATTTGTGGTTGCTACAAAACAAATTCAATCTTTTTTTTCCTCCCCTAAATGTTAGTGATGCAGTTCAAAGATGTATAGAATCTTTCTATGGTAATACAGGATGAGCCAATAAGGGCTGACCATATGGCCAGCCACAGGTTGTTGAAGTCAGTGGGAATTGAGACTACTTGAGTTCTTGCAGGATAAGAACCATAGGGCTCTACATAGGGATGGCTGTCATTGTTATGGTGTTGGTATACTAAAGTGTGTAAATCACTGTTTCCAAGCCTACTATGGGCCTGTAATCTGTTCCTTATGTCTGTTTGGTGTATACTTCAGTGCTGTGCACTTTTGCACATGCTCTCAAAGCTAAATTGCCAAGCAAAGAAAAAAGTGCCCTTCAGGGATCTAGAATTGAAAATAATACAACATTTGAGGGCACATTTATGCAGCAGAAAGGAGCAGTAAAGAATACAAGTTTTGTTTCACTGTTAATTTTTACAATGTGTCATAGTTTTTTTTATTTACAATGTTACTTAAAATTATCCTTTGTAGTGTAGGTTAAGGTAATAATGATTAAATTACATATAAATATATGTGCTGTATACTTACATTAAGACACTTTGTAGGAGAAACTTTCAGAATATATAAAATAGAAATGAGGGGATAGTTATATTAAATAGATGTATTCTTTTTAGCTGAAGGAGTGTAACCCCCCCACTTTTCCTTAAACTTAAGTGCTTTAGGAGCTTTTGTGATTCAAAAGGAGAGATGAGCAGATAGACGTTTCACCCCATTAATACTGCCAGTTGCTGAACAAACAATTTGAAGCTAATTTAAAAACAAACTATTGTTCTGCACGTTTCACATTTGACAGAAAAGTTATACTTAGGCAGCACTACTGTTAAATATTTGCCTGACAAGAGAATTTCCTCCCCTTGAGTATCTTCTTGTTCTTAACAGATGAGTTGTCTCCTTTACTGCACAGCATGAAGGGTTACAAAGCTGTCTATCAAGACTAACGTGCCTCACCTGTTGACTTTCTGTCCCATACTGTTTGTGCATTTCATGCTCCTTTCAGTAAAATCCAACTTTTAATTATAAGCATGCTTTTCTCAGAATTCCACCTTTTTAGAACAGAGTCAACTTAAATTATATGTGGGGAAAATGTTTTACCTGCTCTTAGAAGCCAGGTTGAAAAAAATCATTCACTGTGTCACTTGTGGTGAGAGAGAAGGTTTCATAGGTGAGTGCCAAATTTTAATATTTAATTAAAAAATGCTGAGCTTTCTAGTCTTTACGGTTATAAAGATAGTCTACCAAACCAAACTTATTGTAGCTAATATAGTATGTCTTCCCAGTGAGTGGATGGATAGCTTCAGTGTCAGATGGATAGCTGCTGTTCAGAGATTTGCATACTACAGCAAATACAAAATCTGACACATGCTTTGGCTCTAGCAATTCAGAATCCAGTGGGCAGCTTGATGTGACAAAAATCTCATCAGTTTTGCTGCTGCTTCTGAAATATGAGCAGTAGCAGAGGGAGGATCTGGAACTACTCACTGGAGCAGAGGGGCTGAAGGGTATGAATAGTGAAGACAACCATGTAGGAGCAGCCAAAGAAAAGAAGGGATGAAGCTGTGGAGAATGCACATCACTCAGCAGCAGGTGGCCCTTTGGTGTGGTGTCAGAGGGAATCAGAGTATGTGTGCTGCCTTTATCTTTCAGCTATCAAATAAAATTTTTGTAGAGAATCCGATTTGATTTGATTAGCTTGATTACTTGTTACTCCAAAGATAGTCCATGATAAGCACCTTGATAGGAATCCTACTGCTATCTTTTTTCCAGCAGCTTGAGATAGTGGAAAGTTGGGGGCGAGGTGAGGGGGGTGTCTCACCTGGGTGATCTCCCCTCCCCACACTCCACCCACCCCATTTTCATTTTTACTTCTGGCTATTAACTGTGAGTGAGTTAAGCAGATTCTTGGAGGAGAGAGAAGTTAGAAAAATATGGTAGACAGTGTGAGATACAAGTGAGAAGGAAAAGAGCCAATCAATCGAAGACCATTCAGGAAGAATCATCACAGAGGAGTGATGCCAAAAGGGAAACCAGTAATAGACACACAGAGTTATAATTAAAAATTAAATAGAAAGTTCACTGCCTTGTTAGATTTTAAACATCAGCTGTATTGTTTGGGATGTGGCTTCTGAAGTTAATGGAGTGAAAGATTTTTTTTTAACCCTGACTGGTAATCTTAAACTTCAGGCTAGAAGGTATACGGTAAATTTTTGAAACTGCTTGTAACTGAAAGAAAGATAAAAGGAAAAAGCATTTTTATGTAAATCTGTTGTTTTACTTTGTATAGTCCGGAGTCAGTTGGTTTTCCTTTGTTTGGATTTTGTGCACAGTAGCCAAAGACAGGGCAAAAAATAGGAAAACATTGGCCCTGAAATGACTTTTAACTCTCATTTTGAGATTGACTACATTTTCAGTTGGCAGTGTCCTTTTTGTCTCTGACCATTTACACCACATATACCCACTTGTACCCAAAGCTGTGAGTGTACTTTCTCTTGTCTGGGAAACACTGGTTGCTAGAAGAACAAATGGCGGAATAAAAGAAGACCATTCCTGCCCAAAGTTCAGAGTCACTCTCTCTATTATATTGAGGGAGGCAAACTGTTTAGTGCTCATGGTTTCATGCTGTTTTGTGGCCCTCTTCTCATTGGGCTTCCTAATAACTTTGATCCTCTAAAGATGGGCCTATTTATAGTGTATCAGTTTTATTTCTCTAAGAACATAAGAGCGGCCATACAGGATCTGACCAAAGGTCCATCTAGCCTGGTATCCTGTCTGCCAAGAGTGGCCGATGCCAGATGCCCCAGAGGGAGGGAACGCAGCAGGTAATCCGCACATGATCCCTCTCTTGTCACCCAGTTCCAGACAAACAGAGGCTAAGGACACCATTCCTACCCATCCTGGCTAAGGTAACCATAGAAGTGGGCTTTGGTAATTGATGCACTTTTTCAGGAATGGGCAAACCAGATTGTCTTTCCACTTATTCCTCAATTTGAGAGAGGTGTTCAGGTGCAAAGGAGTCTTGCTAATTATCCAGTAATCTTTTTGGCTTATGCTGATTTTGGCTTATTAAAGTCCATTTTCAAGATATTTGGGCTTTTGGATATAGTCATTTTCACCTGTGGTGGGTTTCCTTAGAAAAACAAAAAATAAAAAACCCAAACCCCCACCAACCAGGTGTACCCCAACAGTTGGAAAGGATTATATTCTGGTGTATAAAATTCAGGTGCTTTTCAGGAAAAAATCAAATCAGTAGTTTTTTAATTTGTTCATTTTCTGTGAACGTCTATTGCATGCATTCATTTAAATGGTGTGGGTGTGAGAGTGAGAGAGTTATACAATTTGCTACTGTGCTTTCCTATTTCCTGGACCCATCTATTAATCCCCAGAGGGGGAAACTCAAACAAGTGTCTTTCAAGTCCATCTCCCAGTCTCTTGAGTGGCACCTGCTGGTCTTGGCTTTTTTGCCAGATGTCAGAAGATACAAAAATGCTTTGATTTGTCGTGTAACTTATTGCTCCATCTCACACAAACAGTAACTATATTGCTTGACAACACAACAATTTATAGTGAGGACAACACCAAAATTCTAATTTGTTTATGAACGAAATTTTAATTGTTCTAAAAACTAAATGATGAGGCTCTAACTGTGCTTATGCCTGTTAAGAAACAATAAGATAGTTTTATTAAACTGTCTAGGAGCCTAGAGCAGATGAGAATGGGACAGACTGGAGGAAGAAGCATGGTTAGTGGCACTTCAAACTTGGCTTCATTCAGGAGGAATGTTTTGTTCTCTTGGAAACCGTACATTGTCACAGATCGTTTGACACTTAGGCCATAAAATCTGACATGACCAAACCTGGATTTGGTAATGTCACCTGCCTTTTATGGTAAATAGGGCCAACTAGACAATTTAAAAATACACAGTTGAAGTATTTTGTTCCCAATGTTATCTTCTGGGCTGATAGAAGCTTGCATAATCCAATAAATACTGCATATGGAAAAATAAGGGAAATTAAACAAAGAGCTAAAGAATAAACAATGCATGATGGTTGGTTGAATGCAAGAATTGACCTGATAATAGTAGTAAGTTCTGTAGTCATACAAAGAAAAATTTCCCTTCTACATGCTATTGATTCCTTCTGAGATGAAAATGTCAGAATAAGTATCCAAGGTGCTGAAGAAGTCAGCCAAGAATGGAGACCAAAATATGATAAATTGGTCTTTTCCCTTTTTTCTCAGGATGCAAACAAAACATTGAAATAGATTACAGAATATCTCAGATGCAGCCATCCTAAACATCTGATTCATGAGCGTTCCATCACTGGTTACTACTCTCTCCAAAGGGCTTCATACCTGATATACAGTACGGAAGCTTTATCTCTGACTTCCATCAGGTCCATGATTATAAGATTTATCCCAGGCATCAAATTATAGTACAGGAAGGAACCTTAAGAAGTCAACAAGTCTTGTCCTTGCACTCAAGGCAGGGCCAAGCACAATTTGAGACCACCCATCACAGATGTCTGTCTAACCTGCTCTTAAAAATCTCCAGTGATGGAGAGTCCACAACCTCTTTACAAAATTTATTCCAGTAGTTAACACTGACAGGAAGTTTTTTGTAATGTCCAACATAACTCTCCCTTGCTGCAATTTAAGCCCATTGCTTCTTGTCCTATCCTCAGATATTAAGGAGAATATTTTTTTTCCTTCCTCTTCTTTGTAACAGTTGTATAAGTACTTGAAAGTTATCATGTTCTCTTTCTCTTCTCTTTTCCCGACTAAACAAACCCATTTCTTTCAATCTTCCCTTAAAGGTCAAGTTTTCTAGACCTTTAATAATTTTTGTAGCTCTTCTCTGGACTTTTTCCACCTTGTCTACTTTAATCATTAAGCATCTCTCCCATTTTTCATGTTTTCTATTAGTGTTTTTCCCTCTTCATTTAGTAACTGACCTGCTTTCTCCTTGGTTTTCCTCTTGCTTCTTATATATAGAAGGTTTTCTTGTTGTTCCTTGTCTCTAGTTAGAGCTCATTTTGTTCCTTGGCCTTTCTAATTTTACCTCTGCATGTGCTGTTTGTTTATATTAATGCTTTGTAATTTGACCTAGTTTGTCCTTGTACACGTACGTGTGTGTGTGTGTGTGTGTGTGTGTGTGTGTGTGTAAATGAGGCTAATCAAGTCAGGGTGGAAGTGGCTCATTCACAGTATTTGATGTGGAGATGTGAATACCAAAAGAGGGGAAATTGCCTTTGTAGTGCATTAATCAGATAGGATCTTTATTCAGTCGATCCTAATGAATTTGCAAATGAACACCAGTTCAGGTGTCTCCCTTAGCAATCAGGTTTTGAAGTTCTTTTGTAGAAGGATGGCTACTTTCAAATCCATTACTGAATGTCCAGGGAGGTTAAAGTGTTTCCCTACAGGTTTATGTGTGTTGTTTTTCCTAATGTCTGATTTGTGTCCCTTTATCCTGTGGCATAGAGACTGTCTGGTTTGGCCAATACACATGGCCTAGGAGTATTGCTAGCAATTGATGGCATGTATCATGTTAGTTGATGTGCAAGGGGATGAGCCCCGGGGGGTGTGCCTCATGTGGGTAGGTCCTGTGATAGTGTCACTTACATAGATATGTGGACAGAGTTGGCAGTAGGGTTTGTTGCAGGGACAGGTTCCTGGATAAGTGTTCCTGTAGTGTGTTGTGTGGCTGCTGGTGAGTATTAGCTTCAGATTGGGAGGCTGACTTTTGGCCTATCCTAAGCTTTGAGAGTGAGGGATCGTTTTTCAGGATAGGTTGTAGAGATGTAAGTGACTGGTTGACTATACGATAAGCATAAGCTTATCGGATAGTTGAATAGTGACTTGACTAGTTGCTTCCCCCTCTCTTGTTACCTTTATCAGAGAGGGGCAGCATGGGCAGGGAGCAGGAGTTAGTGCTGGGGGGAACCCGGCTTAAAAGCCAGTTTCCTCCAGCACCGTCTCTGTGGGGAGAGGCAAAGGCGTCCCTACTGCTGCACCTCTCTCTTTGAAATGTACAAGAGCCGCCCGGAGCTCCTATACATTTCAAAGGGAGAGGTACAGCAGGTTAGCGAGCGCCTCCCTTATCAACTAATCAAGTAGTCAGTGGAAATTCCATTAACTACTCAGTTAGTTGATTAATCAAAATTTAACATCCCTTCGAGGTTGTGGATTGTCAGTGATGTGCTGGAGGGGTTTTAGCTAGTGATGTAAAAATTTAAGAACATTAAACATGTAACCTATTGAAATTCAATCTGTTACATAGTTAAATGCTCTATGGGCTCCTGATGGCTGCTGGGAGCTTAACTGATAAACTGTTGCATCCCTAGTTTTAGCTGGAGGCTGTATGTGATAACCTGTGGTGTCCTGTTGTTTTCCTTGCTGGGTCTGTCCTGAAATAGGTGACTTATCCGTACTCATCTGGCTCTGTTAATCTGTTTCTTCACTTTTCCCAGGTGCTTGATAAAGATCTTGTAGGTGTTTGTCTCTGAGGGACTGGAGTAGCTACGGTTGTATCTTAGGTCTTGGTTGTAGACAATAGATCGTGATGTGTTTTGGGTGGAGGCAAGTAGGTGATAATAGCAGTCAGTAGGTTTCTGGTACAGGGTGGTGTTTGTGACTATCATTTATTTGTACTGCAGTGTCCAGGAAGTGGATCTCTTGTGTGGATTGTTCCAGGCTGAGGTGGTTGGTGGGATGAATGTTGTTGAAATACTGGTGGAATCTTCAAGGGCCTCTTTCCCATGGGTCCATATGATGATGTCATCAATGTAGACTAGGTGGAGGCAGGATGCTAAGGGACGGGAGCTACGAAAACGTTGTTCTAAGTGAGCCATAAAAATGTAGGCATATTATGGGGCCATGTGGGTACCCATAGTGGAATAGATTAAGTTGGATCTGTGCTCCATCGCTTGGTGCTTTCTGTGCTCTGGCATCAGCCCAGCACCCTAGCCAGCCCTGGTTTTCTTGGCCAACCTCCAGAAGCTGGCTCTGGAGGTTTTTTTGGCCAGGACTGCACTGGGACTCTGTAGGGGTGCTTGATCTTCCCCTGAAAGAGGGAGGGAAGGGCCTGAAATTCTTGCACACTCAGGTCCATGTCTTGTGCCTCCACACCTGGCAGAAGCTCTTGTATGATGCAGGTAGTCCGGCATGGAGCACACTGACGCACACCTTCCTATGCCATTTCAGAGGACTCCGCTATGACCAGCAGCTCCTTAATCTCCATCCAAGGGTGCTGCTGGTCTTCTGGTAGGACCTCCTCTGGCAGCTGGTTTCAGCAACCAGGGTCTGTGGTGACCATCAAAGGGCAGATCTTCTCATGGGCCCCTGCTACACAATCCCCAAATCAGTATGTAGGAGGCTGAGTCCCCCTCGGTACACCAGAGGTCGGTAACAGCAGAAGTTACCAGACTCAAGAGACCTCCTGGATTACAACTAAGGAAACTGAGTGACACTCAGCACATGGGGCTTTCCATCCTTGATCATCTCTGGCGTGTACTTCAGAAGCTGTGAGCAGCCTTGCTACTTGATTTTACCTTTACCGGGTCCTGCAGGAGGGAACTCCCAGCCCACCCTATACCCCGGGCCTTCTGGACCTTTTAATTGGGCCTCTGCTCCATGAACCCCTCCACCCCAGCTGTCCCATCCATATCCTGTGAGCCAGCTGTACAACTTGACGCCAGTTCAGTTCTGAATTGCACCAAGGAAGCATCTGTACATGCTTGTCCTCTGCACCCTTCATTTCCTCACCCTTATGGCCTACCCCGATACAAAGTAGAGAGACCTATTGCCACCTCTTAAGGGTGGGGAACCTCTGGTGGGCCAGCCTATATTCCATCCTAGTCCCATAGCTAAATGGAGATATCCATTAGCAGCTTCTCCATGGGACTTATTTCTGCTCCTCCCTCTGTTCACACATTCGAGCAGAATTCCTGTGGGCAGTGTCTGCTGTCTCTCTTGATGCCTTCAGGGAGCAATAGGCACTGTCTGGAATTCTCTGCTTGGTGTCCCCTTCAGGTTCTCTTGTTTTGACCCTTTGACTTTTATACTTGTTTTCTGTAATCAGAGTTCCTGGGCCTTGTGGAGTCTCCTGAAAGGTTGGGGAGCTGTCCTTTAACAGCAGGCAGGTGTACATCCGCCCAGTTCCCGGAAGGCAAAGAGAACAAGTCACTCCTCTGAGTGCATGTGCAAACTCGTGTTCTTTTGCATTTTATTACAACTGTTTTAAAATGGATATTGTATGTTGATGTGTGTTAGTGTACACAGCGTTGATTGAAATATAAAAATAGGAAACTGAGTCATTATCTTAGTGGTTTTTGAATATTGAATGTTTACAGATGCACTGTGTTAAGCTTTATGCTTGTTTTCTTACGTGCTTGATTTTCATTGTTAAAGATATGAATATTCCATTGTTTAGAATAGATGTGTCTAATTTTGTAGGACAACAGGAATGGATAATATCTTTTTAGGTGTTCAGAGGATGTCTTCTTTGCATTATCTTTTGTATTATATTTATAAAAATTCTTCCAGGCTTTATGGTTTGTAAATACTTGGCTCTCCTGTCTCCTGAGAGCATGCCCAGTGAAGATAAAGCTTAGGGTTCTTACGTTATTTTTGGTTTCAGAGCTTTACAAATAATAATTTATCCTTATTTTTTGTGAATGGAGAAACTGTGGATATCTGCACTGCAGGGACTGTGCTAGATAGCTCTGCTTTGTAGACCTGGAGTGTAAATAATACAGCCTGTGCTGGCAAAACATTTTTTTTCTGTCTTGTGTAAGAACACCACTTCTCCAACTGAAGTTAGCTGGGTTGATAGAAACCATTTTCTGTGAGCATTGCTATATCTCTAGTGGGAGATGTCAGCATAACTATGTTGGTCAGTGATATCACTTTTTCACTGTCTTGACTGACATAGTTATGTAGTTTTTTTTAGTATAGAGAAGGCCTGAGTTAGAGAAATTACTAGCTAAAGCTTCCAAATTTGGGTGCTTACAGACACATTAGGCCCATATATAAGCACCTAAATAAGTGGGAATTGCAGATGCTCAGCACTATTGAAAATAAGGTAATTTATTTAATTGTGTAAGTATAGATTTAGGTGTTTAGCTTATTGGCACCTAATTTGAAAATGTTGGCTTTATTGGCTTGCTTGATGGCAGTGACTGTTCTGCTTTTCAAATCAGTGAAAGTAAAAGCCAAAATGCATCTTATTCCCATTCTCCTTCTGTTTTCATCTCCTTTTTATTTCTCTCTTTAATCCTCAAGTGTGTACCATCAGCAATTTTATGATCAGGGCTTAAAAAAACACCCCTATCTAACACTTGAGAAGTTTTTGTGGGCAAGTGCCATTATCTTCTTCACCATCTAAATTTTCATAAGGGGGGAAGCTTGTAATCCTTAGGGTTGTGATGGTAAGCTTCAAACATGGGCCAGGTGTAAACTGATGTGTTATTGTCTTTCTACATTTGCAGACAGATGGCTTCATTAGAATTAGAAAAAGTGCAAAGAATAGCACCAAAAATGATTATGGGTATGGAGCAACTTCCATATGAGGAGAGATTAAAAAGATTTACTATTCAGCTTAGAAATGAGGCTATTAGGAGGGGAGTTACAATAGAACGCTAAAAATCATGAATGGTATGGAAACAGTGATTGAGGAAGTGTTATTTTCATTGTCACATTAATCAGGAGTCACCCAATGAAATTAACAGGCAGCAAGTTTAAAAAAACGAAAGGAAATGCTTCACACAATACAGTCAACCTATGCAACCCATGTTAGGTAATTTTATGATTCCCCAAAATATAATAGGATTCAAAAAGAATTGGGTAAGTTGATGGAGGATAGGTCCACCAGTGGCAGTTAGCCAAGATGGTCAGACATGCAATCTCATTCTCTTGGTGTCCCTAAACCTCTGAGTGACAGGAGATGCATCATTTGCTAATAGCTCTGGTCTGTTCATTTCTTCCAAAGTGCTGGTGGAGGATAGGACGCTGGGGTGTATAGACCATTGGTCTAACCCTGCATGACCATTATTACATTGATAGCTGTTCAGAGTGTCAGCAAAATCAAGTTGACTAGAGTCTTATCAATTTTGCTATTGTGAATGAGGTTCTGAATAGCAGCAGTGAAAACAATCAGCAATTTAGCTTAGCTGCTTGGGAATTGAAGTAGCATTGAAGGTAAGCGCTATAATTATTGTCCCCTTCTAGCATCCCATGGAACAGCCTCTGTGCATATGGGTAGCTCAGGCCCCCCGTGGACAGGGGCGGCAGGCGGGAGCCGGTCTTTGTGAAAAGCCAGTTTTTAAAAACCACTGTTCTAAAATATGAAGTATGTACCTCTCTCTTGAGGACAAACTGCTGACCTCATAGATACATATGACCTGTGCTAAAATGTTTCATTTAATTAAAACCTGACTGTTAACATTCACAACTAATAGTATGGGGAAGAGGCCATTTTTTTGTAGAAGAGTGTGCAGACTGGCAGGTGACAATCTAGGTAAGGAGAGCTGAGTTAAGGTTGTAGTGTGTAGTAGTGGTAAAGAGAGTGAGGGAATAGAGGGTGCATATTAATCATTTTTTGTCTTTTTCCACTTTTTGGCTTATGTCAGTTGTATAACAATCTTTAATTATTGCATAATGAACTCTTTTGTGTGTAAATATGCTTATTGGCTTAGATGTGTTTTTATGGAGCTAGTATTATAAAGTGTATACACATCAAAAGTTATTTTAACGGTGTATAGGCATTTCAATAATAAGTCGATATACTTTTGTCATTTCAAAAGGTATTTCCCTATAATTGTATGTACCTTTTGGCTCTTAGTAATGTTGGACAGATATGAAGTAAATGGTTCATTAAGTCAGAATGCTCTAATCAGTACATTAATTATGTTGGTTTAGTAATTTAAAAAAACCCTGTAGTTTAGTATTAAAAATGAAATGGCTGAACAACGAAAGCCCTTTTCCAATTGTGAAATGACTCTTAAAGCAAGGTGGAAAAGGTTTAGTTTGACTTTAGAGAGAGGTGTCATCCCCATTTATCATTACTTTCTGTAACATGGGCACTATCAGGAGGAATGTTCTTATGGTCATTTAAATAGAAACCTGATTTAGAGGGTATTTTTGAAGGTATTACCATGTTAACTCTGAAAATACTCTTGTGAAGAAAATAATGTAGTTCTTCTGTATAATGTTTTGGCATGATTTATCCTTCACACACAGTTATTTGATACAGAAAAATGTTCTTGTGGACATTTTGAAAAGGCCCTAATTTAGCTTTGTTAGGATATAGTGTTCATGAATTTGAGCTCTTAATCAGAGAACCCTCTTGTAGGACAGTGCTGTGCTTAGAACTTTTGATATGGAACAGCTTTTCTATTCTGCTATACTGTACTGGCCTCATTGTAGAAGTGACACTATGGCTGCGTCTAGACTGGCATGATTTTCCGCAAATGCTTTTAACGGAAAAGTTTTTCTGTTAAAAGCATTTGTGGAAAAGAGCGTCTAGGTTGGCACGGATGCTTTTGCGCAAGAAAGCCCCGATCGCCATTTTTGCCATCAGGGCCTTTTTGTGCAAAACAGTTTTTACCTGTCTACACTGGCCCTTTTACGCAAAAGCATTTGCGCAAGAGGGCTTTTTCCCGAGTGGGAGCATCATAGTATTTGCGCAAGAACACTGACAATCTTACATTAGATCATCAGTGTTCTTGCGCAAATTCAAGTGGCCAGTGTAGACAGCTGGCAAGTTTTTCCGCAAAAGCAATTGCTTTTGCGGAAAAACTTGGCAATCTAGACGCAGTCACGATGTTGATTTGGGGGCTGGGGTGCAAACAGGTGTATTAGGAAGTGTTTTCCTTACTAAGGAGACTTGAATAAGGAGAAGACTTTTAGAGGATGAGCAATTTCCTGAATTTGTAATTGTTTGAGGAAGCTAACCTTGTTAAACCTATTTTTTTCACTTGATGCTGTAATGAAGTCATAACTGATATTTAAAAAACACCCCAAAACTTAAAACAAATGTGTACGTTTAGTGGGGAGTACTTTCACTGAATCTGCCTTACAGAGTTTGTCACTTAGCATACATTTCAGGACAGATGCACTTCCAATATTTTCTGGTGCATCTGCAGTCCCTCTTTCCCTATGGAGATACTGGTGGACATTAATGTATAATATTCTAGTAAAACAATGCATATACTCTTGGATTTGTGTTAACAAATAATGTGTCTTATCTAGTTAAAATACAGTATTATGGACAAATAGACTGTAAGTCACTTGGCCTGTTCAGTGAATTTGGTGTCTTACATCAATTTCTGTTTAACTTATAGATTTTGGATCTCTGTTTGACCTGGAAAATGATCTTCCTGATGAGCTGATCCCCAATGGAGAGTTAAGCCTCTTAAACAGCAGTGGGAATCTTGTTCCAGATGCAGCTTCCAAACACAAACAACTTTCTGAACTTCTGAGGGGAGGCAGTAGCTCTACTTTAAATCCTGGAATTGGAAATGTGAACTCCAATAGCCCTGTCCAGCAAGGAGTTGGTAGTCAAGTCCAAGGGCAGCCGAACAGTGCAAATATCAGTAATCTGGGTGCTATGGGTAAGAGCCCTTTGAACCAGGGAGACTCTTCTGCTTCAGGCCTGGCAAAGCAGGCAGCCAGCACCTCCGGACCTACCACCCCTGCATCGCAAGCACTGAACTCTCAAGCACAAAAACAAGTGGGGATGGTGACAAGCAGCCCTGCAACATCACAGACTGGACCTGGGATATGTATGAATGCTAATTTCAGTCAGACCCACCAGGGCCTTCTCAACAGTAACTCTGGACACAATTTAATGAATCAGCCTCAGCAAGGACAAGGACAGGTAATGAATGGATCTCTTGGGGCAGCTGGAAGAGGAAGGGGAGCAGGAATGCAATATTCGGCTCCTTCCATGCAAGGGAACGCTGGCAGTGTGCTGGCAGAGACTTTAACCCAAGTATCACCACAGATGGCTGGTCACACAGGCCTGAATGCAGCACAGACAGGAGCAATGACAAAAGTATGTACATATAACTTTATATATTTTCTTTGTCTAGACGCATGGGTCCGTTCCCCCCCCCCCCCCCCCCCCCGGGCATCTGAGAAACTGATTTTAGTGACTGATAGGAATTCAGATGCCTTGAAAGTATTTGTTTTTTCAGTTTTTGTTAGATATCTCTAGTTTGTGTAAGATGCTAGACTTTTTATAGGGATGAGTGTAATTTAACTGTTCTAAAGAGCCCAGACAGATCCTATTTCTAAGCAGAAGAGGAAACTTTGGTCCTGTATAATTCATTTATTTATAATGTAAACTTTTAAAGGTTTCATGCTTAAAGTAACATAGGTACTTTTTTAAAAAGTTGGCTTTTGAAGTTTCCATCTAAAATTAGTCTAAGACTATAAATTCTATATATCAAGTCTTTTTAAACATAAAAATGTTTCACTGTTTAAAAAAGATTCTGATTCGCTGATAGCTTATTGTGTAGTAAGAAAAATAAGAGGGGAAACTATGCTTCGTAAAGTTTGCAATTATCACTTGTGCTGGCACTTGTCCTAAAAATGAGACCGTAAAAGCAGTGCTTTTCATTGTAGAATCATAAATGAATGTTTGTTTAGAATCTTTTTGAGGAAGGCTAAATCTAGGACAAAATGTTTCTAGAAAGTTATTGGAAGAGAAGAATTTAGTGGTCCAAAAAAGAAAGCGGCTTGCTGACCATTTCTATATGCCTTATTCTAGCAAACAGAAAAAGTGCTGATAAAAAGTGGTTGACTGACAGGCTTGAAGATAGCTATTTACAGAAGCATTACAGAACAGGCTGAGGCAATGCAGGCTTCTCCAAACTGCCATGCCAAGAGCTCCCATTGGAGTCTTTGGCTTCTTTACTTAAAGATACCCAGTTAGCAGAATTGTAGTGACAGTTTTTGTGAGGGCTATGTGACTGTCAGAGACGAGTGGCAAGTCATCCATTCAGGGCTTCCTCTTCTCACCCCCTCTTCATCTGAAGAACAGAGTTAGAGGTTTTGTATTTATTGAATTCATTGATCTGATCAATCACAAATCTCCTGCTGGTGGTGGGAGGAAAAGTCATGTTTCACAGGTTAATCAAAACTGCCATTGTGAGAGCCTCCTTTCATCCTAACATCTCAAGACTCCATTTTTGCTGTAGGTATAGCTGGGGATATTGTGAAAATGTAAAAGTCGTGCTAGTACTGGAGACTGAAATCTTATTTAGCCACTGAACACTAAAAAAGACATGGGTTCAATTTCCTTTCCCATTCAGTTCTTTATACTTTTGATGAAATTGCAAATAAGATTGCATTGAGAAGTTTGGTGATATGGATACATACCCCTTCGGTACTGTTCTGAAGACAGAGTTCATTTTATATAGGCCAGTAGGCTAAACCTGACAGGGGAAGACTTATGTCTGTTCGAAATCTAGTCTACCAGCCACTTCACTCATTCAACACCTGGAAGTGCAGAGCTTTTCAGTAAGGAATTTTCCTGGATCCTGCCTGAGGGTTGGGGACCATTTTAGTGTCACTCTTGGCTGCAGTGTGCCAAATGTGCTGGTTTGTTACTGACAGAAGTTGGGGCACACATTCTTCCCTTCCCCATTGAGGGATGATTTGTTCGACTCCTATATATGCTAATTCCATCCTGTGCAGAGACAGAGTAGGAAGGTGGAGATCAAAGACAAGGATACGCCACACTCCGGATCCTCAGAGGAAGGTGATTGAGGTGCGGATGGAAAAAGTGGCTAATTCCAAAGCAGACTGAAGCATTTCCTCCAAAAAGGCAATTAATTAGTGACAGAAATAATTATGAAAAATAATCCCGTTTAAAAAAAAAAAAAACGAAAAGGGACACGTGGCTCTTAATTTTCAAATTGACCCAGACGTTGTCATTGTAAGGCTTCCTCACGGCATGGCTTTGTTCGGTTTTTAAAAAGACAATACAAGTCCTTTTCTAAGGGATTTTCTTTTAAGGAAGGTAAGCTTGGAAGCCTAAACAGGTTGGCACTATGATGTAAAGCTGAGCATGCTTATTGTTAGGGCTCCATTTCTGTCACAGATTCTGTGACTTTCTGCAGCCTCTGTGACTTTCGCAGGGGCCAGTGTGGCTGACGGAGCTGCTCCATCAGCTGACTCTGGGGCCAGCTTTTCATGTGGCCCCTGAGACCACCACAGCACCCACTACTGGAGCAGCCCTGGGGACAGCCACAACAGCTGCTGCTGTGGTGGTGCCCAGCAGCTGGTCCCAGGCCAGTCCTACCTGCCAGCACTCGTTCACCCCCTGCAGCACCTCCCACCTGATTTAATTGCAAGTAATTTTTAATATAGGTCATGGACAGGTCACACGCCATGAATGTTTGTTTGTGTATGACTTTTACTAAAAATGCCCGTGGCTAATTCGTAGCATCATTGTCAGTCTCTGGACCTAAGCATTGAGATGTGATTTGTGTAGAGATTAACTGCTACAGTGACAAGGATGGAAAGCCCTTTGGACACTTGGGATTTTCACATCATGCAGGATGGAAATCTTACTCTGGTCACCTCTGTCCCCTTCCCAAATCCCATTTCCCAACCCTCTTCTGGAACTCATTTCACAAGGCTGTGTTAATATCTCTTTATAATCAGAGAGCAATAGCAGAATTGATTCAAGACAGAGGGAAAGGGTTTTTTCCAGCTACTACTTCCTGATTCTCCAAAAGGGAGATTGTTTGGCCCCCCCCAGGTATAAGAAAGCTGAACATATCAAGAAAATCAAGTTCAAAGTGGTTAAACTTGCATCTGTTATCCTTTCTCTAGTGATGATTGATATGCTGCCTTCAGTCTTAAGGACATATACTTTTATGTGGCCATCCATCCTGGTCACAGAAAGTATTTTTGATTCACAGTAGGGGATATGTACTAGCAGTACATGGTACTGCTCTAGGTTGAAAGAATAATGGGGAACTGTGTACAGCCCAGCGTGTATGTGGTGGCATTTCTGACTTTTTTCAAGTTGTTGCAATCTTGCAAATGTTGTTCCTCCTTTTTATAATAATGACCCATTCACAAGGGCTCATTCCACTTTATCAGACTTCTTGAGTAACATACTGTTGTGGACATTTGCAAGGCAGCAGCAGTATGGCCATTGGTACAGCCCTTCTCCAAACCCGGTCATCACTCAAGCTTTCCAGGGCAGTGCCAGTTTTGGCAAATCAATGCTATAGTTTTGCTTTGTGTAATCCAAAGTTTTGCCACCTGTAAGGTAACAGCTGATGAGTCACCCTTGCTGGAATGCGTATGTGCACAATCATGTGAAAGATTGAAAATAGTTTCTTCCCTGTTCCGTAGCTGCTACTGTTCTTGATTGCTGGGCATACGTACATTATAAATGGTCCCACGCATCCCCCTAGTTCAGGTATTAGATGGCTCTGAAAAGAAAGAGAAAGAAAGGCAGCAACCATGCCCTTGAATGTCTCAGCTCACTGTAGGAGGGCATGGGTGTGTGTGTCTCCTAATGCGACTGCTGGCAAAAGTTTTGGGGGTGAATAAACCTACAATAGAATGTATACATGCACAACACATCTCGAAGAGCAATTACCGTAAATAGCTGTTTTCTTGTATCTTAGCTTTACCTTCGTAAAGAGTACCTGCCGTCATTACCATTTAGTTTTGAGGGCCTTCCAGGATTACTCTGGCCACCTCTCCTTCCACTTTTCTTCTCATTGGTGTCAGGTAGTGATGTAAAATCCTTTTTAATTGGTTAACTGGTTAAACTTTGTTTAACTCGTTCACCAATTAAATGGAAGTGGTAACTGTCACTTTAACCTTTTACCTTTCTAGTGTCAGTCACTGTAGTTCATCCCAAATTGTTGGGACTATTTTAATTTTGTGTTTTTCCTGTGGCTTTTCCCTCAGTGATGGGGAAACAGACATTTAAGAAAGATAGAAAGTGTCTCTATACGCTGTTTTGAAGATGAATCTTGTTTTAAAGGGAAGTGGGAGTTGGATTGAGCTACATCATTGTACACTTGGGATCACACATGTCATATCCATCCAGATTAATGTGTCCTGGATTCTCCTAAGGTCTTGGAGGCTAAAGCTTGCTTTTGAGTAGGGACTAGAATGGCATATGGTGAGTGATCTGACAACAGACTTCCACTTGAGAAAGTAACTTTTTTTTTCAGGCTCTTCTTGCTCCTTGGCTATTCAGTCCAAGGAAGATACAGACAAGTTAAAAGGATATTGGAGAAGAGTAACAAAAATGCCTAGACAGATGCAAAGGGGTTTACTTACGTGGGGCAAGTATAAGTAAGTTGTGCAGTGCATGGCTAACAGTTTAACACCTATCCGTCAACATACTGGAAATGTGTCTGCACCAAAAGGACGTTTTTAGATATAACTAGAGCAGTGGTCTCCAACCTTTTTACACCCAAGATCACTTTTTAAGTCTCAGAACAGGCAAAGATCTACTGCCCTGCCCCTTCCTTGAAGCCCCGCCTACATTACATGAGGAAATCTAATGTAAATGCACTGTGCAGGCGCACAGTTCAGAGAGGGCTCAAGAGCTACTCTTGGAGCCCCTGAGATCTACCGGTAGATCACGATCTACCGGTTGGCGACCACGGAACTAGAGCTATTGTGTTGAACATCATGAAAAATTTGTTCATACTGAGAACTGCTAGGTGGGGGGAGACAGGGCTGTGGCTGGAACATGTTCTCACTTGGACCGCATTAAAACAAGACCAAACAAGGCACTACAAGTTGTACCTGCCTCCCTTAACTGGGACACTCTGGTCCGGCAACATCTATGGTCTGGCAGGACCACGGATGTTCCTGGACCAGAGAGCCCAGCTTATAGGGAGGATGAGCTGTGAGGCAGGAATGGCTGGCAATTCAGCTGCTGCCGCCAAGATCCCCAGCTGGGGCTGCAGTGGCCACTGCCCCCAAAATCCACAGCTGGGGCTGGAGCTCCGTGGCTGCCACTGCTGGTCTCTGAACTCTGCAGCTTTGTGTCTGCTGCTGCCGGCCCCTTGCTACTGTCTAGCTACAGGGTCTGGTACTCCCTGCTGATTCTCTGTGCCCTCCCTTCCCCAACATGGGGCTCCTGGCTGAGTTGCTGACCCTCTCTGCTGCTGGGACCTCCTCTGGTCCGGCAAATCCCCTTGTACAGGACAGGTCAGGTCCTGAGGGTGCTGGATGAGAGAGGTCCAACCTGTAAAATGTAATGCAAGGAACGATCTTGTCCTAGTTGTCATGATATGACTTAGGGTAACTAGTGGTGCTCTTTGAGTAGTATCCATAGGGGTGCTCTGCTGTAGGTGTATCTGCACTTCTAATGAGAAAATTTAGGTATGTGTCCATTCAGACTATACATGCGTTCTGCCTCAAGGCTATTTAGATTATGTGGGCGAACTGCCCTCAGTTCTTTCTTGACCGTCTTGGGCCACAAATGGAGTGAGCAATAGCCCCTTCGTTCTTGGTGTTGATAAGTGGTTAGCAGAAGCAGTAATTGTTCTTGGCCATTTTGTTTTTTAAAATTTTTCACATTTCCTGACCATTGTACAGAGGGACGGGACCCACCTCCACTATCAGGGGCATTTAGTAGTTGAGTGCCCACCAAGTTTCCATGATGCCTATTATATCAATATCCTCCTTTAAAATGAGGCACTCTTAGTCATGATGTATCCAGGTGGATAAAAATCAGTGTTATATTTAAATTTTAAAATGATGTAATTTAAATGAAATACAGTTGTTGGGGAAAAAAAACCTGTTGAAAATTAAATTTCAAATCTAGAGCCTGTATTAAGACTTAAACTTGGTATACTTTTTATTAAAATCATGTATATAAATTTTGTTGCATCAGTGAGCCCGCTTAATATTTTAATGAGTTAAAAAAAGCTGAATTTTAACTATATGGAAAAGAAACGAGAAAAGATCTCTTTAGCTTGAAGTCATCTCAGACTTCATAAATGCCACAATGTCATATACTGCCTTAAGTATATATTATTTTGGTCTTTATGGTGGGGGGAAGTGGTGTTTGTGCACGTTTTTTTCCAAATGTAAATACTTTCAGTTTCTGTTGTGCATATAAGCTTTTACTGTAGTTTCAGTTTAGCTTACAGGTGCAATGAATACTTTCTGCATTTGGACTAGTTTCGTTCAAAGTTGAGACAGTGATTAGTTGAAAAATCTTCTTTACTCTTCAAATCTGTGATTAAAAATCGGGGCTACAGGATAGCAACCTATTCTAAGAACACAAAGGACACAGAGCCAGATTTTTCAAAGATATTTAGGCACCAAAATGCCTATGAAAATCTGGCCTGTAATGACCCAACCAGTCCCTCATTTTGCCACTATTTACAGTTAATGCTTGCTTTGCTTAATAAGTCAGTTTGAAATGCAAAGCTTGTTTTCATAATTTTAAAAAACCTTATAGCCAATTAAACGGTTACAATTAACATCCTGATTGGCTATATAAGGTTTTTTAAATTATGAAAACAAGCTTTGCTTATCAGCTAATGGTTTTGGTTAAACTCAGCCAGTTCCTGGGGAGGCAGCTTTGCTGTAGCAGGGCAGCGAAGCCTCCTCCCCAGGAGCCAGGCAAGCAAGAACTGCTGGCTCCACTCCTGGGAGGAGGCTTTGCTGCAGGCTCTACAATGTAAAGCAGAGCCCATAGCATGTGTAACCGCAAAGATTTTAGTGGTTACACTGTTAGCATATTAAATGATTTTAACATCCCTAATATCCAAGATATTTAAGGTAGCTTTATTTAGGTTCTGTGCATAATTAATTCCAAACTTTTTTGTCCATATGAGCTTGACACCGTATCAGAATTTTTAAAAGAATCTTGCCATATTTAATATATTTTTAATATAATTTTTTTTGAATTCAGAATCTGAATAAACGAGTGGCTGAGCGATAACATTTCTTAAATGTGTACAGATATGCTGCAGCCTCTTGGTTAGCCAAAAGGTACCAAACATGGTGAAAAACATTGGTTTTTAGTTGCAGATCAATGTGTTTCATTGGTTATAGCAGCTGATGAAAGTGAACCTTTAGAAATATAACTTAGTTTTTATGCTAAAGGAGACTAAAATCAATGTTTGAAATCCAGATTTCCTGCTTTCTGACTTAAATCATGTTTATGTTGATCATTGATGTATATCAGTTCACACTGATGCAGAAATTCAGTTTAATTGGATTTTAATATTGTTTTTCTTAAGTGCATATTGTAGTAGGAAAAGAATTTCGAAGCATGGACTGAAGGATGCTGTGAGCGGGAGAGCAACCTTAGAATGTACCAAAATTATGTGTTTAGTGTCAAGCAAAGAGGGAGAAACAGTCCACTCTTTTAAACTGGTGTACAGAGAGGCAGAAATAGAATTCATTTGCTTCCTTTGTAGACTTTTTGGTGAAGAAGATGTAGATGATGATACACTATCAGTATTTGTGTATGAAAATATGTAACATAACTGCATGTAATTGTTCAGCTGGTGATGTTTTGACTTACGTGAATCTTAAACAAACTGGAGCAATGTAAGAATGATTGTTCTGAAGTTCAAGAAGCCTCTGATTTCCTCTTATTTTCTAACATTTTCATTGAAAATGTAATTATGGTGTTTGCCTTTGGTGTCTTTAGTGTACTGTATAGAACTCATTGATGCAGAAATATACTATGTTCCCTGTTTAAGCAGATTTCAAAATTAAATGGTATCTTTCTGAGTGAGAGATTTGAACCTAATGACACTTGCTGATTTCTGCTTACTAGAAGCAGCTTACAGTAATTCTTGTTTCCTAGATCTTCTGTATGTTCCTATCATGGCTAGATACCTTTTCTCAGCTTCATGGAACAGTCTAATTAATAGAGTTCTAGTCTGGCCACAACTCTGCAGCCCTCTGCGGAAAGTAACTGAAGACACGACAGTCTTTAATTTTTATTCATTGGGGTGAAAGTCAAATTGGGACATTTTATCACAGCGGGGAAGTATTTTTGTGTTATATTTACACAGACTTTCAACATAAGACATCAGAATTGATTGGGTGATTTTGTAATAGAGCTAAAACACTTTAAAGTGAAGTTCTACTCTGAAAGGTCAGGTAAGATTTGTAGAGGCAAATGATTTTTTTGTTTTGTTTTTGTTTTTTATTTTGGCTTTGGTGTGGTGTGGTGTTTTTGTTTTTTTTGTTTTTTGTTTTTTGCCTGCTACTCTTTTAGGAGCCAGCACTGCTGAGAGACAGTGAGCTGTGCAACAAATTGTTCATTGAATTCCAGTTATGCTTGTGCGTACCTGCTGAAGACAGCAAGAATGTAATCTGAATGTGATAGTTTGCAGAGGTGTGTCTAAGTTTAGTTTGCATAGTATTTATTAGAAGTGATGCATGACAGAGAATAAACCATGCTGATTAAGTCTAGATAGATTTGCTAACTGCCAGCTTTCACAATCGATATTTTTACTTGTAAAGTGAGCACACTTAATTTGGATTTCAGATAGTAAACCAGAAATGACCTTTATTGAGTTTGTTTCAGAGTAGAAATATGCTTTAAATGGTAGTTTACTGGAAACTGTGTTAGTTTAATGTGAATCATTCCCAAGTGAGAACTTTGTCACTAATTGCAAATCAGATTGGATTGTTTTTGTTTACTTGTAAATTTTATTGCAGTATTACAGGAAATATGAATATAAATATGGTGCTAGCTGGCATATTTGTACTTACAGAAGAGCATGTTTAGAAGTTTAACTTGTATATTATCTTTTTAAAATTTAAAATACTGACATTAATATTGTAAGTAGCTCTGATTACTTTTTTTAACCTTTTAAATGTTAAACTTTTGAAGTTCTTTAATCCTAAATAGTCCACACTTGTTGTGGAAGTGTAGTTCTGTTTTCTGGCTTACCAGTCAATATTCCTGAATATTTTTCTGCTGCTGTTCTGCCTCAAATTTTTTTTGAAGTGGTATGAATCACATGTTGAGGAGAAGGAACACATACCAATTTAAATGTTAATGAATAGAAATTAGGAAGTGCCGAAGTAGATGAATGTCAGAAACAAGTAGTTTTGTCATAGTAAGTTTTCTAGTAAAGTATAATTGCTTAAGTTCTCTTATATAGTAGCACTTTTCTGCTAAGACTTTTTAGCATCTTGAAAGATTTCTGCTTGCTTAGATTGTTTTGTTTCTGGTAGTTGGCAATTGTGAACCTATACAAAATTCTGTAATTAGAAACAGAGTTGAAGAGATGTCAAGGCAGCCAACATTATGGTACATAGGTTGAATGCTAGTGACTCCATTCCTTGGAAAGCAAAGATATTTGACCATAGAATAAAGTTTCAGAACCACCATATGTAGTGTTCTAAGCAGAGCTGACTAAGTGGGGTTGTGTGGGGGGTGGAGGGAGGATTAGATTCAACAAAAATGTATCTAAATTTTAAAAATGTTACGTTTATGTATTTTAACGGTCTGTTTCCTTTTCTGAATTTCCAGTGTGACTGTTTTTGAAATTTTAATTTGATTTTTATATTTAAAAAATGACCAGTCCCTAGAATACATACTAGTGAAATGAAAAATGGGCATAGAAAAAAATACTGTAAGGAACAACCAACAGGCTAAACTTTTCCTTTTAAAGTTTGTCAAATTATTTTTTAAACAAGGAAAAAAAATAGATTTAAAAAGAGAACTTTGCTCTTAAAAAGAATTCTAACAGTCTCTCATCTACAGTAATGTAATTGTTGGATTTTCACTGTATGGCATTAATAAGGTACGAATTAAATGCTGAAACTGTCATGAAATCTTCTCTTTCCTTCCCCTCTCTCAGGGATTCAGCATTGAGGAAATAATCATTCTTATCTGTTGACTTGGTTAGCAAATCTCAGTTCCTTGTCAGATGGTGTAGACCAGTGGTCTTCAACCTTTTTACACCCAAGATCACTTTTTAAATGACAGAACAAGCCAAGATCTACCGCCCCATCCTTCCCCCAAGACCCCACCCCTTCCTTGAAGCCCCACCCTGCCCTCTCTATTCTCCTCCTCTCCATCACCTGTTATTCCCAACCCTTACATTGCTGCATTTTTTTCAATTCTTCTGTAGGAAGAGGTATTTCTAACATTTGGCCTGTTTAGACTGGACCAAATATTAGAAAAACCCCTTCTTTTGGAAGCCTCCTTATTCCTTGTGGAAAGAGGAATGCAGGGATTACCAAAAGAGCATATTTGCTCTTCCACTAAAAAAAGCAGAAGAACAAACGTATCCCCGGATGCAGAAGAGTATTTCTGGGATATCTCCGGAATCCTGAAAAACTCCTGCAATCTAGCTGTACCTTCGCTGGGTTGAGACAGGATGTGTAGGCTCTGGGGTGGGAATGAGGGATTTGGGTGTAGGAAGGGGTGAGAGGTGCAAGCCCTGGGAGGAAATCTGGATGCAGGAAGAGGTAGAGAAGGGGACGCTGGCTCGGGAAGAGGGCTCCAGGCCGAGCAGTGTTGGGGTCAGATGGAGGGTTGGGGTACTAAGCAAGCCACAGGCTTGTGGATGTGAGGGTGCAGGAATTTGGGTTGGGGGTATGTGAGGTGCTCTGGGCAAGGGGTTCCATTGTATGATAGGCTCAAATCTAGGGTCTGCGGGAAAAGGGCATGCAGGAATGTTATGATGCTGTGGCCAGATGGGGCTTGGCCCCAAATGGGGGTTTGTTGGCCAAGCTTCATTTTTAAATAAAATACTATGTCAAACACAAAAAGTTTCTCCATTGTCTTTATTTGAGAAGGGCGGGGAATCTGTTTTGAATCAGGGGTCACTGACCCACAGAAAAGTCAGTTGGGGCCACAAGTGAGATGCAAAAAAACCCACCTCCAGGCCCCCTCCCCCCAGCTTCAGTAATGTGGCCCCAACTGTGCTGGTGGGAGCAGTGGACATGATACTGGGAAAGGGTGCTAGTGGGTGCTGGGGCAGGGGAGAGGGAACAGAGTGCCGGGAGGGCAGGGGACAGGGTTCTGCAGCAGGAAGCAGGGGACAGGGTGCCAGTGGGGACAAGGTTCTGCAGCAGGAATGGACAGGATGCCAGTGGGGACAGAGTCCCCTGTACCTGCCTCCTCCCAGGACTCCCTCCCTCCCTCACACCCCCCAGCGGTGGAGGGACGCCCTGTCGCATGCCTTCTGCGGGGCTGGCGCGCGCCCCCCATGGAGCAGGGAAGCTTGCGCACACGCCCTCTCCGGGGCCAACTGCCCCCCTCCCACAGAGAAGGGAAGTCCCAGTGTGCGCCTCCGGGGACTCTCCCGGTAAGCTCCTGGCACGCCACAGACCTGGGGCAAGGAAGCAGCCAGCACATTTCCAGAACTCCCGGAAGTGACACGCAGCTCAGGACTTCCGACCGCCCAGCAGGAAGCCGCCACTACCTCCATTGTCACTGGAGATAGGTAGTGGGGCCCAGAACGCCTTGTGATAGACCAGTTGATCACGATCGACGGGTTGGTGACCATGGGTGTAGACAAACAGTTTTGACTATTGTGAGAAACACATGTTGTCATGTTTTCATGAATTATTTTGAATGAATTTTCTTTTCTTCCCTCCTTTCAGACAAATTGCAGTCCCCCTTTAGAAATAGTTGACGTAAAAAAGATGCAAAAATTCTACACTCTAGCTTACAAAAAACACTCTTATGGCTCTGCACGTACAGTATATTTCATGTTCTGAAGAGCATGAAGTTCTGAAATACTTTGGAATTGTAATAGTTGGACACACAGCAATTTAAATATTCTTTGCACCTTCCCTGTTTATACAGACTTGTCTCGATGGCAAAGTCACATATGCCACCTTTTTGAATAAGTATTATATGTACACTGAAGTTAAGGTAAAGTTAGATGCTCAGCAGCCATCACTGTGGTGATTCCATTTTGGAATGTTTTGCTTAGATGTTTGAAGTCACTACTGAATAATAACCACATACTGTACTGCAAAATGGCTTCAGTAGCTCCCTTTTGATAGCGTAAATCACAAGGATAAAATACATGAGAGCTGAGGAAAAAATGTTCTTGATTAAGAGCATCTGGCGATGGAACAAACTTTTAGAAGTGATTAGGTGAATCTGGAGTCTGGTCATCTTTTGAAAATACTGGAAATCCTCCTTGGGAAAAGTATTTCCTCTGTAACAAGAATGACATTTGCAGTAGTAACTCCTGTTCCACCTGCCCATTCCTCTCCCCAACAAATCAGCCAAACAAATACAAGCTCTGTCTTCCATAAGTGAGGCTTTTATGCTCTTTGACAAGACAAGGGATTTCACTATTGCTTGCTGTGACGGGTTCACCTTGGGGTACCTCTGACTCATCAGCCTGGGCTTCCTCTCATACTGTCCTGCAGTGACAAGCTGCAAAGCCCTCTAGCCTGCACTTGCACCAGCACTCACCCAGGGAAGGATACACCCAGCTGCAGTTATAGGCAGGCTGTCTAACCATCAATTTCCCAGCCTAGGATCCCAGAACAGTACCATTCTGCCCATGTCAAATCAGGCCAGTCTGTTGGTTTAATACCGTCTTC